>NC_138053.1:20421187-21021187 GCF_964194185.1 Rhinolophus hipposideros | reverse complement strand
ATAACGAGCCTCGTATTTTATTAATTATTTCACCAGAAAAAATAAATGTGTTTTGGTGACTGATTCTTTAGGAGGAAATTCAACATCTCATTAGGGATCATTATTCATAGTAGTTTAATAGAATTATGTTTGTTAGGCTGAATGACATTTGATTTTATGGCGTGAGAGGTTCTTTCTAAATGGGACATTACTTAGGAAGATAATAAACCCAGGACTGTCTTAGTTTTATTTTATTTTTTTCTTTCTAACAGAAATGTAGGTCAATGAGAAAAGTGAAAGATAAGAAACCTTAAGGCTTATTGGTATCTCCTTAGTAGTTGACCCACGTGCACAGTTCACTAAGTTCTTGTTCAAAGCTTTGACTTAGTGGTTAAAAAAAAAAGTTGCTTAGAAAGTAGGTCGCCCTCTATTTAGATATCTAAGCATACTAGGGAAATAAATATCTCAAGCAAAGCTATATGGCACAAAAAGCTGGACCTAAAAATCTGTCCATTCTCAGTTGACAGGCTAAAACAAACAAACAAACAAACTGGCTTGTATAAGCATGTTCACGAGGAGGAAGTGACCTGATTCCATTAAAAGCATTTCATTATTTAAAAGTTGCCCATTCATTCAAAAGAGGCCTCACAAATTGTTTCATTCTTCAGTTGAATTTTTGCTAGTCTACCCTGTTCACTAACACCCTCATTTCACCTCTTATCAGACATTTAGGCCTCTCTTCTTTCACTGTTTTTTATGTTTAGGACACAGGTCTAAAGTTTGGCTGTGGCTAAAGGTTGACCAAAGACCAAAACAGAGAAGAATGATGACAAAGTTCAAGACGTGTTTGAGAGGTGTTGTGGTACAGTGACTTTGATTTAAAGTCAGACTGTAATTGACTTGCATCATCATCTTGGGAAAAATTATTTGAACTTCGTATCTTCAGTATTACCTTTGGTCTGTCATCATACCTACTCAGATGACCGTGGGCTCCTCCCTCACAGAGACTACAATTACACTTTCTCCCTCTCCCAAAGCTGCCTGACATGGGGCCCTGCTGATGGGAGTAATCCAGTAACATATGACTGTGTAGTAATTCTTAAAAATAAGTATTATTCTGTGCTCCAGGCATTTGCTTGGCTTTATTTCTTAGCATTAATAAGCATAAAAATATTTCTCTAAGTAGGTAGATCTAGCTTAGACACTAGATGGATTTGGAAAAAATTTAGCAATTTTGGTTAGTCTAATCAAAATTTAAATATAATGAGAAAACTTGCATCTTCAGGACTTGTATTATAAATGCTGGGGTGAAGATGCATTTGCAAATGAATTCACACCATTTTTCATGTCCTTATGTATTCTCATAAACTATATTTGCGTGAAGTAAGGTATACCCATGTGAACCATCATTTTACTTATATTCACTTATTTAGAATTCACCTAGAGATGTCGATGAAAGATAGAAGGGGAAAGACCAAGGTGTGTCTGCTGCAGAAGTTCATCTCCTTGCATACCAGGAAATAGACCCATCTACTTGCTAAGACTTTCTAATTTGCATCTCCTTTGTTTCACAGTAGACCAGACTGTCTGGAATATGAAAGGGAGAAATGAGTGTGTTACACTTGCCTTGGAAGGAGCTCTTGATAGTAGCAGAGGAGAGGCAGAGCTGTTCCTGATGAGTAGCTGAAGTTTCAGCTACTCTGTTGCTGTGAATGAGTTTTTGAAATCTGTGCACTAGTTCTCCAGGGACATTATTAGTTATCCCTGAGAAAGTCAGTGACCAGTTTACCTTTACTAAAGTAAATCTCTGCTCTACCTTAAAGCCAACTTCTCTCTACAGGTCTAAAGGGGCTGTAAACAATGGCATCGCTGAAAGCACATCTTAGACCTGTAGGTTGTTATCTCTTAAGGGGTGGATTCTCTTACCGAGTTCTCTGGAACAAGCTGTAAGGTTCTTTTGCTTCAAGACACCATGCTTTCAACAAGAATAACATTAGGGTTTGCCTAGACGGAAGACGTTTGTGGAAAGCTAGCTTTTAAGTAAATACCATAAAACATTTTTTTAATGCCACTTTAGCGTGAGAGAGGGTCCTCTTCAATGTGTGTGGCCAAACCACGCGCAAGGACGTTTCCTCCTAGCTCTGAAATGGGGCATGTGGAAATGATTGTCAGGAGGAGGGAGCAGCTGCAGCCACAGGGTGAAGGTTCCGTAGCAACACCCAAAACCAGTTCTGGAAGCCATGGAACAATGGAAGTCCTGTTGTCGGGGAATGTATTCTCAACGCAGTGATTTCCTGAATACCCCAAGAGACCAAGGCAGTAAAAGGCCAGACTACAGGGATAACTTTCCTGTTCTGTGCAGACAAATTCATTGCTCCTTAATGGTGTTTTAAGTGAATGTGCAGTATTCATTCATGAGCAGTGTCTAGTTAGATAATGTTCGTGTAAGGGGTAAGTTCTATATGTGAAGGGATAGGACATAACTGAATAATCAACATCGCGACCTTAGAAAATATGTTCAAACTGTAGAAACAAAACAAAAATAAATTGGGTGAAGTTGTGCTTCAGTGATTCTGAAACCCTGGAATTTTTACTGCAAATGCTCTATGCAGCTCTATTATGAGAGACAAACTAGGTTGAGCAACTCCTAGGTCAAAATCACTCCAAGCATTTGAAGTTGGAATAACTAGTAATAGGAAAACTATGGCCAACTGGACTCTGGGTTAAATGACAAAGTTACCACCTCACCCTAGTGTTCTTTCTTTTTTCACTCTTAGAGTAATTCATGTACTAGGCAGACAATTCGAGCTGAGGCTATCCATTCATTCATGTTAATGTGTATGTTTGTCTTTCTTCAGATCATCCCTCCAGTCAAAGACTGCACTGGACTGGGTCTAAGACAGGGAAACATGGCTGCTCCTCGGATTCCTTTGCAGAACTGCATTTGCACATGGGACCTATTAGTAGCATTTCAATGCTTGAAAGATCATCTTCCCTTTACCTTGAAGGAAGAACTTTTCTCATTAATAATCCACAGAGTAAATTTCTTATCTGCAATTTAGATTGCTGAGGCCATCTGGGGACATTTGGAAAGGCTGCTGTGTTGTTTTGGAAATAGGTGTCTGGCTATATACATCTAAATACTTCTCCTCTTTTCCCCACTTTATGGGATGCTGTTTTCCAAGTCCAAGTTCCAGACATGCAATACGTTAACCCTAGCATAAATCAGAGACAGGCGATTGCTAAAAAGATGATTTTATTCAGCCACTGATTTTAGTGTGAAACTTAAAATGGGAAGGTCTTTAGAAGTATTTTCAGTTGAAGAATAAAAACAGACACACCAAAGGGAGGTTTGCCAACCACATAAATACATAGGCGTTAAGCCTCCTCTGCATAAACCAAATATAAATAAAAAGACAATGAATAAACTGCACGTATAAACAGACAAAACCCCGCTGGATAAGTCATAAAGATCGGATGGCAAGGACCATATGTCTTTAAAGCTCTCAGCTTTTCTACTCAAGTGATGTGTTGCTTGTCCCAGGCTCGCAGTTCCCTCCTTCCACTCAGTGTTCTCCTTGGCACTGTTCAGTCTGACTGCTGTCTACACATTTGGGCTTTTGGCAAATGGAGACGCTCTCAACAAGAGCAGCTTTGAGTGTTATTCAAACCCCTGATGGGGCTCAGATTGTATAAAACAAGGATTTGTAGCTCTTTAGGGATGTAGCTCTTTTTGAAGCAAAATATCTTCTCATTTCTTTCCAGCCCTTCCCTGTGGAGAGCTAATCCCAGAGCAGGGAGAAGAGGTAAGCACACGAGTCATTTTCCCAGAGGCTTGGGGAAGAGGTGAGCAAACATTTGAAAGCTGATTGATGGTCTCTGATCATCTCCTTAAACTAATCCTGAGCTGTGTTTTCCAATGTAAGATAGTCTCAACTAAATACAAGTTACAAAACTTTTCTTTTCAGTATCAAATCAAATGACATATGTGAAAGTATTGTAAAACTGTAACTCACTATGCAAGATTATGATTGTCAGAGGGAAGAGAGAAGCCACTACCTCAGGGTGATGGCAAGTTAGAAACCACTCAGGTTCTTCGAAGATGTGTTTCCATAGTACTGAGCAAATCTTTATTCTTCATGTAACGGCCTAGTCACAAAATGCCCAAATTGATTCAGTTTTTGTCAACATATAGTATTAAAATACCATTTCATACATGCCATGATCTCTGGAGTTTTCAAGTTCCCTGTCCTGTCTTGGAAGGTGATACTACTTTGAATAGTGCTCACACCTTGAGCTTCCCGGTTTTTTTGACTTCTTTGGTGTGCAAGGACCCATGCTGTGACAAGTGTGTTTAGTTATTGGGGAAAAGCTGGGAGCCCAGCAGGGGGGTGTGAACAGAAAGGCCAGGAAATGTTACCGCAACGCCCCATACAGCTGGCCATCCGGTGGCCTTGCTGTGAGTGATTGCCAGACAAGCCTTCTAAAGTGGTAGCTAATTACAAGAAGAAGGTGAAATATTCGGCCATAGCAAGGACGTGTTTGCCGTGGCACAATCCCTAACAAAAGGATCTGGAGGCAGGGCACTTTACCTTGCTTGGAATTATTCAAGAAGCTCAATAGCTTTGCATAGCAACGGAAGGCTTATTGACTGGAGTTAAAGGCATTGGGAAGAGGGGAGCCATTCTCTGGGAAAGCCACAAACAAAGTCATTAACCCCCTGAGGGAAAGTGTGAAATTATCCTGTATTGGGGGTTGGGTTAACTTGTGTGGCCCTATTGAGGCCATTTTCCCCCTGGCCCATAGAGAACCAATCTCCCCCTTCTTTCCATATAATTAGTGAGCTTGGGGCCCCACACATCACCAAAATAGTTGAGATCTTTGCATTTTCTTTATTACTCAGTGGGATTTTCACTCCCCTCCTGGCATAGTTGCATTCTTAGCTGCTGTGAGAACCACAGTCTCTACACCCTCCTGGGAAGTGTAGGCTCACAAATCCTCTCACCTTGCATTAAGGTTTAAGAGGAAATGCTTGTCCCTCCCATTCTTACCATGCTTCCTCTCCCCCGGTGGAGGAGCAGAAGTCATATTTCTCCTCCTCCAGAGAGGAACTCTTGTATTTGGGAGGGTCGATTTTTATTTAGTACAGAAAAAAGAGGGGCGTCTTCCCTAAGTAACTTGTTCATAACCACGTGGGCTGTTCTAACAGTATAACTTTGTGGGCAAGCCTCTTAGCCTCTGAGTCACTTTCTATGGACTCAGTAGAAAGAAAGAAAAAAAAAGAATTTCTAGGGGAACTTGTCGATGGAACTGGTTGGCAGACCCCATGCCTTGGGTTAGGATAAATATCCAGGATAAAAGAAAAAAAAAACACAAGGAGTTAGAAATCATATGTATGTGCATATAGATACTAGCTCTGGTGTGTTTTTAGCAGAATGATCTCAAGCAATTGGCTTGTTTATCCTTTTTGAGCCCACCTAATAGGAAAAATTGGAAACAACCTATAAATAGGGTAGCAGTTAAATACATTGTGGTGTATCTACAGAATAGTGTACTATACAAAATTTAAAATATAGAAACGTGTGCTGATGTGGAGAGATGTCTAAAAATACTGAGTGGATAAAAGCAAACTACAGGATGATGGTATATTACAGTTGCTTTTGTGTAAATAAGTTAAAAAAATTACATAGGGAGATAATGCATCCTGGTATTTGTATACCAAGGATGGGTGATAGTGATATAAATGATGTAGGATCTGTCGACAGTTTCTGGGTGTGGACCGGGATCGTGTCTTGTGAAGCCGAAGAATGGAAACACGGACCAGGGAGAGGCAAGGAGTTGCAAAGGAAGATAGTTTATTAGAGGCAGGAGAAGAAGTTGCAGCTCTCGAGCTGGCAGGGGTACCTGAAACTGGGAAGCCCAGTGACTGAGGCAAAAGCTCTTACTTTTATACCTTCCCTTACCTGTTTGGGAAGGGGACCGGAGCCTTCTAATGGAATTCATCTATCATCAGGTTTGTCCTGTTTGCCCATGAGGGGATTAAAGAAATAACCCATTTCTATTTATTAGATCTGCTCCTTTGTCCAGCCAAAGGGGATTTGAGATAATTTATTAACCTCAAGATGGGTTCTCATATCTTTGTCCTGGAATGAAGGAGCCATTCCAGAACCTGGAGTTTCAGGATATGGCTGCTTTTTGATTATTCCACCTGGGACACCCCTGTGTACCTAACAACATGCTAACTAACTTGTCTCAATAGGAATCATAAGAAACACTTAAAAGATAGCTTTGGGGAAAAGAATGGGAAGTTAGGTGTCAGGAGGAAGGTTAACACTGTTTACTTTTTCTTTATTGTTTCAGTTTTCAGCCAGGTCCATATATTACTCTTATTTTTTAAACTTCAACAGGGTTTCTATGTATAGTAAGATTATGGACCTTTCTTCCTTTTCCTTTTCTTCTGTGTTAAAAAATAAAAGCCTTTGAAATTGGTGTGGGAATTAAAAATTCACTACGTTTCAAGTGCTTGGGGCATAGATGGGGATTGGTTAACATTAGTACAAATAAAACAGAAGGAAAGACCTGCATTATCAACCCTTCTTCAAATAGATACTATTTTTTTTTTAGATAATAATGATCACTATCTACAAGCTACTATTTATTATTTTGTTACTATTTCTTAGAGAATGTTTACGCTCTGTTTCTCTATGTATAGTAAGAGGTCATGGATGTGAATGTCCTAGAAGTGGTGAAAGATCACTGAATTGGTAGTTGGACCAGTTTTGCCAACAAGTATTGTGACTTGTAACAGGCTGGTCATTTAATCTTTCTGAGCTGCATATTCTCAACTGTTAGCCATGTAGCTCAAAAGCAAGAGTGTTAAGTGGTAGACTACTAGGAAGTTCAAATTCAGGACTGAAAAGAAGTGTCATAAGTTTGAGGTTAGGAAGCAGTTTCCTAAAACAGATCCAATCTGTTACAATAACTCACACAACTACTAACTCATTCTGCTTCTCCGTCAGGAATTTAAAGTTATATCTGCCAATCAATCCATAAATGCAGAGCTCTATCATTATTATAAAAGGCTGCAAAGTTAAGTTTTATCTTTCGTTGGGTCGAATTTTGTTGGCAGCTTTCTTCTCAATGATTTGTTTTAAATCTAAAAGGCATGCGTATTTATTTACTGCATTTTCCATTCGTTGGAGTCGTGGGAGCTAAAAAAATTGATACTTTTCCTCCTACCTTCTAAGTTCTTCTAGGTGGGCTACTAATCAAATTAGCAGGAGAAAATTAAAAATTTTAATACATGCATATGGTGAATTCACATAAGCATAAAAATTTCAAAGATAATTAGGCAGTATTAAGTCTATATGACATTTTGGACATACTGAAAAAGGGAGGGGTGGGGTATTAGATTTCAGGAGTGAGAATGGGCAATTTACAGGTAGTCGAGGAAGAGCAGAACACACATGGCAGGAAAATTCTTGCTGTGCAACTCAGAAACAACGGGACATGAGCTAACAGGCCCCTGCCTAAAGCTCTCTTATTTACCATATTATTTCAAATTAGGCTATTCAGGCTAAGGCCAATATCTTAAGATTGCCTCCTGAAGCAGATGTTTCTGTCTGAATTTCTTGGGCAGGAAAAGGGTAAGGGTCAAAACTTCTTTCTGAGTCTTTTGTTTCTTAGTAAGCAGCTTGAAATCCATATCCCAAAAGGCAGCTTCTGAGGGGCAAAATTTTGGTCCCTCCAGAGTATATAAAGTCCATTCTCCTACCTGGAGCAGCTCTGTATAACGGAGGCCTACTCTATGACATATGAGGGGTGTGTTAGTATCTTATCTATTTAAAATAAAATAAGCAAATGGTACAGAGCATTGTGAGGTGTCCCCCTTTGTTCCCCCCAAGAGCAGGGTACAAGACAACTGTCCAAGGGAATGGCCAATCCCCAGCCTTCTCTTTAGCAGCTGGGCAGTTAATCAACTGATCTGCTTTTATCAAGCTCCTGATGTGTGTAGGGGTTGTGTTCTTCTTTCAATCTTGACGTTGTCCTGGCAGATATTGTTCAGGTGAGCTTGTGTGTGTGTGGCTGCTGCAAGCTGGGGAAAACCTTGTTCCCCTCCCTGGGGCTGGCTTCTCTCAGAGTGGAGGTGTGTAACAGGAAGAAGTAGGCCAGGGAGGATGTGTGTGCTGTTGCCATAGCCACTTCCCAGCACGCCCAAGGACAAGTCCCTACATCCACTGTGAGACTTTATTAGAGACACAGCAATGTGTGACAGCAGCCTTGAATCACTTCAGCAATCCTGAATCAATCAGGATTGGGGCCTGATGTGCTCTTTTATGTAGTGTTGCCCATCGGTGGAATGGAGCTGATCTGGGGCCAATGTATTCTTAACACAGAAATAAACACACTAACACTTAAAACATGATTGGCAGGACCAACAAGCAAAATTATAACATCGTTAAGGGAGACAATGATAATACTGTTTTATAACAAAAACAATAATATAAACAAATCACTGACATGGTTTTATATACTTGTAATCATGTTATGGCCAGACTCTTTGTATATTTTTTCACAAATTATGACTTTGTGAACAGTTTTCCATGTTACTTGGTGGCCTTCGTAATTAGTTACAGTATGATTGAAAGGAAAATAAAATGGCTGTCTTTAGGCCTCCCAGGAACTAGCCTCCAGGACATATGACATGATGGTCAAAGGTAACTGGATCATATAAAACGACTCTAATTTTGATTACAGATTGTAGTTTAGTTACGGGAGTTTGCTACTGCTTATGATGAAGTTCCAGGCTTTTTTTTTTTCTTCCCTTCAAGGCACATTCGTGGATTTCTTTGCTTGTTTCTGTGAAATGTGTGCTTGAGGTGGGCAATTGCTTGTCTCTTTCTCTTGTCAGCAGGGGACTTGTTTCTCATTAGTAGGAAGTAGTATCCCACCACCTGTCTCACCAAGCACCTGACCAGGGGCATCAGGTAGGATTTCTCAACCTCCCAACCTCTTCCCCCAAAGTCATTCTAAGAACTCCCATTAGAAAAAATGAGACTGCTTATTTTTAATTTAAGGGGTTCTCATAAGTATACAGAAGTCAGAAAATGTGCCCAGAATTCAGGCAGATAAGCAACTTGGTTCCCAAAAGTAGGACCTTTCAATGACATTGGTTCTCATTCCCTTTCGAGTGGGTCAGGAGGAAAGGGAGTTACTGACTGTGGAATGGACACAGGGAAATCTCCATTTTCATGAGCAGAGCTCTGATTCTCTGCAGAGGTTGACTGGGCTTTAGCAGTGTGAGGTCTCAGGCCCTCAGGGAAGAGAAGCACACCTGGGTGGAAGCTGTGTGGTGAGGGCAGAACTCCCACAGCCAGCCTGGGCCCTCGTCCCTCCAGGGACATTCCCACCAGCTTGCCTGATGTCAGAGACACTGACTGCCAGAGTAAGAACCCTCCTCAGTGCCCCAACGGCACAGCAGCACAGTCTGTCTGTGTGGCACCTGTTAGCCACAGTCAGCAGGGCTGTCTGTCACTGCTTGGAGCCCACCTGCTGCCAAGAGAGGGAGAATCTGAGCATAAAGTAAAACCTTGGACAGGTGGAGAGCATAGATTGCCGATGGGGGTCCTACACACCCAGGGAGAAGCAGTCCCTGGAACCCTAGGCACAGAACAAAGGGAAGGAAACTATTGTGAGACGAATCACACCTAATGAAACTGGGAGCCCCACGTGACTAAGAAATGGACCATTGTCAGACAGCGAAGGGAAGCAAGGATTGTTAAAAACACTGACAAAACTTCCAAAGAGCAAATGGTAATGACAACAGCAGTGCTAATTAAGAGTTTATAATTTTGAGTTAGCTGGGTGAGAAGGAGCAGGGCTTTCTTGATTTTTCTTGGTTTGATAGTTTTCAGCTTATAAAACAAATTCTATTTTTTCTATAATTATGTTAAATTATTGTCTCCAAAGAAACATTTGGCATATGGGTGCCCTCTGATCTGGCTTCCCCTAGCATGCATATCGTTCATGCAGCCTGGGAGGGTCATTTGCAGTGCAGCAGGGGTGGTGTGGCAGGAGGTTGGCCCAGGCATACCAATAGCTAGGCAGTTTGAAGAGTATAACCTGACTGTAGTCTGTAAGTAGTTTCTTTGATCTCTTATGTCGATAATCATGCTTGTCAGAAAATGGGAGGGGGGAGGATAGAAATCACTGCAAGTCAAAACTTTTGCTGAAAGATAAGATGTTATGATTATGTTAATTGTGTTACTGTAATTAAGAAGTTAGGGCTGATCGCTCAAAGCTTCCAATACATAAAAATCAACAGCCATCTTAGTTGAACAGCTAGCTACATCCTGTGACCTGTTTTTAATTGACTTCCCTCCTCCCGACTCTTCAAAGCAGGGCTCTGCCAAAGCCACCAGCTTCCGACTTTGAAGCTCTCTGGAAAAAGAGAGAAAAAAACAAAGGCCAAAAGTCAAGGGCTTTCAACTACATATGTTTTAGGCCAAATTTACAATGTTTTGTTTTTTTTTTTCAGTTTCTCAAAGGTTACTTTTCATGAATTCTTTGATCTGGAAAAACAAAAATAAACTAAGACACCCCATATTGATCATGTTTTTAAGAAATCTTATTTCACAATTGGCCTAGTCACACATGTCCGCTTTTTAAATTTTTTTCTGAAGATGGAAGTTTAACATTTCAGATATATACAGAATAGCAGGTCAACTCTTTTTTGGTTAAATTCTTTCTCCTCTAATGGAATTAGCACATAATGTCCAATGACGGGTTCTATGGGACAAGACCTTTGCTGAACCCTCCAGACGGTCAGCTGTACCTCAATTATAGTTCTGGGAAGTACCGTTCATGGGTTTACATCATCATGTACAACCACCTTTCATTGGAATACTTTTATTACGGAAATAAAAATCCCAATAATTTGACATTAAATTGATTGTTTACCAAGGTCAAATGCACATGAAGAAAGTCTGCAAATTTATGGACGAAAACCAGGTGTCCCAGCCCATTTTGTGAAGAATAGTTTGAAAACAGATTCCAATAAGTGCTCAAAGCTTTAAAAAGGTGGTGGGGGGAAGCTCCTTGGAAATACCAACAAGTCTTGCAAAGTCTTAGTTTCTTCAGGACTAGGTAATACCGCACCCCATTTAGTTTTGGTGCCCGTTCATGGATCTCCAAGTCAAAACTAACATGTATTTTTATATTGGCATCATCTTCTACTTTTGACAATGTAGAATGTGCTGGGTTCTGAATAGAGCAATAACTCACATTTGGATAATGCTTTTCTGTTTAGACACCCCCTGCCCTGCCCTTCTCCTCCATTGTAAAATCATTCAAGCCTCACTCTAGTCCTGTGAGGTCAGTAGTATTGTTTTCTCTATTGTATAGATGTAGATGCTGAGATTCAGAGATTTCAGTAAGTAGGTGAGCCCAGACGAGATCTTTTCATTCCACAGCTTTGGACACTCCATGTGCCTCTCTTCTCTGAGTGCATCCAGGTTTAATGTGCAAAGGAGTAGAGCGGGGTAATGTTTGTGCTCTGCCCCTGTGCTGACACTCTGGAGAAAACTCTTCATTCTCTGTATTCTGGGAAACTTGCAAGTCCCATATCACCAAAAAGGATACCTTGGCGTTCACATTCATTCATTCCACATTTTTGAGCACCACTGTGTACCAGACGTGAGGATGCAGCAGTGAACAGGCTAGAAAAGGTCAGTCCCTTCTCTTGGGTGGGGGAAAGAGAAAATAGATGTAGAAAAACAAAAATACTTTCCGGTAATTATATGTGTCATGGAGAATGTAGAGAAATGGAATATGTTAGGGAGTGGTGGTGGGGGTGAGTTGGAATGATGGTTTAGGTGGTATGTGAGGTGGTGTTTTCAGTAGGGCATTCAGTCTACCTAAAAAACATTCAAATGCGTATGTTTTATAAGTTCTTTGCTGGCCAACAGATGGATTCAGCCTAGGTATTGCATGACATCTTTCATAGGAAACAGTTGTCATTTTGCAGATGAAAAACAAAACAAAATGAAGACAGGGAGAAGTTGGGTCACACAGATGATTTGTGTAAGGTTAGGGCCAGGATCTAGGTTTCCTGTCTCCCACAACTGAGCTCTTTCCATCACACCGCACAGTGTTTATCGTAAGAGCCATGTACCTTTGTCGCAGTAGCCTGGCCAGTCCTTCCTGACTTATGCCAAAGGCCACGGAACCCAAGCAGGGAGACAAATACTGTGTTCTTGATCATTCGCAGCCACATTCCCTGACAGCATGCTCCCCTGAGTATACGTGTAGTTTATCTCAGGCTGCCAGATTATTGGTCAAAAAAGAGGGATCAAGCAGATTTTAGCCATGGCTATAAAAACTGCCCATGTGTGTAGCAATTGTGCATGGATTTTCCATACTCTGAGGACCTCTCTGCTGTGCCGATACTTTGTGGAGAATTATAGACAAAGGGTTTGGCAAGGCCACTGGTTCTCAAGCCCCATGTGCCATGGAAACCCAGCCAGGTCAGCTTAGACCAAAACAGTCATTTGGTCCAATTCCCGACAGTTCATCTCTCCATCTCTGTGTCAGAGACCTGGAAACACAAACTGGACTCAAATAAAGCCATTCGGCCATATCTGCTAGAGCTGGGCCACTCTCACAGCCTGTTGTTTTAGCTTATTTCGTCATCTTTGGCTCTACCCTGGGAAAAGTACTTTTATATAATTGAAACAGTAAAACATTTTACTTTCTTACCATAGAAAGAATGCATGTTCATTGCAGACCACTTAGAAATTATTGAAGTACACAAAGAAGAAATTTATATCACTCACTGTAATTGGGTCACCTGACAATGATCATTTGTAAATGGAGAGTAAAGCCCCAGTCTATTTTTTTATGACTTAAAATATGTTTTAAAAGTTAAAAAAAGAAAAAAGAGGATCTACTGTAAATTGCTTTGAAATGGCTAATTTTTATTTGTCTCAATACGATAACAACAATAGTATAATTTGAATTTTTATTGACTACCTACTACATCTCAGCTACAAAAGTTCTATGAAAACAGCTGCTACGATTCTCATTTCACAACTTAAGAAACAAGAGTTCTGAGATTGTTTATTCTTCTCCATTGTCTCATTAGGTAACCTCATTCCTGGCCAGTCTCACTGTACATTTGTAAGCTCTAGTTCAAATTTTATCATCAGTCCCACTTTTCCCTTTCCTCTCAGCTTTAGACTTTTCTATCCAGTTGCCTACCTGATATCTCAGTTTGGATCTCAGAGATGCCTAGAATTCAACCCATTCATAATTGTGCAGAGGTATGCTTCACATTGTACGGCATGAAGACCTGTACCTCTGTCATCGAAGCTTTGGTCAGAGCTGCCATCTTAGCTGGTTTCCAGCAGTACACCCTTGATCTTCTTGACTTTATTTTCACAGTAGCCAAAGGATCTTTTCAAAATGTAAATACGATTATGCTAACACCGACTTACAGCACTTGAGTGACTATTGTCTGCTCTTCACCTAAAAACCAGAATCCTCGGCATGGCCCCCAAAGCCAGCATGATCTGTCTCCCTAGCCTCCATTCACATCATGTTCCCCATGCTCTGCACCCCAATCACACAGGCATTCTTTTAGTTCATTTAACTAAAACCTCAACAGGATTTTTGCACTTGCTTTTCCTTCTGACTGAAATGCTCTTCCCATCCCCCTGCTTATTCTTTGCCTGGATAATTCCTACTTTCTCTTTAGATGGCAGATCCATTACTACATCTTTACATGTGGCTTCCTTGATCCTCTATGACCATGCCAGTTTCCTATATCATTCACTCTCATAACACCGTGCTTCTTTTCTTTCACAGTTTTGAACTTATACCTATTTTTATGATTCTTTGATTAAAGACTGCAGTGCCTTTAGACTATAAGCTTCCTGAGGGCAGGAAGCATAATGTTTTTGTCTATCATTATATCTTAATTGCCTAGAGCCCTGCATGGCACATATTAGTTAATAAGTATGTGTTGGATGAATAAACAGTGTGACTTGCTCAGATTTACCCAGCTAAAATGGCTGAGCCAAAATGGAACCCAGTGCTCTTCCTATTACATCATAATATCAGGAAGGCATAAAGCATTAAACACATTTATATAAAATGTTTAATGACATCCTCCAACATTCCTGACCACTTCCAAAATCTCTGGACCTACCTCCATACACACTGACAACCCTACCTAAGAGCATAAAGGGAAGAGAATTTAGTAGTTATAACATTGTTTTGATCCATACATCTTGAAGTAAACATATCCTTGGATTGATATCTAAGCATTGGGTTAGGCACTGAGGTGAAAAATGAAGAGGAAAACATGGATCCAGGACAAAATATGGTGAGGCATGAGGGCAGAAGCAAAGTGACAATGGCAACACAGGCAAGTTTCACAGGGCTGGTGGTGGTTGATAGGAAACACAGCATATTTTAACCAGGAGAGATTCTCTAGATCCTCTGATTCTGTCTTCTCATTTTATAGATTTCTATGATGTGGCCATGCTCATATATTTAGCTCTAGGACTAGACCCTACACACTTCCCAAATACTTTTATGTTTGCCTATCTACAAGTACTAACTGAATGTCTATTATAAACTCCCATATATTTAGTGTGGGGAATGTAGGAAAAGGAATTTAAAAGTTAGTGAATTGATAATAATAATAATAACAATAATAACTTTTTTAACAATAATAATTTTTAATAGTAATGATAGCATTTCTTTATGTTTATACAATGCATTAATGTTTGCAAATTACTTTTGTGTACTTCCTGTCATGCAATCTTCCCAAAGTCATTGAGGTAGACTGGGCACGATTCTCATATACTGTATAGGAGGGAAGATTGCATCACTTGTCCAAAGCCACAGGATTATTAAATGGCAGATCTTAGCCTCAATTTCAAATTCCCAGACTCCGAGTTTGGTGATATTTCCGTAACCTCTTGTCACTGTGTTAAGTATAAAAACTTATGCTGCAGTTCTCCAATATCTCAATGAAGGTAGAGGCTCACCTTCCAATTTTAATAACATACTAGAAATAATGCAGAACCTGACCTCTTCTAGGCTCAGCCCTTTTCTCTTTCAGCATCAGGCTGGATGCCAGATCTCATGGAGCAGTGAATCTGTGCCAAGTTCAGCAGGGAGCATTGGATTAAGATTCTCATATTGACAGCAATTTTGTCTTGTGAAGATGCACCAAGTGTGCCTTGTGCATTCCTTTCACACCTGGGAGGATTGGAATAGATTTCTATTTGCAAACATAGTATATACCTTGACACATGTATTATAAAAAAAAGAAATGTGGTTTCTTTGAAAATAATTCACTGTTACCCTTCCATTTCAATCATTTGGTGAGTTTTGGACGTATTTTTCTTCCCAGAGTCCATGAAAAGTTGTTTGTTTTCCACTCTCTTTTAACCAGCTGGGTGCCAACCTTTTCTTTCTTTCTCTTGATCTGACGTAAGTTCGATGTTTTGCTTCTGTCTGCTATTCCAGCTGGTAACCTGCAGGTAGTTGGATGAAAGAATCTTTCTCTCATCTCAGACAATACACCAAGTCCCACCCCAAACACAGATAGACACACACACACAAACACTGTGGAGTACAATAGTTTGACGTACAGGATGCTCGGTATAAAGAGGGCAGTTCACTTCCACCCACAGTCCTCTGTGGGCCGATTCAGGGTAGTGAAATTGGCTGCTATCCAAGCAAAAGGAAGGTCTGGGTCAAGAGGAAGGAATATCCCATCCTGAGGAAGAAAGATTAGCTTGTTCTGTATGATTTCTTGGGAATAGCTTCCAAATTTACAATGCACTGCAGCTCAATTTAGCTTGCTATCAGTCTAAGATTGCAAAACTGTGTTTAGAAGAAAGACACATTCATTATTGTTATTAAGTGATCTAATTTTAGAGCTATTACCAGAATAAAACTCAGGAATATGATAATATTGAACTGGAAATGTGGCTAATAAAGCTCCTCATGTTTCCACATTTAGGTAGTAAAGACTGTGATTAAAAGTAAATAATGCAACAGGGAAACTTCTTTTGGGTGATATGATAAAGAATGGACTACTTTTAGCAAGCATTGTTTGGTTGAATGAGCTACTCAAATGACAGATTGCCTTTTCAGATTTTGTCACATTTCATTAGATGGGAGACTGAATACATAGCATTTTTTTTTTTTTTAGGTTAGGTGGTGACCAGGGGTCACTCCTAGTTATCACAGGACATGCATGACTACTTTAGTATAGATCAACTAGGAACCATCTCAGATCCTGCGAATGTGGGATCAAATGCACAAATGAGATGTTGAGATCCGGTAGCCTCAGGTGATTTGAGCCTTCATTCAAGTCCAGTACACACCGTGTTTCCCCGAAAATAGACCTAACCAGAAAATAAGCCCTAGCACGATTTTTCAGAATGACATCCCCTGAACATAAGCCCTAATGTGTCTTTTGGAGCAAAAATAAATATAAGACCCGGTCTTAATTTTGGGGAAACACGGTAATATAGTTTGTTAACCTGATAAATTTCCCTCCCCCTTTCTTGTATGTGTATCTGTGTTGTTGTTGTTGTTATTTTGTTTTCTTGCCTAATTCTTCGGCTAAGATTTCCACAACAATGTTAATTAAGGATGATGATTAAATTATTTTGTTTACTTTTTGACTTTGATGAAAAAACTACTGGCTTGCTTTTAGTCATGATGCTGGCTGACTGTTTTAAATTTGTATTCTGTCTATATCTCTGAAAGTTGCTGCATTAATTGGTAGCCCCTGAAGAGAGACTTTTGGGGACACAACATTTTATTACCTTTATGATTTAAGACCTGTATCATTCTCAGTCACTGTAGGCTAACCATCATCAATGTCTAATTAGCCTTGTCTGAGTCTCTAGGATCAGTCCCCAACCTGGGTCAGTAGAAACTTTTGGAAGTCTAGCCAAACATGCTGTGATGCCACATTAAGTTGTCTTTAATGATAGCCCGTCCCTGGAGTTAGGCTCTGGCTCTGACATGTGGATTTCTGTCTAATTCCCAAGACTTGGCCTTCACTATCATGTTCTAGTAAGTACTTGAGTTTCTGTCTCTATAAGTTGCCTATGACAGATACTGATTAGTATAGTGGATCTGGACGAGAGGGATTGGGTTCAAATCGGTTTCTTCTACTTATTAACTGGTTAATCTTAGGCAAGTTATTTAACATTTTTTGTGCTTTCTCAATTGTCAAATTAGGGTAATGGTACTTGTCTCACAAGGTTCTTGTGAGCTTTAAATTAAATAATGCATGTAATGACCTTAGGAGAATGCTTGTCACATAATATATCACTCACTAAAGGCTTGTAGTTATTATTGATTTTAAAAAAACATAGTAATACTGTTATCCATTTTGAATTGCACCTGACTTTCTTTTATCAACCCCCTTCTTAGGGTTGGATGTCCACTATTCGATTCTCATCTTGGTTGTTGGGGATCTGCTACCTGCTAATTGGCTTGTTTTGGCAGGACACCCCATTACCCATTACAACACGTTGACCTTCGAAATAATCAGATATTTGTATTTTGAAATTATCCTATTGCCTGACCTCAGGTTACAGTATTCTATTGGGTGGTTGAAATTTTCTCCAAAGACTCACTTCTGAGTAATTCTATTGCCCACCTTCTATCTCACTGTTGTAAGCCTTCTCCTACCTAAAGATTTTGTTCAAGATGTTCATGACTTTTTTTTTTTTTAACAGCATCTGACATGCTCATATAACTTACTTACCACTTTTCCAGATGCAACACTGATTTGTGATTAGGGTTATTCTTCCAGCTCTGCAAAATCACTTCTCTTTGTCCTGAACCAGAGTTCACAACATAAAATCATGTTAATTAATCAATTTGCTATTTGACTCATATTTGTTTAACCTATAACCCAGGATGAGCACTGTACCTGGACATAAAAATAAATATGAAATAATGTAAGAGGTGACCACTGACCTTGAAGAACTCACAGTTTAGTTGAATAAGGAAAAGACAATGATTGTCTGAGGATAAGCTGTGGAAGTGAAGGTGTGAATGGATAGCTTAGTAGGGAAGTGAGATCTGAGTTGAATCATGCAGTTTTTAAATAGGGTACAATGCGTTTTTAGGTGTTTTTTTTTTTTTTTTTTCTGGAGTCCATGAAAAAGTGTTTGCTCTTCCCTTCTTTTAACTGGCTCGGTGCCAATAATTTCTTTCTCTGCCTCTTGATCTGAAAAAAGAGGAGCATGTTCCAATTGGGGTATTAACCTTGGCAGTAGATTCTAACTTGGTGATATTAATTTTAACTAATGTAATGAACTCAATTGACTTATTGAGCTACTTTTGTGCTATTTTAATTATTTTCCCTTACCTATGTATTTCTGTACCATTGTTTACTTACTAGCTTTAAGTCCCTGTTCTTTTGTTTAAATAACTTTATTTAAATTTTGTCATCACGATCTTAACTGAAAAAGCAGTGTACCTTGCTGTAAAAAGATAACCCAACAGATATGCACAACTATTTAAATTTTTAAAAGTTAACCAATAAGTCACCTAAAACTGTCTCAGTACCACCATTGGGGAACTAAGGCCTTATCTCCTTCTGATGCTTCTTTGGGAAGGAGTCTTGAAAAGTTTATTGAGGTCTCTATTCAAATACTGCTTGATAATTCCACGTCACTTGATAAGTCCTTGTTACCTGCCATCACTCTTTTCTGGCACTTTGTTTTATTTTCTTCATAACATGTGTTATTTTCTGGAATTGTATTGTTTGTCTCCTGGCTTGTTATGGATTTTTTATGACTGAAATATAAATTCCGAAAGAGCAAGGACTTTGCCTTGTTTACTGTTATTCCCCAGGACTTGGTGTATACGCACACTAAGTACCCAGTTGCCCAACTTGCCTGGCAATTTGGTAAGAAAGTGCAGTGAGGCAAGATCTGGGCTTAGGTAAAAGAACCCTGCTTGCTGGCTCAGCACTTCATGGCCTCATTTTTTTCTTTCCCGTGCCTTTGGTGGTCTAAAATGACTTTGGACTTTATTTACCCACCTGGGCTCATGGGACCTCTTCACTTCTCTGAACCTCTGTAGATCTCCAGAACTTTGGGTTCTACTTTCTTGTACTCCTTTACTTCTTCTTTTTAAAGCCAACCTACTGGTTCAAATTTCCTTCCTACCTAGGCTACCTAATAGGACCCTGACTGGGTTACTCTGTTGAAACAGATTCCTGGCCTCCCCATCATTTTACATCTAGTGGTTACCAGAGGGTAAGGAGAGAGGAGGATGGTTGAAGAGGATAAAGAGGGTCAAATATATGGTGATAGAAGGAGAACTGATTTGGAGTGGTGAACACATAATGTAATTTGTAGAAAGAAAAAGAAAAGAAAAAAAAAAGGGTGGCGGGGGGGAGCCATGTAGCATTTGTTCAAGAAAAGACAGCTATAACAGTTTAATCATCTGGATGGTGTGCTCTAACTTTTAAAAAATAAATAATGGGACAATGGCAAGTATATTTGTCCTTGCTAAATGCTTAGCTATGTCCCTCAATTTTAGTTCTTAAAGACTGTATTTTTCATTCTTAAGGTAATAGATATATAATCATTAAGAATGTCCTCCCAGTAGATTAGATGATTTTAAAAAGATTTAGATGAATTTTTATCATTTTTAAAGGTTTTTCTTAATATTTATATGCTAATCAGAGTCATTTAAAGAGATAATATGATCTACGCCAATCAGAGTCATTTAAAGAGATACTATGATCTACGTGATAGAAAAATATTTAACAGATTTCCATTTAGTTTTCATTCTTTAAAGACTTTACTTTTTCCTGCCTAATTAGGTAATGGTGAGTCAGGGGATGAAAGTGCATACCTATTTCCTGTGACAAATCCAATGCCTGTTAAGGCTGGTTGATTAAAGAAGCCATACTTCTTGGTGATAAATGACTCCAAGTCTGCAATAAGGCTCATGCACTTCCAATGAAATCTTTCACGTCATGGAAGAGGAAACAAGATTGCAAATTTGAGAGTGGATGATAATGATTAGTATTGGATGCTATTTATAAGCGGGCACAGGAAGTTAATTAGTTGTTTTCAATACAGTGACTGAGCTGATCTCAACTGAAAAAAAAGCCATGACTTTGTAAATGAAAAATATTTTTAAAAGGGCTGAGAAATTTTATGGGTTTGAGTGAAGTTAGGGGGAAAGTATGCTGAGTGTTAATAAAATGACAACTGGCAATTTTGATTATAGAAAAAGATGATTATTTTAAATTTATTTTATTTTAATAAATTAAGTAACATACAGTATTTTAAGGAACTTGGGCATGCATTTGTAGAAAATGGGACCTTTCTCAGTACGGATTATCAACAGCATAAAATAATGTTATATTCTCCAAATATACAAAGCATTTACTCTGTGGGAATAAGTATGAAATGTGATAGTAACTGACGTAAGCTACAAAGATACTCTTTAATGCACTGTGGGAATATTTTATTAGTGAATACCCACCCATGTGGCCTGAAAGAGGTCATTGATGTAGTTTGCTAAAGGGCCTAACTTGTTCCCAGAGAGTCATTCACAAACTGGCAGGATTTGGCTGATTGTGGAAAAGAATAGCCTTCACAACAAAAGTGAAAATTGCAAGTGTTGCTGATAGGGAGGCCCAAGGTCAAGAGAGGACCATCAATTCTAAAAGGCGAACTATCAGCACAATAATCAGGGGGATCACCTAGATGGTGGCCTCGCATCAAAACAAAACAATTTGCATGGTGCATAGACGTTCCTGTACTTATTTTCCTTGAGCCTTAGAAAGCAACAGGCTTCAAACGTTTAGCTGATTTGACCAAGATGATTAACGATAATAGTTATATATTTATCGACATCCCATAATGTGTTAGACACTTTGCTACCTGTTTTACATGCGTTGTCTGACTTAATTCTTGCAGGAGCCCTTAAGAGGTACCTTTATGATCCCCATTTTAAAAAGGAGGACACTAAACCTGGGAGCTTCCGAAACGTGTCCATGACAGCACAGCAGGGAAAGTGGCAGAGTCCGGACTGAGCCTGGGTGTGCCAGGTCGGAGGTGGAGATCTCAGTCCCACTCTATTAATAAGGAAGGTCTTGAAATTTGGTCTTCAACCTCCAAGGCTACTACTCTTTTTTTCCACTTACTCTAACCCAACCCCTTTTTTCCTTCACTAGATAATCAGGAGGGTCTCTTTTTTAGAAAATTCATTGTGTGTGTGTGTGTGTGTGTGTGTGTGTGTGTGTGTGTGTTTTATAATAGATTTTTATGCTTTACAGCAGTTTTAGGTTTGCAGAAAAATTGAGCAGAAGGTACAGACAGTTCTCATTTACCTGTCCCTTCCCCACTTATGTATTATTAACATCTTGCATTAGTATGGTATACTGTTTACATTGATGAATCAATATTGAAACATTATTAGAAAATAAAGTCCATATTTTACATCTCGGTTCACTCTGTTATGAACTCAACGGGTTTTGACAAGTGCATAATGTCCCATATCCTCTGTTACAGTATTGTACAGAATGTTTTCATTTCCCTAAAATTTCTCTGTGCTCCATCTATCTCTTCCCCTTCTCCTTTCCTCCCAGGGCCCTGATAACCAGTGATCGTTTTAATGTCTCTGTAGTTTTGCCTTTTCCAAAATGTCATTTAGTTAGAATTACACAGTATGTAGCCTTTTCAGACTAGCTTTTTTGATTTAGCAACATGTATCACTTTATGTCTTTTCCTAGCTTGAAAGCTCATTTCTTTTTAGGGCTGAATAATAATCCCATTGTCTGGATGTACCACAGTTTATGTATCCATCACCTACTGAAGGACATCTTGGTGGCTTCCAAGTTTTGGCAATTAAGAAAAAAAACAGCTATAGACATCCTTGTGTGCAGGTTTTTGTGTGGACATACGTTTTCAACTCATTTGGGTAAATGCCAAGGAGCATGATTACTGGATCCTGTGGTAAAAGTATGCTCAGCTTTGTAAGAAACTGTCACCTGTCTTCTAAAATGTTTGGATCATTTGCATTCCCACCAGCAATGAGTGAGACTTTCGGTTGTTCTGTATCTTCACCAGCATTTAGTGTAGTTAGTGTTTTGGATTTTAGCTATTCTAATAAGTATATAATGGTATCTTTTTGTTGTTTTAATTCCCTAATGACATATAATATTGAGCATTTTCATATGCTTCTCATTGGTATATCACCTTTGATGAAGTGTCCATCCAGATCTTTTGTCCATTTTTTAATTGGGTTGTTCATTTTTTTATTGTTGAGTTTTAAAAATTCTTTGTATATTTTACATAATAGTCCTTTACAAACTATGTGTCTTTGTAAACATTTTCTGTCAGAATTCTGTGTTTTTTTAATCGTCATTGATTCAAGTTATCTGAGTCCCAATTCCTGAGAAAATGAAAGATTAGTTCTAGAGGTTATATCTAAAAGAAGTATCAGTTATCAGTGTATTGTTTTAAGAAAAATGAATAAACAGTGGGGATAGTAAAGTTGTGTTACTTCTAGCAAGGTGTTTTTCATTTTATAAAACATTAGTCCCACGAGGATTTCAAAGGTTTCTGGTGTAAAATAAGTTTGTGAAGAGTCAGGTTAAAAACCAGCTGAACAGGTTTCTTAGCTTCAGGCCACCACTGAGTCTTTATGTTGATGTTCATTGTGATAGAGAGAGGGAAATGGTACGCAATGTTCTTCAAAGTTGTTTGACCACAGAACCCTTAGTTGAGGCATTTCTAGAAGAAGCTAATGGGGTATATTAGTCAGAGTTCTCTAGAGAAACAGAACTAATAGGAGCTATACTTATACAGGTATAAATAATAAAATGGGCTCAGATGGTCATGGAGGCTGAGAAGTCCCACTATCTGCTAAACACAAGCAGGAGAACCAGGAAAGCCAATGTGTAATTCAGTCCAAGTCTGAAGACCTGAGAACCAGGAACGCCAATATCAGAAGGAATCTTGAGTCTTTCATTCTTTGTTTACCTACATAGTAGACTGAATGTCTAAGGGGCAGAAACAGAGTCTTGCCCAGAGTTTGTTTTTTTCCTGTACTTGGTACAGTGCCTGTCAGGTAAGAGTTTTTCAAGGTGTCGTTGGATATTGACTCCATATTCTCAGTTTTCTTTCCTTCATGTGGTTTTGTCATTCATTTCCATTTGAAAAATAAAAAGGGGACCAAAACCACAACAGGAGAAAAAAGACTCCAAGTTAAAGGGACACTGGGCATTATCCCCATTAGCTATAGCTGAACACGGAGGCTGGATTGGATCATGCACAGTCCGTCAGCATGCCTTAGTCACCTGGATGGTCCACACAGCTAATGGCATAATTGATTGGGCCACTGGGAACATTATTGATCATGGAGATGACCAAAATAATTGGAGCAGCCAAATTATGGCTCAGTCCAGTAAACATGTGCCTGTTTGATGACTGTTCTCATAATTTGCTGACTTTTCTTTATTTGTTAGAAAATACTAGTGTTGGAAAGGGTTTTAGAGATCATCTAATATAATGTTTTTATTTTATAAAGTAATTTAGTTCAGAAAGGCTAAAAGTCTTGACCTGGGATGTGTGGCTAGTGGTAGGAATGCTGGTCTCAAGGCTCCTAATCCCTCATCTTTTCACTAATACTCTAGTGCAAGTGAGAAATAAGCCTCTGTTTTTATATGTCACTGAGATTTTTTCCCCCCTGTAACTGCAGTGTAACCTAGCCTACTTGTGTGATCCTTTGTATGACTAGCTTTATCAATAATAGATTTCTGTGGACATGTGAGATCCCGTTGGAAGGAAGAGGTGGGAGTAGCACCTAACTCTTATCTACACGGTCAGTTGTTGACTGTCCACTGTTTCAGAGACTCCTAGGATAAGTGTGTGTGTGTGTGTGTGTGTGTGTTGTTTTATTGTTTTCACTGTGTTGTATTTAATTTTTGAATATTATATATCTTGAGATTTAGGGCCCTTTTTGGGGAATTTGTGGTTTAGGAATCTATCTTGTTGGACAATAGCTGGTAGAATCAAAGGCAGTAATGTACAGCTAGAAATCTCAGCTATTAGATCTTAATTATGAATCATGTGTTGGGGTAGGAAAAAAACAAACAAAGAGGAGAGTATGTTAAATCATTCAATAACCTTTTGTTTCCTTTTTTAATGATTAAGGGTAATATATAAGAATCCCAAGCCATTGAAAGAAGTTAATAATAAACTTAAGAAGGGATTTGACAACATAGACTGAGCAAGTGTTCTCTTCTAGCTAGCAAGGTGACCCATCTTACCTACAATCATGGAGATCTTACAGCTCTTACGTATAGATCTGAGTGTGCAAAAGGGAGCAGAGAACTGAGGTGTTCTATGAAAGTGTTTGAGACTAGGTCCCAACAGGGGAAGTCCTGTTCTAGTCCAGATCCTGTTCTTAAGATGGAATGGAAATTATGCCTGGATGATGGTGGTGGGACCAGCTGGGTGGATACCTGATCTACCAAACCAGGTCTACTGGAAACAGACACTTGAACAGATGGTAGGATTGTATTTTTGTTATGATCTTAGGCTTCCCAGAAACAATGACATTTTCTGAAAAGCTTAGTAACACTTTCAGAAGTTCCAGTAATTATTTCAGACTCTATACACTCTGCAAACAATAACACAGACTTTGGAAATCTCCCAGGAGCTTTTCGCCAGACAGAACACACTCCATGCACCTTATGAATCATATCTGACTATTCACCTTCCCAAATTCCACAGCCACTTCCCTAACCCCTGCTTTTGCTCATTCTCTTCCCACAGCCCGGGTGGTCTTTACTTCATTTTCTACCTCATCCTTCAAGGTTGAGTTGGAATGCCCCTACTTTTATGATAAGTCCTAAAAATATTAAAGCCCACATTTACCTTATAGATCAGTCATTCACTCCTAGTTATTTACCCAATAGAAATTAATACATTATCCACAAAAAGACGTGTATGAGAATGTGCATAATATCTCTGTTAATAATAGCTGGAAACTGCAAACAACTCGAATATTCACTTGCAGATCCTTTATAAACAGATTGTGTTATAGCCATACTATGGAATACTACTCAGCAATAGGAAGGAAGCACCTACTCTTTTCATAACGCGTGGATACATTGTGCTGCATGAAATATGCCAGAAATGAGAGTACATACAGAATACTTCCATTATATAAATTTTCATAACATAGGCAATGCTCATCTGTGGTGAAAGAAACAAGAATGGTGATTGCCTTTGGTTCGGAAGGCAGTGGATGTTGACTAGCAAGGGCTGGAAGAAATTGTCGGATGAGGGAAATGTTCTGGGTCTCGACAGGGGTGTGGGTCATACGAATATTTGCAGTCACAAAAACATCAAATTGTAACACTTAAGATCTATGCATTTCACTTATGTATGTAAATTAAAATAATTCAAAACAAAATCATGAAAGGAAACACATTTTTGTTTCTAGTCCTTAGTTTTGCTTATTGCCCATCACTTTAGGCTTTATGCTCCCCCAATCACCACTCTGTAAAACCACTGTCAGAATGACAATATATTAGGTCTGACATTTAAGTTCATGAAATTGTTGAAATAATGTTGCTCACCATTTTTGATATCAGAGGGATTATTCATTATGAATTTGTACCAACTGGACAAACAGTTAACCAAGTTTACTATTTGGAAGTACTGAAAAGGCTGCATGAAAAAGTTAGATGACCTGAACATTTTGCCAACAACTCATGGCTCTTGCATCACGACAATGCACCAGCTCACACGGCACTGTCTGTAAGGGAGTTTTTAGCCAGTAAACAAATCACTGTATTGGAACACCCTCTCCACTCACGTGACGTGGCCCCCAATGACTTCTTCCTTTTTCTGAAGATAAAGGAAATATTGAAAAGAAGACATTTTGATGACATTCAGGACATCAAGCGTAATCTAATGACAGCTCTGATGGCCATTCCAGAAAAAGAGTTCTAAAATTTCTTTGAAGGGTGGACTAGGTGCTGGTATCAGTGCATAGTTTCCCAAGGGAAGTACTTTGAAGGTGACCATAGTGATATTCAATAATGAGGTATGTAGTACTTTTTCTAGGATGCGTTCACAAACTTAATAGTCCAACTTCATAATATCGATAAATTACACTTGAATGTTTTTTAAATCAATGGTTTACATCTCCCAGTTTTCAAGTCTACTATTGGATATAAAGTACTTGTTTTCAGTTCAAAGTATTTCAGACATTAGATAGAAGACAAGAAAGATATTCTAGGGTGTCGCAAGGCTCTTTTTGGCAAGTACCAAAAAGATAAGCACCATCAAGGTCAAGTGCTTATTCATCTATGAAAGTTATTCCTGATACCTATGTCATTATTTTTTAAAGACAATTTTCTGTTTGCCTTTCTTTTCCATTTCCTCTCACTCACTCCATACATACAGAATTATGTTGGTGTGTCTGATTAACACAGATAATCCTCTCTTAAAACCCACTCTTGGAAATTTCTGCAGAATTTCTTTCTCTTATGGAACTTCCAGACCATTTTATTATTTTCCTTGACATGTCTCTCTCCCCCACTGAGCTTGTTGCTGTCTTAAAGGAGGCAAGTGTCTTTAATCATTTTGTTTCCCCAGCACAGGATCTGAAAATAATATAAGCATTCAATAATGTTCATTGAATAAATAAATAATTGACATTTTTTTCTTCTGTGGCTGGTGAAGTGAAAAAGAGTTACATTCAGAAGCAAGAACTGTTGGGGGGGATTGTGTTTTGCAGTGATGTTATCTGTCCTCACTCCCACACTTGCCTCCCCAATATGACTGTGCTATGACCACGCTCTCAGTGTAGTGTAAGTGTTCCTATTAACTTTATACTAGAGAAGTTTTTGGAAAAAATGACATTTTAAAATGAAAACAATTTGAACCAAAAAAGGGATTACTTTTCAAATGAGATTACAGAGTTTTACACGTTGGCCTTTTACCTTACTGAAGTGAAAGATTTTTTTTTTCACCAGGCTTCTCAAAACACAATATATTCAGCTTAAAATTGGGCTTAAAACGTAATATTTAAAACAGCAACATGTCTGACAGATCCCAAAAATGAAATATGTCCATTTCTTTTAGCAAGGAGCAGAAGGAAACATAAAGCAGCTGCAAGAATTAATTCACTGAGATGGTTGACATTTTCGAGCTGACTGCCTCTTAGAGAAAATGATGTCATCCTCCAGCAGTCTAATGATAGTCATCAGCCTGAGAGGACACATGCTAATAAGGTTCATTGCTCACCTAGTTTTCTTTTTGGTTAGCCAGGGTGTCCTTGGATGCCCATATTTTGGCATTGTGCTTTTAGAATAATTTCTAAGAGGGACTGGAGTGTGAAACTTAGGGAATGTTTTTTTTCTTGTCAGTAAATTGAATTAATAGGTTCCTACTTTCTTCTAATGACTCAAACTCCTATTTCCAGTTTGCTCATAAATAATCAAATTCTGGTTGATTTTTCTTTCTAAGGTGTTGAAACCAGAGCTTAAATTGGAATAGCTCTGACAATAAAGAGGCAAAAGTAGGATAAAAATCTAAAGTTTTATTCTGATTCATAAAGATCATTGAATTTGAAATTTCTAGAATACCCAAGATAGGCGTCCTGGATTTGGCTTTACTTGTGGACACATTTATGGTTTTCAGAGAAGTTTTAAGTTGAATTTCCATGGAGCAAATAGGAAGAAGGGACCAAGTAACATTAGCTGAAGGGAATGAGCAATTGCAGCTCACCCACATCTCTCTGACAAGGCTTTTGACTTTACTGTCAGGAACCACATTGAACAAAAGACCTGTTACTTTCCCCAAGCCTTTCCGTCTTTGTCTCCTCCCTGATGGACAGCATAAGCAGAGAGTCTTCTGACCTAAGATGCACTAGGGAAAGTCTGATATATGTATGTATCGCTGGAACCTGCACATCTCTCTTTCCCAGCAAGGCCCACCAGAAATCTTTCAACTGAGAGCTGTCCTGAGTCGATAAAATATGTAGGCTAGGGGCCAAATAAAGGAAGTGAGCCATGGGTTTTGGAGGAAATCAATGAGCTGCAAGTACAGGAGGACTGTAATTCAGAGTGGTATTTATTGCTCACCTTGTCCTACCTTTGCCCTCCTACTCTTTCCGGAGATGAACTTCTGGAAAAAGAAGCTCATACTATACCAAGATGAATGCTTGAGTGTTAGATATTGGGACCTAATTGACAGGAGAAAAACTATCTCCTTAGCAATTATAGTGCTCCAGACTATTCCAAGTGCTCCCTACACTGGAGAACAGGCCAGTCACTTACCAAACCAGGAATCAATGGTATTGTGTTGATAAGGTAATTAAAAAGTATGTCTTGATTGAATCTGTGGAAGCATAGATTCAATACATCTAATAAACTAAATAGTGACCTTTAGGTAAGATGTCTGACATAAGTTTGGTTAACTCTTATTTAGCACCCAATGGGAGGCCTCTTCCAGGCTCTGGAGGAGGGACATGAGAGAGGAGATGCTGCTCTTGCCTTCAGTGCAACCCAAATGGTAGATTAGCACATGTACGCAAATAACGTACGTCACATATATTTAATCCTCGTGTCAATCCTGTGAGTTGGGTATCATTATTATTTGTACACCTTTGCTTCAGTGCAAACTTATTCTTTAGTCTGTGCCCCAGTTTTTCTGTAAAATGGGTATGTTAGACTAATACTATAACAATAGCTCACCTTTATTGAGTACGACTATTTGCCAAATGCTTTGGAAACATTTGCTGATTTAATCCTCACAGCAACCCTACAAATTCTAGCACCTTTTTACAGAAATGCAGCAAGGTCAAGTAACTTGTCTAGGGTCACAGCTGGAACTCAAATCCTCTGGTTCCAAATCCACTGCTCTTCCCAAGATGCATTCCTTCTGAATGGTCAGCAGTGTGTCAAATAGAGAAAGGACATGTGGAGGGCCCTGGGAGGGGACAGTACTTCTGGCTGCAGAATTCTGGAAGCTCTCTGATGGACTTGGAGTGTTGGCTGTACACCTGGAGCTCATGTTTGATCATGTACAGAGGGACTAGCCCGGTGAGCTTCCTTTACAGATAATTCTCTGGCCCCTTATGGACATCACCTTTTGATTGTTTCTTAACTCCAGCTCTATTCTTGACAGCGTTACAAGTAGGTAGTCCTATTGACTAAATTGTTGATGTAGTTGTTGTCTAAGGCAAGACTGATCTTACCCGTAGAAAGGGACTCAATTCTCCATTTAGGGCAGGATTCGGTGTGATGGTTATTCACCGAGAGAGGCAGATAGGTTTTGGATGACAGTCAGGGACATGGTCTTGGTTCTTCTTATTACTACTTCAATGTCTTTGGATGAGCATTCTTCTTGCTGTAGGCTCATTTCCTCATCTGTAAAACGATGTCTTCTGAATGTCAAATGACTATTGGTCGCCCAATGACATATGAAGTGTGAGAGTGCTTTTTGAATGATTACCCAAATTTAAAGTATCATTATCGTTCATTATTTTCTCTTAGGAAATAGTGATGAAAAAATACCCTCTAGATTTTTTTTTAGCTATGATGGAAGACATTTTTTTCTTCAGGGAAAAAGTAGACCCTGAAATACCAATTATAATCAGAATTTTTACAGCAAATAAAATATCTTTGTGTTATGTAAATACATAATCCCTAATTTAAAGAAAAAAATCACTTTAGAAACTTTGAAGAACCAGATCTGACTATTTGATTCCTGATGTTAATTTTTTAAACTAGGCATCAAAGTACTTAGCAAGGAGACTGTAAGTTGGATGAGTACAAGGGTGGTAGAATTCCCTTCCTTATAGGTCAAGACATTGATGCTAGAAAGAGAGAAATGAGGTTTATATGACTGAGACAAAAATAAACAGAGGAAAGAGGTGGACTTGAATCTCCACGTTGACAGACAAGAAGAGACATTTTGTGGCCCCAATGATAAAGCAGAGTGTTCAAATTATTGGAGTCAAGTGGTCCATACAGTGTAGCACGAAAGAAACGCTTCTGAATGCTCCTGTTAGGTGATGTTCCTGCTCATAGCCAACAACATAGGAAATCCCACAATGGAGCAGAAACATTCAGGGCTCTTCATTAACATTCCCTCTTGGTCTCAGTTTGCATCTCTCTATCCATTTTCTAGCTCTGAATGGAAGTTTCCTGGGAAACCTTTTCTATGAATGGAATGTATGGGGTTTGTCCCATGGGAGAAAAATAAAAAGCCACCACAACAAACTACAACAAAACAACTTCTTCCTCTGAAATATTGCAGTCAGGAGCAGATAACACCTATCTCTTTTCAAGAATAGGTAGAGATTCTGATGCGCTGGTATTCAGTAAAACTACGAATGTTGATCCCTCAGTTTCCTTTCTTACTGATTAAAAAAATTAAAAGGGGTTTAAAATTACTTAGGTAAAAAGAACTATGGTGGAACCTTCTCAGTCACAGATAAGCATCAGCTCTTTCTGATCGGCACTATTGTCAGCTAAGTAATGGCTCAATTTGTGTATTGTTCTCCTTGTGCCAACCAGAAGGGAGAGAAAACCTGATCCACCAGCTCCTGTTACCAGTAGACACCCCCTTCCATTAGAGGTGGGTCCTGGGGGACCCAGCGCATTCACCAATTAAAAGGGGGGTAACAGCCAACATTTACACAAGTTATTGATATGCCTTATCCCAGTAAACCTTGGGGTTTTGTCTGTGCATGTTGTATAATTAAAGAGAGAGAGAGAGAGAGAGAGAGAGAGAGAGAGAGAGAGAGAGAGAGAGAGAGAGAGAGAATGAGAATGAAGATACAGGCTACCAAACTGTATTGCTAACAGAAGAAACACTGGGGGTTAGGGATGGGGGATAAACAACCAGTGATTAAAATCAGGCTTTTATTTTTCTGTAGTAGGTAGCTTCTTTGCTAACTTAAGCATTCTATTCCTGAGTTGGGTGAAGCATGTCTCTCTCTCTCTCTCTTAACAGCTTTATTGAGATATAATTTACATCCCATAAAATTCACAGTGGTTTTTAGTGTATTTACAGATTTGTGCAGCCATCATCATCCTCAAATTTTCGAATGTTTCTATAACTCTGAAAAGAACTACCCAGTACCCATCTGCTCCTCCCATCAGCCCTAAGCAACCATTAATTTACTTCCTGTTTCCATAGGTTTGTCTACTGAATCATTCATACAAAAATATGCAATAAGCTGTCTTTTGTGACTGGTTTCTTTCACTTAGCATAATGTTTTCAGGGTTCATCCATGTTGTAGCAATACTTCCCCGCCCCGAATATTATTCCATTGTGCGGATATAACACATTTAATTTATCCTTTCCTCAACTGATCGACACTTTTAGACCGTTAAGAATAATGCTGCTATAAACATATACTACAAGTTTTGTGTGGATGTTTATTTTTATTTCTCTTTGGTATTTACCTAAGAGTGGAATTGCTAGGTGATGTGGTAACTTTACGTTTAATATTTTGAGGAACTCCCAAACTGTCTTCTAAAATGACTAATCCATTTTATGTTTCCACCAGCAATGTATGAGGGTAAGACCTGTCTTTTTGCAATTTTCTCCTGTTTATAGGATTCTAAAGCTCGGCAAATGATTAGCAATGTAGCTGGCAGTTTATTTTGACACAACTAGTCTTCTTTTTCTTCCCAAACTACAAACATTTTATGTTGTCTAATGAGCAGGTGCTACCAGCTAATGAAGCAAGAATACTAATTTCTGATTTGATTTATAATAATCTTAAATAATTATAGCAGAATCTTTCTGAATTTAGTTTTCAGTTTATATATGTTTTAGAGTATTAACATTCCTTTCTTTTCATTTTTAAATTCATATTCTTCACTGTTTTCTTTTTAATAATTTGTACCTTGATGATAGGTCATTATACCTGTTTAAAAAAACAAGTCTATAATTGCACTTTAAAGCGTATCTTTTAATTCATATTGATTCAAATTAATTTGATTCTTCATCCATAGAAACATTTAGGATAAGGTATAAAACAGCTAATTTAAACAGACTAACATTTAGTTTTTGGAGTTGAAATGTATGTAACCTTTATTTATTCCTGACCTGAAAATGTTAGGTTTGAAGTGAATTTTGGTGACACGAATATTATTCTATACACAAAATCTTTATCTTATAAGCTTGCTGTATAATGTTTATAAGCTAAACCTATTTTTAACACAAGTAAATTTGTCCATACATCTAGAATTATTTCTTTGCTTATTTAATGTGAAGGGTATTTCATGAACTATTTTTTTTCCTATTGTGGACATTTTGGCATTTTGTCTTTAATTTCAACATTTGTGATAAGTTATGGGTCCAGCTAATCTGCATAGACCAATGTAGGGCAATATCCTTCATGAGTAGTGAGATTTCTCACTCTCTAGATACTATCACCTCTGCCACTTGAAACCAAGGTTTCTAGTGACATGTGTTGAAGGACAGGGCTTGATTTCAGGTTTCCCTTGGTCTGTTTCATCTCCATTTGCTGACCCTGGATTATGCAGATAATATACTGCTTTTAGTAATCTGGCCCCCTGTGCCAGTCCTTGGCTGTCATACAGCATGATAACCGATGGTTTAAATTCTTATTTTACATAAGGACTATTTTCTTCCTACTGATCCCTCTAAGATATTCATGGCTAACTAAAAATACTGCTGAATCCTGTTCTCAAGCAGAGTTTCAAGGTTAACATGAAAACTGTTATTACTTGTTTATGCTGCATAAAAATCTATTTTATCTTTGTAACAATCCTTGTATTTAAAAATGCATCGCAGTTCCTGTGTTACACCAGTGTTTTCTCAGACTATGGCTTGCTGGCAAGAAAACAAGTTATAATTGTGTGTATGCCAGTATGCATTTGTTTACATCTAGAGTTATAAGCAATTAATTTATGATAATCAATTGTGAAACCAAAAAGAATTTCTACCCCACCAGCTTATATTTCTAACAACCAGAGAAACACAAGTAATTTTGATAATGCCTTGTGTGTCCAGTGAAGTAATTTCCCTATTACTGGCTTTTAGAAAGAATTTATAATTAAATCTGAGAGAAAAATCGCTGACAGCCAACATTGTGTCACATTTATTGTAAGTGTAATGTCAAAATTTTCATGGATGGTTATTTAGGAATTGAAAAAGCACCAAGATTAGCATGCAGAAATGAGGCCATGGGGGTTTATGTTCCTTTTTCTGCTTTCCCAAAGTAAAGAGGGTAAATATAAATAAAACTATTAGCTTAACAAGGCACATGAGTTTCTTTGTAAACCGACAAAAAATGGAAACATATCCTCAAAATTTTCAAATAAAGTAATTCTTTTAGATCTATTTTTTGAAAAGTTGCATATATATATATATATACACACACACAATTTTTCAAAAAATAGACCTAAGAGAATTACTTTATGTGTATTTTATATATAAAAATATATATGCAAATATATATATATATATATACATATATATGTGATACATATATATGTGATACACATATATATGTATAATACATGTCACTCATTAAGGATTTGAAAAAATACAGAGGGTGCCCAAAAAATTTATACACATTTTAAGAAAGGACAAAAAGTATTAAAATTGTAATACTCAATATATACTGGTAACAAAAGACGAATACAAGTCATGTGTACTCAGTTTTTTGGCACCCCGGTATTTATCCCACTCCTTCTTTTCCATGTCTACATATGTACTTTGTAAAAAAGGCTACCAACAGAAAGGAAAAGCGTTAATAGCAGAGCAAGATTAAAACTATGTTTTATGGTAAACGGTGTAAAACTTTAGGAAACCATCTTTAAAGGCTGCAAATGAATGCCTGCTTTTCGCTTACAGCAGTGGTGCCTGTACCATCGCCTAGAAATGTGGAGACACTCTATAGAGCATGTGTACTAGAGCATGCCTGTCCTCATTATAACGTAGCCTGGGGCTCCGAGCTAAACATTTTTCTAGACCATAATGAGCTGTGTACTGTAATGAAGGTGTTTGAAACGTATTTGACTGTTATTTAGTATTAAAAAGTCCCGGATCAAAGGCTCTGGAAAGCCCACAGACACATAGGCATCCACAGACAAAGGATATTGTGTGATGGTCGAGAGGCAAGTGGAGAGGTGTGGTCGCTTAAGCTGAGCTAAGGAATCTCTCAAGCAGTTATCTGATAGTTTTTATTTCTGGTCACCAGACATCACTCACAAACTGCCCTATGGCACTAGAAGATTTTGAGGATTATTTTGAAGAATATGACAAAACCCGATTTAATTTCCCTCTTGTTTCCTACCCTTTTTGCATTGCTCTTTTATCATAATCGTGGACACACTCCCAAGCTAATTTGTAAAATAAATTATACTGAATGCCATTTAATCTTATTGCCATAGTTACAAACCAAGAAATTGAAGATTGCGAGGCTGAAAATAGCTGACTTGATATAAGGAAGGGGACTAATTCTTATGCAAAGCTCTGTACTCACATACAATCTCTGATTCAAAGAACAATGGAAAGTTTGATCCTTGAAAACCTGACCTTCTGAGGCCTTTTCACTCCCCAACACAGACAACCCTAGGTTTGAATGAAAGGTGTGGAAAGTAATGAGGACGTTCTGCTTTGCGTCCCGGCCATTTTAGCTTCTATGTTATTGGCGCAGTGGAGTCGGAGCATATTTGCCTTGATATTTTCACAGACGGTACTGGAGATTTTATAACCACTTGCAAATTATAAAGCTAGGTGCCATGTAATATTTGAAATTTAACAAAGGCTAAAATGATCTCTGATCATTACCATTTCCAATTGACAAATCTATCTGTCTATCTATCTATCTATCTATCTATCTATCTATCTATCTATCTATCTATCTATATCTATCATCTCTCTCTCTCTCTCTGTCTCTCTCTCTCTATCTATCATCTATCAATCATCTATCATCTATCTACCTCTCTCTCTCTCTCTCTGTCTCTCTCTGTCTCTCTGTCTCTCTCTCTGTCTCTCTCTCTCCTTCGTCTCCTATCATCATAAAGCAAACCCATGACTGCGGTCAGCACGCATACTCTATGGGGGACGCTTAGGATAAGTTATATGAAAAGAAGTTGAGGTGCTAAACACCACAGCCCTACCAAGCTTATACATTTCCCTAAACATATATAGAATATGAAGACATAAAAGGTTATCAATGTAATTAAAGCAAATATGTTTGAAGGGAAGTTGTTTGTTGATAAGCAGTTTTTAAGATTTTTCTCAACACCAAGTGCTCTTTCATCTAATATTCAATATACTAAAAACCCATTTTATGCGCTAATGATTTATCCATGTTTAGTGTACATTATTCTTGGTCCTTAAAAACAATCAAGTCAATTTCTTTTGACATTTATTTCATTTCATTTCTTGAGCCTCCATTCTCTCACCTGTAAAATGAGGGGATTAGAGCTCTAAGAGCTTTATTAGGCAGAAAATTCCGATTTCATTTTTCTTTAAATTCTATGAATTCAACCTGTAATTTATCCAATTTAATTTAGGTTGCTAAGTCTTTGGGATATTTGAATATCATTTTATGGTATTTGATCAACAATTCAAAAAGAAACAGTTACTGAAAGATTCTGAGTAAATAGGAAACACTGCATGTATTTAGATAGTTGACACTCTGAGGCCCACATACTTGCAAGGGCAGGAAGCCAATAGGCCAGGGGATGGATAGTCACTGGATGAGCTCCACTCTGCTCACTGGCTGCTGTGGGGCTTCTGTACACTCCCTTTTATGTGCAAAAATCTCCAAAAGACATTGAGAATCCTGGGGAACTGCTCATAGGTGTGGGAAGGAGAGAGGATACAAATGTACTCTCTTTCTATAACCACCCTATTGTGAAGAGGCTGTGTGCAGACTGACCACACACGTAGGATAAGGAGATTCTAAGTGAGGGTTTTGCAATGCACTTTCTAAGGGACCTTCTGCTATTTTTGGAAGTGTAATTTTGGAAATGCTGGGTACATCAAAGAAACAGGTTTCCTCACTGCAGGACTTCTCTAGGCCTTTAAAATACCCGTCCACAAAAATGTCAGTCCCTAAAAGTGGAGTGGAGGATGCAACTCTTTAGTTTTCTTGCTCATAAGATCTTTTCTTCTTTGACCCACTCGTATTTTGTGGAACGATGTGTCATTAAATGTAATTTGGCAGAGTGGCAAATAAATTTGATCCTGAGTGCCACGTTTGATCAGTTCTAAGAGATGACCTGCAATTATTTTTAGGACCTTGAGTGCTGGCTTTGGTTCGAAGGAAAGAGAAGGGTCGTGTTGATTGGTACTACATGGATTTCCCATCCCTGCTCTTGTTCTCAGCCATTTCTGAGTCTTCCAGACATCACTCATATGTACTTCCACATCATACCCATTTGGAAATCCTGGAGATTCCAATAAAGTTGCAATTTGACTGAGTCTAAGATACTTTTGATTTCACATAAGCTAGAAGTTAAAAAGCTGCCATGGAAGCTCTCTAGTTGGCTACAGGAATAGTAGCTGGTCCCTGCTCAATGAAGGTGTTTCTTTAAGGTTAAGGACTACCTAGAATCAAAATACAAGAGCCTAAAAGAGACCAGAGTACAAACTTTCTAGGTTTAACACTTAATTCACGAAAGTACACTCAGTGAACCACTATGCACATGTAAGGGCAAGTTTGTGTATTTATTATGAGGGAAGAATTATGTTTTGGGCTACCTTTTTCTGAAAAACCTGTTGAATAAAATCTGATAAGTTATTTTCTTGCAGCAAAAAAAAAAATTATTATGTACTATGTGAACTATAAAACATTTATTAAACTTTGCTGAAAATGCAGTTACCACTACCTGCATTCTTGTGAATATACATCATCACATTATATTCAGACCAATTTGGCCACAAGAAAAAATAACCCAATGAGGCTCTGACCATGTTCAGAATATACATAGTGAGTTATTGTTTATTCCATCTTCTATAATACAATTCAGCATTAAGAATGTGGTAGACATGGCTTGTTAAAGACAATATAGACAAATTTTAAATGTAAATGACCTGTGGTTCATGTCAAATCATAAAATGTTAGGGTTAAATTAATCCCCAAAATGTCTATGAGAAAAACAGAATGTGATAAGAGCAAACAGTTTGAACCAGACACAAAGAGCAAATGCCTTTGAAATAGCTGACTTGTGTGGGACCCCAGGGCTTGCAAACAACAGACCATGTTCTGCCTTCATCTAATAGGGGTAAAGATATGAACACTGCAATGGCTGAGTATAGCTACAGAGAGAAACAAGACGCTAGTTCTTCCTTAGGAGTTCCCCCCACCCCTAGAACTATTTCCTGGGTTTATGGAAATCACCTATCAAAATATTATTACTTCAATTTCAGTTTTTTGACCAATCCACCATTGTTGGAAGAGTTGGGTAGTGTAAAAATTGTAATAATCTGAGAAGAGCAATGTATTAATAACTAATGGCATCTATATTACTTATGTTTGGAATACACCCACGGTTCAACTTCATGCATTAGGCAGTTGCTTCTTATAAACAAAAACAACAAATTATTTATTTCTGTCTTTATAATAATCTATCTATCATTTATCTATCTATCTATCATCTATCTATCTACCTACCTACCTACCTACCTATCATTGTCATCTATTTATCTGTTTTCCAAAATAGTGTAGCTGATCTACTTCCTATGGGAAGATGAAAGAAAATACTATGCATGCTGCACCCAAAGTAAAAATCAAATATTTTTGAAGGAGAAAAAGGCATCATATTAAACAAGGTTACCAATGTTTAAAAGAGTGAATATAGAAAGTCCATCAAAATCAAAGTCGTGAATGAATGTAGCTGAACCAAGCCCTCTTTTTCCGGCCATTCCCTTTTTTTTTTTTTGGTCTCCTTGACAGACATTAAGGCAGAGATTGGACTCACATACATGGTTTTAAGATTTAACATCCAACTGTTTTTGATAAGATTTACATGCATCCCCTAGGCTTAGCCCATGGTAATTATTAAAGAGTTTTTGAGCAGTGAATGAATAAAAGATAGATGGGAGAGAGACATATCAAGGATCTTTGCAGTCTTCTCTGAAGTGTTGACTTCGGGGAAATTTAAATCTCAGCTCTGAGCACTTATTAGGTATGTGATAGATCCTGGTATATTTTAGAAAGGTGAACTTCATAATGAGGTAAAAGATGATTTTAATTAATTCAGTTATTTAATCTTTATCAAAGCTTTTATTATTGCATTTTTCTTTCTTTTTTTTTTTAAAGCTAATCTTGAAAAGGCACAATTTTACAAACAACTTATTATATGATGTTATGGTCTGGAATTTCCTAAAACATTTCCTGTTAAGGAATGTTGAAAGAATTATTTCTCATAGAAACAATATACATATGTGAAACTTTTTTTTTTTAAAAAGATGACTAATGAGCAAAACCCAATCTTTACCTCTTAGTAAGTAATATAAAATGTTAAAAATACATAGTGTGTTAACCAAATGCTGGATCCAGACATGTCCTAAATTGACACTTTGGCATATTTTGACATAAGATAAAATGACTAGGAAAAAATTTTAAATGTCTCTGAATGGCTCAAGCTAATGAACAAGCAACTTAAAGTGAGGCCAGGATAAATCATGCCTCAGGAGGAAGATGAGAGTGGAAGAAAATGATCTCTGATTTTTGTCCCTTAAAATGAAGCCAGATGAGGACTGCAAAACTCTTGGAGGTAGGCACAGGGAAAAGGCAACAACAACGTCTCTGTGAAACATTACCGAGCTCCCTCCGGAGCGCGCTGTCATCTTATCACCCGACTTTCTTACGTCTATATATCCTTCATGGTCTGGATTCATTTAATCAGAGTCTTTCATTTAACAAACAGTTTGTGAATATTGCCTACAGTAAAGCCCTTTTTACCTGAAGTGAGGGAGACTGGCAGGTGGTCAGTTGAGTCAAAGCAGCAAATCACACAAAAAATCTTTTTTAACTTAAATATTGCATTTTAATGTGATATATAACAACATACATTCATTCACTAATCCATGGTTTTGGCCCATGGACTGCTCATTGGAGTTTTCTGTAGTTGTTTTCATCTAAATTATACTATCATGCATTCTCATGGATTTCCATGATCAGAGTTTGTTTAAAATGGAAGAAGAACTCAAATATACATGCAAAGTCATTTGAAGGCAGAAATCTGTATGTTTCCCTGATCATTTATGTTTGTCTGACCCACAACTAACTTAACAGCATTTTTTCCTTAGTGACTCACCTTTCTTAAGGTTTTACAAAGCATGCATTTGATTTTCACAAGAAAATAAAGTAATTTGTATTGCATGCATTTGATTTTCACAAGAAAAGAATTTGTATTGCTTGCCTTTTATTTATTTACTAATTACAATAAAATATGCAATTAGTACAAACAAGGGACAATTATACAAAAGTCCAGGAGGGTCACCACCTGTCGAGCATGCAGTTTGTCCTGGCATGAGTCACTCAGTTAAAACAGCAACAACTATGAGTATGACAGGTCTTAGGAGTTAAGCATACAAAGGTGAATAAGATGCTTTTATGGTATAAGTGCAAAAGACCAATTAAATATAAACTCTGTGTGTGTGTGTGTGTGTGTGTGTGTGTGTGTGTGTGTATTTTAAAGACAGGAAAAGCAGTACAAGAGAAAAAAGTACTTTGTCTGTTCAAAGAACCTTTCCCAGTAAACTTTCTCTTCTCATATACTGTTATTTAAAATACAGAGTGTGCCAAAAAATGTATACACATTTTAAGGAAGGAAAAAACTATATTAAATTTACACTGATGGTAACCACTCTGAGTACCTCTTGTAATTGCAGAAGTCAATGTGACTTGTATTCATCTTTTGTTATCAGTATATATTGAATATTACAACTTTAATACAGTTTTTCTTTCTTAAAATGTGTGTACATTTTTTGGCACCCTCTGTATATACAAGTATATGAATATATATTTGAATATATATGAATATATATGTGAATATATATGTAAATATATATGAATATATGTATGTTCCATATGAATGATAAAGAAATAAGTACAAAGAAAAAGGAGAAATGCACTTCCATCAACTTTAGGTTTATTAGAAAACTTTGTAAGTTAGAATTAATTGTCTGTTGCAAATAGTGTGTATCATTGAAATGCGCTTTTTTGGTGGTGCTGTGTCTGTGGGGACACGTCTGTGAGTTGGGTCTAAAGGGGTGGAGTGAGGGCAGAGGTGTCTTGTGCAGACTACTTTAAGATCGAACTGGGAATGTTTTTACAAAGCTTTGACAGAATGACTGCAACACTTTGATATTTCCAACTATACTAAATTTCGCTAGGCTAAACTTAGCTCCAGAATATCTACTCTGTCAATGGTCTGCATGGTATGCTTGAGTTGACAATTTTGTTTTTGATGACATTTCTAGGCCATAATAATGACTAATCACACAGGCAATCAATGGAATGTGCATTGTGCAGTTGATCCGGTAGGATGAGAGTAACTGCATAATATGACAGGGTATTTGTGACACTTAAAACATTTAATTAAACATGTGGCAGTTCCATCTACTGGCTACTGTTATGATTCAACACCTGTACTGACAAGGTAAAAATAGATTTGATTCATAAACACTAGCCATCACTTTTGAGAAGTAAATCGTGTTAATAGAAATGTTTTACATCAATAAGGTAACAAATGTAAGGTATTTTTTTGAGGTTGGATTTGTTCACTGGAGAACAAAAGAGGGTAAGAAAAATATAAATCTTCTTGGGATTTTTATCATATTAAGACCTTATGTATAAAGTTTTTTGGTGACTGTTATCCTTATAGTAAAATTTTCTTTGGCTAAGGTTACTGTGCAAGTTAAATATCTGACAACAGGCCCTTCGATAATGAGAAATGAGACAGAATTCAAATACTGAAAATATTAACACTTAGGAAAATTAGATTAAATACAACTTTTAAATTATATCAGTGGCAGGAAAAATAATCACCACAATACATGGTTTTTTATTATGTGATTAAAAAAAGATAAAAAGATATGTGATAAAAACTTTAAAATCATTGTCTGTCCCTCTGGTCATCTGAAGGAACCTGTGTCTTTGGTAGGACATATGCCAACAGGTGATAATAAGCAACAATAAATGTCTCAGGATATTTTTTACTGTAAGCTTATGAATTGAAACTTGAATAAATCATCGTTGGGGCTTCAGGTGGGTTGTTGTACCTTGGAACAATATAATGCAGATCTGCTGGAAGCGAGAGAATTAACCTTTTCTATTTGTTTTTGGAGGCAGACTCTTATTTTGTACTTAGAAATAATTCCTTCCACTTTTCATACAGATGCCCTATTATTGCCAGTTTTAAAATGTTTGTTTCCATGTTTTGACTGCTATATGTTATGAGGAATATGCCCAGATGGGAAGAAGTTTCAGTAAGGCATTATTCCATAAGACGGGGTCTTCTGGACCTGGGTTTGCCAGGCTGGGAGCTAACAAATTTTTAGGGAAGGTCCATTTTTTCCAGATATCTATTAATAGCATTTCTGTTATGGATTATTTTATCTAAAGGTTTATTTGAATGTAAAAAAGGATTGGTTAAAAAATGACTGACCTTCTCTTTAGAAATAATAGTGGATAACATTTATTGAGTGCTTCATGCATGCTAAGTTTTATAAACACTACTTCATTGTGATTGCAACTCTGATATTTCCAACTATCCTAAATTTTCAACTTAGCCCTCTGAGATAGGTCATGTTCTTATTTCTGTAAAAACAGCTTTCAAAAATGGTAAAATCATGACTATCATGCAGATATAAAAAAGAATATGTATTCAAAATTGTATTCTACTCCTTAGTCAGTGAGAGAACCAGGCAGATGTTACAATTGATGCAAAAGATAATCCAAACAACAATCACATTTGTAGATCAGAACTACTGAAGTGAAGGGACAAATGGAGGCAGAATTTTTTTCCACAGTGGGGTAAAATAAGTCAATTGAACTTACACTTAATTGGACAGAATTTGCATGTCTACAGACAAGAAATATTTTGCATTATTGTCAGTTATTTATGACTTACAGAGTTGTAAAATAGTTTACTGGTGGGATAGCTTCCAGATAACATATAGTTTTTTCACTTAAGCACAACTTTTTCTTTATGCCCCTGTTCTGTAGATGGTGAAATCAAGATTCAGAGAGGACAGGTTTTTGAATGGGTGACATTCATTAGTAGAGAAAGTTACTGTATTATACAAAGGAGGAGATATCCAAGTTAGTTAGTGGAAGCAAAATATTTGAAGAATGAAGTCACTGAAAGAAGTCCGCACCTCCAGAACCGTGTGGAGAAACTTACAAAATAAGGAATGGAAAGGACTGCAGAATGTTTATGTTTGACCCTTGTGAGGTTTGGGCAAATGAGGCAAAGGATCCAAAAGAAGTGATTGTTCATGGCCTGTAATGGATTCCTAACAATGGAATCCCCTCTCCAAACGTATGACATTTTAATGAAAGAAAAATTGCACAAACTATACAGATGATACTTATAGCCACATTCATTTTTTTTCCTTAGTTTCACCTAATGTGAAAGCTAGGAAGAGAGTTTGGGAGGGTTTTGTGATGCAAATAAAGAATGAGGTATAAAAGGGTTATTTTGATCCTGTAGGCAAGAGAGCTTCTGGCTGTGGCACAAGTCACCACTTGTTCCTCTGACTCTAATACAAGTGAAGATAGATAGCGGACTGTGTACTTGTATGCTGTTATGTCATCACTGCCTGGAAGAAACCTAGGTAGGACAGGGATATGACAGAGGCTTATTTTCCCGATGCTCTGGTAGGTTATCTCAAGGCTGGAGCAGTTGCTTAGATGGCTCACATCCCTGCCACTTGCCAAAATCTAGGAGGGTTGAGCCAACTCAGAGGAAGTAGTGAGAATAAATCACATGCTGATGGACCCAAAACTTACTAGTTTTGGGTCCACATTCAAACACTAATTTGTCTAACTCCAGGTTGTGTTCCTAACTCCTCCACTACACTGTTTACCCTGTTTCCTTTAAAAAAACTGCATGCCAGAGGTTCACAGTGACTTCTGATTGCTTTCTGTAATGAGTTGCATATCAGTCTCCAGTGTGTTTTCACTGGATCAGCATTGACTGGTGGGATCAGCATTGACTATGATTGGTGATAGTCTCTGCTCTGAGCGATGACTATGGGACAGGGAGTTTTCATACACCTTTAATTGCAAAGTGACCTCATGTAGAGTATAAACTGAAAGTATATTTCCACTGTGTGTGGCCAGGAAACATCCAGGATGGCATCATCAAATACCATCCTCGGTGTCTTGGGTCTTACCGCTTAATGACGTTCAGCGTCATGTAGAAAGTGCATGGGCTCAAAAGAAAAGCAGTGAGCAATGAGTTGGAAGTCTTGGATATTGTCTCAGGTCTTGAGCATCATTAGCTTATCTGTGTCTCCATTTTTTTCTCATTAATAAAACAAGTATAATAGCATTTGATATATATAGCTTCTGTGCAGAGATATTTCCATGAGCGAATATAAAATGGAAAAAAATGTTTCACATATAAGAAGTGATGCTGTTGCCAACCACAGAAATGCAGGTCTGACAATGTCTATAATAAACAGAGTAAAGCTAAGGTAACCTTGATGTCCAAGATGTTAGATAATTCAGAATGATCTCTCAAAAATATTTGTTGTCCAAGTGGGATAGTTGGGATTCTTTCCATAGAAAGTGACCAAAAACCTAATTCAAATGGTCTCCAGCAAAAAAAGGACTCTTTGGTGGTGGTGGTGGAGTTGGGATAGCTGAAAACTCCAAGGGTAGATGTGGCTTCAAGTGTGATTTGATCTAATGCTTTAAATGCCGCTATCAGAACCTGGTTCTCATTTTTCCTGCTCTGCCTCTTTCCCTCTCCAATTCTATACTTTGCTTTCCTTGGCATTGATTTCATGTTCAAGCAGGTTTTTCAGACCAAGGAGCAAAATGGCCACTAGTCATTTTGGACTTACACTGGAGAGAGAGTTCCTGTCTCATCGTACCTGTAAACATTCTGGGGTTGTAACAATTGTCTCTACTGGGTTCCTCAGGACAGTTTTTGTTTTTAAGCCTATTCTTAGGGCCGGGATTCGTGTAGCCTCATACATACCATGTGGATTGAGAAAAATGAGTAGATCTCCAAAGAAAATACTCCTAACAGAAACAGCAACAAATGTTGGTAAGGCAGAAATGGAAATAATTTGGAAGTATTTGTGATGTAAATTAGCTTGAATTATCTGAATTGACTAGCTATGGCAATCAACACTGCAAAATATGAAAATTACATCAATTAAAAACATCATTCTTATTTTCCTATGGAGATGTTAGAGAGATTGAGGTCTAGAGAAAAAATTACTTGAAATTAGAATAACAGTTCTATCAGAAATACTTCTTGAAGGGATTATGGAATGAATATTTAGTTTGATTTTAAACATTTATTTGTCTAATAGAATAATGGAGAGTTCTAGAGGTAATGATATAATCTTGTCATTTACTGGTCTATCCTTGATATTCTGAAATACGGAACTAAGGTTAAATACAATGTGGATTCAATTTATCTTTTTTATTTTTTTGAGATAGATTTTCATGCTGTTGGTTGTTTTATTAATTCATTCAATAATTATTTGTGGAGATCTACATACAAGGCACTATATATCCCAGAAAAAATAACTCAGTCCTGGTGTTGTTCTATTTTAGTATGTGTTTTCCTGATTTAAAGAAAAAAATGATATTAATGATATAAATAGTCAATTCACAAAAGATGAAATTTATCGGGTATGTGGAAAGTTGCTTAACATCATTAGTAAATAGAGAAATAAAAATTTAAATAAAATTCTTTTTTGGCTCATCAAATTGTCAAAAAAACCCCAAAAACCTTTGATAATATTGGGGAGGCAATAGTGAATAAGAATTATACAGTCATCATAGAGGGAAATTTTACAATCTGTTAAAATAAAGGACTCATGTGTAAGAATGCTTATTGTGATCTTGTTAATAATAGGAAAAAAATTGTAAATAAACTAAGATTCTACCAAGGGAAGAATGGTCAAAATGGTCAGATAGGTTACAATAAACTCATACTTAGGAAAAGTTACACAGTCATGAAAAAAAATTATATGCACATCCTCAGAGAATGCAAGGAATAGAATTGGCTGATGGGGTAGGACTAGGCGGGCTTGATGTTTATCTGCATTGTTTGAAGAGTTTACAAGAATGTTCTCATTTACTACTTGTTTAATTAAAATATAATTAAATTTTAAATTAGAGAGATTCATATAGCTATGAGCATAATACATACTGAGTTTCTACAGGAATCAATTTATTATTGACTAGCTATAAAAAGAACTTTATATTTTTACACAATTTTATTCTTTTCATAAATGTGTTGAATTAAATATATTATTTTATATCATTGTAACACCTATATCAAATACATTTGAAAAAGCTGTGCTTTTCAATACAATAGCCACATGAAATTATTTGAATTTAAATTTACATTAATTAAAATGATACAGAATTAAACATTTTTTTTTCTCAGTTGCACGGGCCACACTTTCAGTGCTCAGCAGCCACATGTGATTAGGTGCTACCATATTGGACAACAGAGATACACAACATTTCCATCACCACAGAAAATTCTATTGGACAGTGCTGGTCTAAACTGTTTGCCAGGTTGTCTCCCATTTTTGAAACCATGGGTTCCTTTTGAAAACATAAAATATATTAACTCGGACCAATGAAAGAGAAAAACCCATATATTTACATCTGTCATCATCTAACATTTCTAAAGTTAACTGGTGCCAAAGTAAATTTTTTCCTAAACCCTTGAAGAATTTAGTGTTTGGAGATGCTCAGACTTTTAATGTTTGAATCGAAACTTTTTAAAAAAGTTTCCCCATAAGAGAGTTCTCCCATAAGAGAAAACTCTGAAGTCGCACCATGTGAGAGATGAGGTGTAGCATTAGAGTCCATTTTGTGCCAGGACAGATTTAGTCAACTTTCCTGGAACTTTATAAATACGGAAAGCAACCAGCTCCCTGTGGGAGAGCTTTACTACATTTGCTTCTGTGGCCCATGATAGAAAACATGTGAATTTTCAATGAGTTGATTCACATGTACTCTCCGACTGGAACTTTGGGTTTTGTGAATTTCAATTGTTCATTTTCTAGGAGATTCTGTCTTTGCTGGGTTGTAACTCTCATGGGTGCAGGGTGCAAATTTTTGGGTTAGTATCTTTTGCTCCAAGAGAGTCTGCAGGATAATAGGGGTAACCATGACTAATACGGACATGTCAAGAAAACAGTGGCCACTTCAGATTCAGGGAGAAGGGATTTAATATAGAGTAAAACTTTACACAACCATTGCAAGGGCAGGAATGGGGTAGGGTATAGGTTAGGAAAGTTCCTTTCAGGAAATCTCAGGAAAGCCATCACCAGAGATCTTAGATGTCTTTAGCTCCTGGAAGTTGCTGGTAAACACCAGAATCACCTGTCTACCCATGTCCACACTCTTGCAGGAACTGCTGCTGGAGAAATGTGGCTTCTTTGTCTGTTTCTCATCCCTCCAAATTGTGTATAACGGCCTGACACCGATGAAGTCTAATTGGAGCCCGACTGGTTTGGAAATCTGGGAAATGTAGTTCCCAAGCTTTCTGCTCCTGAGGAATAGGTGAGGGTTGTGGAAGCAGGAAAGACACAGAATGCCACAATCACCATCCCACCTGTATCCAAAAGCACTACCACTGTGTGTATGGTAGTAGGAGCTGGGCAGTCCTTTCTTCCAACCTCTGCATTGGAACATGTGGGATCATTTCTATCACCTGTTCAGTAACTGCATTAAGATGAGACTTTAGGAAATCAGAGGATTTCAAAGGCTTTCAAGGGTCATGTAGTTCAGTTGATCCCCAAACTTACAGCCTTCAGTGCCCCTAAATGTTCTAAAAATCCAGATCCTTGAGTCTTATGTCAGAACTACTGAAGTGGGATTTTCGTGGTGGGGTTAGCAGTGAGGGTAGGAAGGGTGGTTCTGAGGATCACTAGGAATGGGTGGTTCTGATTGGGCACCAGTTCTCAGACTAGCATTTGGGAGACTGATTAATCCTTACCCCCCCCCCCCCATTTTTGGAAGACCATGCAAATTTGTCTTAGTATGTTGAGAATCTATCTTCTGCTACAAGTATAAATTATGGTTTTAGACTGGAAAAGAGCAATCAGATGCTGGTATGTAGTCATATCCTTGGGGATCCCGATGGTTGCAAATCGTGAGGACAAGTCATTGATCTGAGCATGGTCCCTGACAACATGAAGACTCCCAAAGACGTGAAATGTTGATAAAACCTTAAGAGTTGGTAATTAAAAGGCATTGTTAAAATGCTGTCTGTGAATAAGTATTACTGCTGTCATTGCAAATAAGACACACAGAACACATACTGGGCTGATGACACTATTTTTTATTATAAATATAAAATATATAAACAGATGATAGATAGATAGATAGATAGATAGATAGATAGATAGATAGATAGATAGATAGACAGATAGAGCTAAAGTCAATTCTAAGACAACTGTTTCTGTAAAGGGTACTCAGGAAACGGGAGTGAGCAAGTGTTTGTTGCAATGATATGGCAGACACATTAAAAATCCTTTTGTGTGATTAATTGGATATTCTCTGGGAGTGTGAAATATGAACTGATTTCTAGCTTTTGTAAGAACTCTGGTTAATTTGTGAGGTAGCTAGAATATGTAATTTGCAGTATTTTCTTATAACTAAAAGGGGTGTGTGTATGACTTGGTAAAGAAAGCAAGGGATAGGTCTCTGTCATACCCTGTTTCACAGCCTAAATAAATTTGCAGAATAAATGTGTGCTGGTTGGGGTATTTATCAATCTCATCTTTTTTTCCTACCTTTTTTTCCTTTATAAAACAGCTTTATTGAAGTATAATTGATATACCAAGAACTACACATATTTAATGTATACAATTTCTTGCACCCTCATCTTGTGTGAAAGTTTTACAATTACAAATGAATTTTTTGCCAGAAGAATGAAACCATGTAAAAGTCATTCAGCCAGGTAAATTCTGAAATCAGACTTGCTGGAACAATAAACTTGATAAATGATGCTATTTACAATTGACGAAATTTCCTTTTATAAATCTGTATTAAGAATGGAAAATCTGTGAACTTTAAATATACATGGAAATTGGCTGGCTTTGTAGCATGGGCTTGGAGCCATTGGACTTTGAGGGTTTAAAAAATATTCATTTCCTCCAGTGTGAAATAAAAGAAAATTCTAGACAGTGACGTAAACATGGGTACATGAAGGGAAGGAGTTTGAACTCTTTACACCAGGAAGAAATTGTAGCCATGAACGGACACTAGAACCACATAGAATGTACGAGGGAGAAAAGTGTTGGAAGATTAGTCAAACAGGCAAAATTATCTGATTTCGGGTTCATATTTCCATATCTGATCTGCCAAATATCAAAGTTTGATTTTTCAGATATTGCAGGAGGAAGAAGAAATTTTTGGCTAACCGGTCAGAGAAAACAATTGGACTAACCAAGATATTCTTCATGACTATAGTTGCAAAAATGCAACATGACTTTTTAAACCCTTAGTGTGAACCTTAAAAAATGATTCTGCTGTGTTATTGTTGTTTAGCTTTTATTTCATAATCATACTTAAGTCTGCAACCCAGCTGGACTTGGAGGGGGACAAGGAAAATATGGAACCCAATGAATTGCAGCGAGAGCACAGTTCTTTTTATAGGATGCTCTAAGCAGAAGGGAGTGAGGGGTGTTCTCCTGAGCTGTAGAAGGAATGGTCTGGTGATTAAGATAAAACAAATCAAATTTGTTAGAATTATGCACAGTCAGCAATGGTGACCATCTTTCTCATCTTGCCATTCCTGGACCCACAGTTCTCCATGGCTGCCACAATAATTCATGCCCTCTTTCACCTTGCAGCAGACCACATGCTTGCCATCCAACCACTCAATCTTGGCAGTGCAGATGAAAAACTGGGAAATGTTTGTGTCAGGTCCAGTATTTGCCATGGACAAGATGCCAGGACCCTAAGCTTCAGGATGACGTTCTCATCATCAAACCTCTCCCTAAATGGACTTGCTGCCCATGACATTATGGTGAGTAAAGTCACCAGCCTGGCACATAAATCGTGGAATAATTCTGTGAAAGCAGGAGCCATTTCTCCCCAGTGCTCAGCGCACGAAAGTTTTCTGCTGTCTTTGGAACTTTCCAAATAGCTGAAAGGAGACGCAGCCCAAGGGCTCCTCATGGTCCGTGATCTCAAAGAACCTGGTGCAGTTGACTGTGGTGGGTGCAGGTGCCTCCAGAGCGGCAGCGACTGGAGGCCTAAAAATGGTTCTAAATTTGGGGGAGAGTCAATCTGATAAATCCTATGAACATTTTACTCATAAAAATAAACATACGTTATCTATAAAATTTCCCATGCGATTCAGGAAGTTCGCAGAAGTTCCCCGTTGTAAATGATTAGGAAAGAAACAATCTTATTTGTTAAAATGAAATTTAATGTTTGACATTGTTCAGTCCAAAAGTGGGACTTTCCCATCTGTTGAACATGACAAAACATGCTATCAAAATTAGGTGGGAATAAAATATTTATGTTATAAATTCATGCACTTCTTCTGTTTTTAAAACCAGAGTCTTCATCCCCATTCAAGATAAAAATGTTATTAGAGTAATCAGAGTTTTGACTTTGGGCTTCGGAAAAGACTGAGGTTGAATCTTGGCACCACTGCATCCACTTATGTCAATCCTCGAGTGGTGGTTCTTAAGTGTTAGTGTGCCTGAGACCCAACTGAGGAGATTATTTCAATGACACATTTCTGGGTCCAAGCCCTCAGAGTCTGACTCCGTGGATTTTGGGTGATTTCTACAATCTGTGTTTTAACGAAAGCTCCAGGCAATTTTCACGCTTCTTGACCACATTCTGAGTAACACCAATTTGAAACTCATGAAGCTCTTGGTTCACTTTTCTCCCCCTACACTGTATCTTTTAATTTGCCTGTAACACTCTATCTCTGTTTATAAGTTTTCTATTTTAATGTCTTGAAATATCTTTGAGAGTGTAATTTTTCTCTTGTACTTTATTCTTTATTTGTATTAAGCCTCTTCCATTGTGTTATTTTCTCTGACTCCCCCTTTCCCCCCTCTTTTCTCTGATTCTACCTTAACAGAATTCTATAGAATTCATTATAAGTTATACTTATTAAATATATGCCAGTTTAATGGTCTTTTCTTAATTTAAAACATGGGTAAAACATTTTGCATTTTTCTTTCTTTAAATGTGACAAAGGCTCAATTATGTTGCTTTATAACTAATGCGTTCATGTATTTGTTGTCTTCCTAATCTCTTCTACTAATTTATTTATCCCTAATTAAGGGGTTCCTGAAGAAAGAAACCAGGTAAGTAAGATGCCTCTGCACCAGCACGAAGGCTGGTTTATATAGTCCTTTATGATTTGTTCCAGAGGAAGCTGGGAACATCTGCTGACAATTGAGACTTTACTCCCTTTTCTTATCAGAGACAAAGAAAAAGAAAGTAGATTTGTTTCCTTTGAAATAAATTTTTTTCCCTAGGAAATCAGATCATTATCTTGTAAAAAAAATCAGTTGTCTCTACTCTGTCTACAAAGCATTAAAATATAAATTACTTAACTTAATACTTGGTACATAACAGGCTGCAATAAATATTGGATAAAAAAACTTCTGGCAAAATGTTATTTCCAGTGTTTGGGCAATTAAGTTCATGAACTCATCCTAGAAAAAGTGCTACATACCTCATTGCTGAATATCACTACAGTCACCTTCGAAAGTGCTCCCCTTGGGAAGGTATGCACTGACGCCAGAGCCTAGTCCACCCTTCAAAGCAATTTTGGAACTCTTTTTCTGGAATTACCATCAGAGCTGTCATCGTATTACCCTTGATGTCCTGCATGTATCAAAATGTCTTCCTTTCAATATTTCTTTTATCTTTGGGTAAAGAAAGAAGTTATTGGGGGCCAGATCAGGTGAGTAGAAAGGGTGTTTCAATACAGTTATTTGTTTACTAACTCAAAACTTCCTCCCAGATAGTGCCATGTGAGCTGGTACATTGTTGTGATGCAAGAGCCATGAGTTGTTGGCGAAAAGTTCAGGTCGTCTAACTTTTTCATGCAATCTTTTCAGCACTTACAAATAGTAAACTCGGTTAACTGTTTGTCTAATTGGTACAAATGCATAATGAATAATCCCTCTGATATCAAAAAAAGGTTAGCAAGATTGTTGCAACAAGTTCGCAAACTGAATTGTATGCCAAATATTAGATAGAGATTTAATACATGCTCATATATGACATATTTGCATATATGACATATGAGGGAGACAGATATAAGAAAGTAAACTTTGCAATATATCTGTATTATTTCAGATATAGTGATCTTTCATGTGTGCTTAGATTCCATTCTCATGCACTTATTAGCTCAAGGTTGGGAAGCTGCAAAGCTTAGTGCTCAAGAGCTGTGGAGTCAACTGGACTTGAGTTCAGTCAGGTCTGTTACTGTGTAATATGAGACCTGAGCAAGTTAGTGGGCCTTTTTCTGCCTCAAATTTCTCCACCTGGGTAATGGAGATAATAAAAGTAGCTATATTATTGGGCTTTTTTTGAAGATTCAATGAGATGTGCAAGTAAAGCATTTAGTATTCTGCCTGACATGTAGTAGTGTTAGGTAAGTGGAGCTATTATTATTTTTCCTGAACACAGAACATTTGTTATTTCCCAGAAAGTCTGTGCTAAGGAAAAGAAACTGTAAATTGTGAGTCATCAGCTTTTACAATAATACTCATTAAAAATTAATTATCATTTAAAAATTAATTATTTAAAATAATTAATCAAACTATTATTTTAAATGACTAAAATGTCCAAACAAAACCATCAAATAACTATATTATTTTAAAATCTTTGCTTTATTAACCAAAATATATTGCAGATACAACCATGCTGTGTAACTTCCACCAGGGATGCGTATCTTTCAGTGGACAGTACATGGGCTCCAAAACTGCCACTTGCCATGTAGTCTTGGATAAGTCAGTCAAACTCTCTGAGCATCATTTATTTTTTCAAAGTCGGGATAAAATCCCGTGTTGTGAGGTTGTCACAAAAGTTTAGACAACAGGTGAAAAAGCCTACCATCTAGAAGTTGGAACAGCTACCTTTTAGTACCTTCTGCAAAAGTGGCTATAACTCACAAACCTTGGGGTAAGGATGGGCTTCAACCTCCCAGTCACAACCATGGGACCCTTTCCCTCCCTAGGTGACTCAACCATAGGTGGGTAGCTGATCCAAGCTAAACCAAACAGACTCCCTTCTGATCATTTGGAATTGGGACAGAAATTTTAGTTAGTTGGTCTTCGGCTCTGGACATGAGAAATCAGTGATCAGCAAGGGAAGTGCTAGCCATTTTTTCCATTGGGGCCACTTTTCCTTAGTGCAAAGAAAACCCTTGGTAGAGAGAGGAAAACACAAGGAATATTCAGAGAGAAATAGCAACAAGAGTCTGTGTGAGCTGTAGAATCTGATGAGAGTCATATTGGCTCTGGAATGCCCACTTCTTGGACCTAGTGCCTTATCAGGCCCTACTCTAATACCTACCTTGGAATACTACTGATGCTTTCCAAAAAGTTTCTTTTTTGATAAACTAGTTTAGGTATGTTTCTCTTTGTTGCAACCACATGATTAACTTAAAATTTTTTTTTAAATTAAAATATAGCTAACATACTAGATTATATTGGTTTCAGGGGTACACCATAGTCATTCAACATTTCTATACCTAAAGAAGTGATCACCATAAGTCCAGCAACCATCTTACATCGTACCACTCTATCACAATATATTGACTATATTCCCTATGCTGTACATTACATTCCCATGGCTTATTTGTTTTATACCTGGAAATTTGAAACTCTTATTCCCTTTCAGCTTCTTCCCCCCCCCCTTTTTAATTTTTAAATTACATTTGACATTCAATATTATTTTGTATTAATTTCAGGTGTACAGCATAGTGATTAGACATTTATATAATTTAAGAAGTGATCCCCTAAACTAGGCTAGTATGTACCTGACATCATACATAGTTATTACCATATTATCGATTATTTTCCCTGTGCTTTACTTTACATCCCCATGACTATTTTGTAACTACCAATGTATACTTCTTAATGCCTTCACCTTTTCCACCTTGCACTCTCCCTTCTATTACCCCAATAAATCTAGTACCCATCTGGCATCATGCATAGCTGTTACAATATTATTGACTATATTGCTTGTGTTATGCCCTACATCGCATGACTACTTTGTAACAACTAATCCCTTCCCCTTTTTCACCCATTCCCAACCTCCTCCTGTTTTTTTTTTCTGTTTTGTTTGTTTGTTTATTTTGTTCTTTAGATTTCACATATAAGTGAAATCATACTGCATCTGTTTTTTTCTGTCTGATGCACTTCACTCCAGGTCCATCCATGCCGCCACAGATGGCAAGAACCCATTTCATTCCCCAGCTGAGCAATATTCCACTGTATATATGTATGACCTACTCTTTATCCATTCATCCATCAACAGACACCCAGATGGCCTCCACATCTTGGCCTTTGTAAACAATGCTGTAATGAACATATAAACATGTCCTCTTAAAGTAGCATTTTGGATTTCTTCAGATAAATACCCAGAAGTGTAATTACTGGGTCCTTCTTTGTCACTTGTTCTAGCCTTTGTTTTAAAGCCTATTATGTCTGGTATCAGTATTAGTATCCCAGCTTTTGTGTGTGTATGTGTGTGTGTTTCCATTTTTATGAAATATTTTTTTCCATCCCTTTACTTTCAGTCTATGTCTTTTGATGTAAAATGAGTCTCTTGTAGGCAGCATATGTAAGGGTCATATTTTCCTATCCATTCAGTCACCCTATGTCTTTTGATTGGAACATTTAATCCATTACATTTAAAATAACTGTTGATAGCTATGTAGTTATTGCATATATATATATATGCAATATTGCACACACACACACGTATATATGTGTATATATATATATATATATATATATATATATATATATATATATATATATATATACACACATATCTTAAAACAGTCCCTCTACGATTCCTTGTAATCTTGTAATACTTGTTTGGTGGTGATAAACTCCTTTAGCTTTTTCCTCTCTGGGAAGCTCTTTATCTTTGATTCTAAATGACAGCTTTTCTCGGTAGAGTAATCTTGATTGGAGGTCCTTACTTTTCATCACTTTGAATATTCTGTGCCTATCCCTTCTGGTCTGCAAAGTTTCTGTTGAGAAGTCAGCTGATAATCTTATGGGAGCTCCCTTGTAGGTAACTAATTGCTTTTCTCTTTCTGCTTTTCAGATTCTCTCTTTGTCTTTAACCTTTGGGATTTGAATTATGATGTGTCTTGGTGTGGGCCTCTTTGGGTTCATCTTGTTTGGGACTCTCTCTGCTTCCTGGGCTTGTATATCTATTTCCTTCACCAGTTTAGGAAAGTTTTCCATCATTATTTCTTCAAGTAGGTTTTCAATTCCTTGTTCTCTCTTTTTTCCTTCTGGTACCTTTCTAATGCAGATGTTGGTAAGCTTGATGTTGTCCCAGAGGCCTCTTAATTTCTCCTCATTTTTGTTTTTTTTTAATTCTTTTTTCTTTTTGGTGTTCTGATTGGGTTCTGTTACCTTACCTTCTAAAGCACTGATTCGATCATATGCTTCATCTAATCTATTGTTGATTCTCTGTAATGTATTCTTCATTTCCATTACTGTAGTCTTTACTTCTGAGTGGTCCTTTTTTTAATGTTTTCTATCTCCATTTTTATTTTTCCAGCCTTCGTTGAAATTCTCCCTGAGATCATTGAGACTCCTTATAACCAGTGTTTGGAATTCTGAATCTGGTAGATTGCTATTCTCCATTTTGTTTAGTTCTTTTTCTGGAGCTTTGTCCTGTTCTTTTATTTGGGAAATGTTTCTTTCTCTCACCATTTTGGCTGCCTCTCTGTGTTTGTTTCTATGTAGAGCTGCTATGCCTCCTGGTCTTAGTAGAGAGGACTTATATAGTAGGTATGCTGTGGGGCCCAGTGGTATAGTCTCTCCAGTCACCAGAGCCGGTGCTCCAAGTGTGCCCCTTGTATGGGTGGTGTGTGCCCTCCTGTTGTAGTTGAGACTTGACTGCTATTTGCACATCAGTGGGAGTGATTGACCCTCAGGCTGATTTGTTGTGAGGACTGGCTGTGGCTTACTCACTGGTGTAAGCAATGGTGTAAGGGCTGACCTTACAGAACAGGGTTTGCTTTAGCAGGGGTCTGGTGCCTTCCCAGTCTGCCCTTGGGGTGTGTCATCCTTGGAGGTAGCTTGGTGATGCTCTGGCCCAGTATGAAGCTGGCCTCCTGTGAGGGGACCTGCTGCTGGCCAGGTTCAGTTGCTGCAGCCTGTGCCCTGACTTGGGCCATCTGGCATGGGTGACAAAGCAATCCAGAGGTGGCCGCCACCTGTGCTGTGCTTGGAGGTGCCTTGAGAGTTCAAGGCATGAACTGGGGCTGGCTGTCACTAGTGCCAGGCTTAGGGCTGCTCAGCAAGAGCTACAGACACACCGAAGCCAGATGCTGATTATTTGGGTTTTGTGAACCTTTGAAAGATTTTAGGAAAATCCACAGCATGAGCCAAGGCATGCTGTTTATAGGGTAAGTAGCTTGAGTGTGCCTGAAAATTGAGTGGGGAGGGGTCTCAGTGAATAACTTGGGGGGGGCAGATGAAAGGTGATAGACAGTTGGATGGAGATTCAGATATGGCAGCCATTTTCGTCTACACACAGGGAGGAAGAGGGCTCAACAGAAAAACAATGGCTTCCGCCAGCTGCCCCTTGCAGCCGAAAGCTGTCCCTTCAGAACTCACTCTGAAGCTAGACAATTCAGTTCATCCTTGTATGTCCCTGGCATCTCTGAAGCTGCTGCCCTAGCTTCAAAGTTGGACTGGAGCTCAGAGTGAGTGAGTCTGTCAGTGAATAAGCCTGTGTGAGGTCCCTTTAAGTGAAACACCTGGGACCCTATCCGTTCTTCATCTCACTCAGTCACAGTCTCTGCTGGATTTCACAGCCAGAAGGTATGGGAACTTCTCTCCCCAGTACTGAAACCCTGGCCCGGGGAGGAGCTGGGACTCCCTCACTCCCCAGAAGGCGACCTCCGCAGCCAAGGTATCCTTCCGTGTTTTTAATGGTCACATGCAGGTGTGGGACCAGCCCATTCCGCGTCTCTACTCCTTCTACAAGTCTTGAGGTGGCTTTTTCTGTAAGTCTGTAGTTGTCGGGCTTTGGTTCAGCTGGACGTCAGGCGATTGTCAGTGGTGGTTGTTTTGTAATTCAGTTGTAGTTGATGTGGTCCTGAGAAGAGGTGAGCACAGCTTTTACCTACTACGCCATCTTGACCAGCTCTGTACCGCATGAATAACTTTCTCGAAAGCAAGCACTCACCAAATACTAGTTTCCCTTTCATTTACTTGAAGAGTTTCATGACATCATAGCAGGGCTTAAAAGGCATTAGTAATGTTATAGGACCCTTATTGTCAGGATATGGAAACTGAGGCAAAGAAATTCATTTGAATGGCATGCTTACTATTATACGAGAGCTAGTAGATAGGTCGTTGTGGGGACAGAGCCCCAGAAAGCAGTTTCCAGGCTCTCGGCCTCATGTGGAGAGGTGCTGGCTCAGATAGTGGATGGCCGTCAGCTGTGGCTGGTTGGCCTTCAGCTATGGCCATTAAGCCATTGGCCAATGATATAACTGCCGCGGCTACGGAGGGGAGAGGAGGAGAGTGAAGGAGAGTCGAGGAGAGTTGGTCGGTTAGCAGCAAGGTGGACAGCAGGTCGCACGTCGTGTAAACCCAGCCTCCAGTGAGACCATAGTGGTATGACTTCCCTACCTATGGCTCTGTGGGTGTTCCTTTTTGGCCTCACCATGTCCTGCGTTCTTATGTGGGGAGCGGGAGCAGAGACCCCTCCGGATGCCCTGCACGACAGTCGTCAATCTTAAATCCAAGTACCCCACCTACCAAACTGCATGACACAAATAATAGGTGTGTGCATGCGTGTGTGTGTGTGAGTGTGTGTGTAAAGGTAAGGGAAGAGAAGAACAATGTCTTAAGCATTCTAACCTATCTGAATTTTTTTATAAATATATAACCTGCCAAGATGCATTTCAGCATTTTGTATTAGAGATGGAATTCTTCCTTTGGGATCAGTTGCCTCTGTTATTCTCCGTGAATTTGGCCAATGGTTAGTTGAGTTTATTATCTGACATGAAAATACTTTATGGAGATATATTCAGGTTCTTTTGAATGTAAATGGAATTAATTATGAGCGTTAGCATTTCTGGTGAATCAATAAAGATGGCCCCTTACATTCAGTAATTTCAATAATGAGAATCAGAATCACTGAGAAGTCTCTTTTCTATTTCACGGTTTCCAACCATTGGAGACAAATTCTGTAAGAGATAGTCCTGTTTACCATGAAACCCCAAGAACATAAAAGGTTGAGAAGTGTGCATTCTTCAAGCTTAAACATGATCAGCTTTCTTGCATTTAGAAAACTAGGCCTGAAAAGATTCCCGGCTATATAGAATTTTTTCTTCCTTCATTTGTTTTATTTCTTTACTCTCTACAATAAGATTGAGAGACAACAGTGATATCTTGATCATATGACGAGGTGGGTCTGTTTGGGGAAGTCTGGGAACTAATGCTATGCACAGAAAGGATAGGTGGTGAATGGGAAAAGAGTTCTGAGGGTCCTGAGTCCCCTCAGGTAATGTCCGGCCTACTTTGGAAATTATTCCTCCGGTGATGTCCACAACCTTCTTTGACATTTCAAATTTAATTTTTTGTTGTTGAATTAAATTAAATTCAAAAAATATTTATTGAATATCTATTCTATTGAAGGGATAGTGTTGATAAGGACTGGGGATTGGGTAATGTTCTGTAGCAATGAACAATACACATTCTCTACCTTCAAGGAATGTATAACCTAGAAGTTTACTTAATGATGTTTTTTAACCAGATTTTTTATGAACAATGCTCCTCAAGCTTGAATACACATGAGTCACCTGGGGAGCTTTAAAAACCTCCCAGTGCCCCAAGCTGTGCCCCAGACAAATTAAATCATCATCTCTGGGGGGTGATATCCAAGCATCAGTAGTTTTTAATGCTCTCCATATGATTTCAATGGGTAGCCAATCAGTATTTCTTGAATGATTACAGGTGTGTTCAAATGCTGATCTTGTTAACTTTTGGAGCAGTTGGGCAATATCTGGAGTATATGGAGCCCCAGCCTGTCACCTCTGGCCACAGTAAGCTGTTAATATATCATTTTCTATGTACTGTGAGATGAAGAAGGTTGGGGAACACAGAAATATCTTATTTAAATCTTATGATCCTATAAGGTAACCATTTGTTTTTCAACTTTTATAAATGAAGTATTTAAAGCTTTGAACACTGAAAATTGGCTTTACTAAAATCACAGGGTAATTCACAGAGCTAATGTTTAGACCATATACATGTATATATTTTTACATTGTAGTTTCTTAAATGTATTGAAATGCAGACTGTGAAAAGTACTATGGAGTGACGCAAATAGTATGGGAACCCAGAGAAATAGACACTGATTCTGATCTAGTGTGATCAGGGAAAGCTTCCTGTAGAATTTATGTTTTGAGCTGAACCTTCAAGAATGTGTAGCTTTCAAAACAGAAAAAAAAGAATTTGTGGCTTTCTAGGGATAAAAATGTGATATTACCTTAGGTTTATGTAATAAATAGTGACCTTATTTGGCTATAAGATAAAACATTAAAACATTAGGATCTTATCCTGGATCCATAGTAGAATCATTTGGGAAGCTTTCAAAATGTATTGATGCCAGATGACCACTGTAAATCAGAGTACTGGGATAGGACCCACTGGGATAGTGTAGAAAGAAGCAGCAGGAAACAAAACTGGTTTGGGGTTAGATTTCAAAGAATATACAATGTGAAACTTATTTGATTTATTACTTAGATAATAGCAGGCCAGGGAAGGCTTTTTAGTTGGATGATGATAAAGCAATCAACTTATAAACTCTGTCCAGCGCCCTGCTATCTTCTGTTGTTATCTACTTAGAAAATATCAAAAATTCCCAGTGGAAAGGATTTTAAATCCAGGAGTATCTCAGAATTCCCTGGGAAGGATTTTCAATTACACCATCTTTCTCTGGTTCTGGGACTATGCCAGTGTCTTGAGGCAGACTGGGTATTTTCACAAATGATAGTCAAATACACCTTCTCTGGCCTCCTCCAATTTTAATATATCCGATTAGGGGACACAGAATGTGAAGTTAAGGAATAGTCTACAAGGCCACCCTTACTTCGGACACCAGTTTCAAGTGTAGAGATTCCCAAAGACCACACTTCATTCTGATAATTCACAAGAAAGATTCACAGAACTCAACTGAAATCTGTCCTACTCGCAGTTCTGTTTCATTGCAGTAAAGATCAGCCTCAGTTGAAGGGAGAGATACGTGAGGCCTAGTTGAGAAGAGTTCCAAAGGAACTCTGAGGAAGGAGAACCTCCCTCTCTTGGCCTCAGAAGGGTGGGACAAATACCTATTGATCTTAACTTCTCTTTTTATCAGGACATAGCCTTGCTCATTCATTTATATCTTGTTTATGGCTGTAGTTGTCATAGAGATTGTGTGGCCAATGAAACCTTAAATATTTACTCTCTGACCTTTATTGAAAAAAGATTGCCAACAATTGTTTTAGGATATTCCTTAGATAGCTTTGCTTATTTTAGTTTTAGTTAATTAGAACCCTAAGTAGATTAAGATTTGTTGAAGCTTTGTTTCCATGAATAACTTTGGATTGTTTTTCTTAAACTATTTTTTCTTATATAAGCAAGGTTTATGTTTAAAAAAAATTAATATATTTCAGATATTGTCCTTTTGTTTCCCCTTCAAGATTTCAGATCTGATATTTGATCAAGGAAAGAAAGTTAAAAGTGACACCCTCAGTGACACCAAAATATAGGGACTCCTTTACCATTTTTATTATCTATGTTGCTTATGGAGTTTGTATCAGGGGTTAATTATAGCAGCTCATTTCTGGGTGATGATAGGTTGTGAAACCAGAAGTTATCAGAGATAAACACTGAAGAGTCTGATTTACTTGTTCATGAGCATACCATAAAATCCTCAGTTAAATCACATTTTATGACTATGGTCTCCAAGTTTTTTAATATAGCCTTTGATTACTTCATAGTTGTGAAGGCTGACTTTTTTTCCTATGTGGCAGTGAGTAATTTATAACGTCTTTTAGGTCAACAATATTTACCAAGTGGTATCAAACAAGATGAAGATATATTTCACTGTCTTTATAGCAGTGTAGATTGGTAGAGAAAATATATTCACTACTTATAATTTCACTATGTGACATTAGAGTCCTGTGACGTGCAAATCTGAAACAATTTTTCTCCTGTCCTACCTCAATTTGTCCTTTGCTTTCTGTGTTTTCTAAGGCCATGTTGGATGTCTTCTTTGAAAGGAAAAAAAATGCCTCAAAATGTGGTTTTCTTTAAATGCAGCTTAAGCTGTATCCCACATGTTGAGGAATTTATCTGCCAATCGCACGTGATAAATTGAATCTTGCCATGACTTGTGTTCCCGATGTGAAAGACTCTATGATATAATAACTTGAATAGTAACTTGTATATTCGTGGTGATTTCATACTTAAATGAAATAATGGATGCAGAACATATTACAAAAATATAAATTATAATTTATTGTCTCCCTAACATGTTGGTATACATTATCTCAGTTGATTATAGTAGCGCAGTAGGAAATATACAAGGCAGGTATAATCATCTTTATCCTACAAAGTTGGAAAACAAGGCCCACATAGGCAAGCAACTTCCCCAATGACACAGTTTGTGAGTGGTGGATTGAGCATTAGAACAAAGATCTACTAATTCCCAGTCCGGAGACTGTTACGCCACACTGTGCTTGTTACCTTATTCCTTATTAAGAAAAAGACTCCTTTGTCTTATAAATGGTACTTCTCTTTCTAAACCAAGGAAAGGATTCTATATATTAAAAGTCAGAAGTGCAATTATTTTGTGTAAGTGTTGCTATTCCCTTCACCCCTATCTGCCTAGATCTCTAGATCTCAGCTATATAATAGGGTTGATTTGTATATAATTTCCTGTCTGAATGTGGTAGAGAAAACATTAAATGAAAGTGATCTGTGGGGAGTGGAAACATGTAACCTCCATTGTGGAGTTAGAATAAATTGCTTTGAGGGTTTATGTTCATGAGCTGTGGTTATGACTGTTTCTATACTGACCCTTTTCAGCAGCACTGAACCTCACACAGTATGAACACCACTAAAATTTTAGCACCTGAGGCAGGATAGGTTTTTACAACTGACTCTTTTTTTTTTAAATAATTTTAATTTTTAAAATTAAATTTATTGGGGTGATATTGGTTAATAAAATTATATAGATTTCAAATGTACACTTCTTTAAATATATCATCTATACATTGCATTGTGTGTTTACCATCCAAAGTCAAATCTCCTTCCTTCACCATATATTTGACCCCCTTTACCATTTTCTACTTCTTGTCTGCCCCCTTTCTCCTGGTAACCACTAAACTGTTGTGTTTTTATGAAGTTTTGCTGTGTTCCTTTGTTACTTTCAGTTTTATATCCCACATATCAGTGAAGTCATACGGTTCTTGACTTTTTCTGTGTGCCTTATTTTGCTTAGTATAATAATCTCAAGAGTCATCTATATTATTGCAAATGGCAGTATTTCATCTTTTCTTAGGGCTGAGTAGTATTCCATTGTACATATAGAGACATATTCCATTGTGTGTGTGTATATATATACATATATATACACACATATATATATATGTGTGTGTATATATATATATACACACACACATATATATATATATGTGTATATATATATATATGTATATATATATATATATATATATATATATATATATATATATATATATATGTATGTATCTCACACCTTCTTTATCCAATCATCTACTGAAGGACACTTCAGTTGTTTCCATGTTTTGGCCACTGTGAAGAGTGCTGCAATGACTCATGTAATTAAACACATAGAATGTATTGGTGGCAAATAATAATTTCTCACCCAACAATCTGCAAATATTTCATAAATGGGGCAGCATCTATTACCTTGGATCTATATTATATTCACAGCTGATTTTAAAATACACCAATTGAGCAGTTGATGCATAAAACCAACCACTCTTCTCCCTCTACTATTTCTTTGAGGTCAAATTTCTTATCCTGGGTATATTAGTCAGTGCTATGGCTATGGATCACTCTGGTTAAGGTATGTGTGTTGGCGAGAATCCTTATTCTCAAATTTCCTCAAAATGGTGCTTTTCCAATTCTCTTTCTGTTGACTTCTGTATTTATGTTTTTTCTCATTCTTCTGTGATCTACCTTTCTTTGCTTTATGGGACCCTGACACTTCAGTGTAAATACCCCTTTTGTATCTAGCTGATTATATGATATTTGCACTACTGGTGCAAATAGACCCTACTGGTTTCACAAAAGGAAAGAGAACTGACTGTCGAAATTCACCCTTTGTCTCCCATTCTCAATATGTCTAATTTCAACTACGAACTTCCCCACACTATTCTCATTTTATAAATTAAAGAAAATGTATATATTTAAGATGTACAACATGATTTGGTATACATATACATAATGAAAGGATTATAGTCAAGCTAATTAACATATCTCTTAACATAGTTACCATTTTTTTGGTGATGAATGCACCTGAAATCTACTCTCTTAGCATATTTCCACTGTTCAATACAGTATTATTAATTATAGTCATCATGTGTATACATTAAATCTCTAGATGTATTCATCCTATATAACTACAACTTTGTGGTTTTTGACCAACATCTCCCCATTTTCCTACATCCCCAGGCCCTGGTAACCACTGTTCTGTTCTCTGCTTCTATGAGTTCAACATTTTTGTTGTTGTTAAGATTCCACATATAAGTGGGATCATACAGCATTTGCCTTTCTCTGTCTGCCTTATTTCACTTTAGTAATGTTCTCCAGGTTCATTCATGTTATTGCAAATGGCAGGATTTTCTTCTTTCTCATGGATGAATAATATTCCATTGTACACTTAGTAAACAACATCTTCTTTATCCATTGGTGAGCACTTAATTCGTTTTTATATCTTGCTATTATGAATAATGCTACAATGAACATGGGAGTGCAGATAGCTCTTTGAGATATTGATTTCATTTCTTTTAGATAAATACCCAGAAGTTAGATTGCTGGATCATATGATAATTCTAGTCTTAATTTTTGGAGGATTCTTCATACTATTTTCCATAATGGTTGACCAATTTATATTTCCACCAGTAGTGTACAAGGGTTCTCTTTTCTCCACATATTCACCAACAGTTACCTTTTGTTTTTTTGACAATAGCATTGTAACAGGTGTGAACTGATATCTCATTGTGGTTTTGTTTTGAATTTCCCTGATGCATAGCGATGTTGAGCATCTTTTCATATGTTTTTTGGTCATTTATATGTTTTCTTTTGAGATATGTCTATTCAGATCTTTTGCCCATTTTATTTATTTATTTATTTATTTGTTTATTTCTATGAGTATCAGGTGTACAAAACCACAGTGATTAGACATTTATATATTTCACAAAGTGATAAACTCAATACGTCTATTACCCATCTGACACTGTGCAGTTATTCCAATGTCATTCGCTATGTTCCCTATGCTGTACTTTTATATCCCCATGACTATTTCGTAACTACCAATTTGTACTTGTTAATCCCTTCACCTTTCTAATCCAGTACCCCAACACCCCTCCCATCTCATAACCATCAGTTTGTTCTCTGTATCTATGAGTCTGTTCCTGTTTTGTTTGTTCATTTATTTTGTTCTTTAGAGTTCCCATATAAGTGAGATCATATGGTATTTGTCTTTCTCAATCTTAGACCCTCCTGGTCCATCTGTGTTGTCGCAAGTGGTAAGATTTTGTTCTTTTTTATTTTTTCCTATTTTTAAATTGGGTTATTTTTTTTTTTTTCTATCGAGGCTTATACATTTTGGATTATTAATCCCTTGTCAGATGTATGGTTTGCAAGTATTTTCTCTCATTCTTGTCTCCACACTCTGTTAACTGTTTTCTTTGCAGAAGCTTTTTAGTTTGATAAAATCACATTTGTCTATTTTGCTTTTTTCCCCTGTGCTTCTGGGTCATATCCAAAAAATTATTGCCCAGACCACTGTTTTCTTCTAATAGTTTTACAGTTTTGGGTCTTTCATTTAAGTCTTTAATTTATTTTGAGTTGTTTTTTGTATATGGAGTGAGATAATGGTCCAATTTCATTCTTCTGCATGTGGAGAACCAATTTTCTCAACAGCATTTATTGACGAGACTGTCCAGTCCCTGTTGTATGTTTTGGTACCTTTGTCAAGGATCAATTGACCATAAATGTGTGGGTTTATTTCTGGGCTCTCTTTTTGGTTCCATTTGTCGACATGTATGTTTTTATGCCATTATTATGCTGTTTTGGTTACTATTGCTTTGTGGTATATTTAGAAATTTCTGCTATATCTAAGTCTGGTTCTGATGCTAGCTCTGACTCTTCAGACTGTTTTTTGCCTTTTAGCATGGCTTGTAATTTTTTGTTGAAAGGCAGACGTAATCTGATTAGGAGTTAGGCTGTGTTTATTGTTTGCTATAGCTGTGGTGTCAGAGGCTAAAATTTCCCCTAATGTCCTTGGTTTCATCTTCTCTGTTATGTTTGGGTATCCTTAGAGATATCTTAAATAGAATCTGGGCCTTAGGGTTCTTTTAGGTGTAAGTCCATGTTATGATAAAGAAGCCCTATTGATGTGGTAGAAAGATGTGGGTGAGGGAAAGCATCCATAGTCCCACGATTCTCAGGCTTTTAGTGAGCCTGAATTGGGTATTGCCCTTCCCCCAGGTCAATTAGGTTGTGGTACAGTAGATTCCCTTGAAGGCAGGCTTTGTTAACAAAGATGAGGGAGGAGAAAGAAAATAACTGAAAGGGACAGTCATATCAGAGGAGAACTTGTGTACAGGTTGAGGGGAATGCCACATATTCCCTGATTACCTGAGTTTGTAGAATGAAATTGCCCATCTCACTTAAAGATAGCTCCACTTTTCAAGTTGCTTTAGCAAAAAAACCAGAGAGGTTTCATGACTCCTTTCTATTTCTCACATCCCACACTCTATCCACTAGGAAATCCAGATTGTTCTACCTTTGAAATGTTTCTAGAATTCAACTGCCTCTTACCAGCTCTGCCCCTGCTGCACAGAGCAAGTCTCCATCCTCATTTACCTTCATTATTGCTAGGGCCTGCTGACTGCTTCCTCCTTTATCCCTTCTAAATAACATTCTTATACTCCAGGCCCTCTCATAATAGCCTACAAAGTCCTACGATATGGCCCTACCCCATCTTTCTTTCTCATTTACCTCCTTCCATAATCTTCCTCCCACTGTCTTCTCTAGCCAGCCCCACTAGCTTTCTTCCTATTTCCTAACCTATGCCACATGTGCTTCTAGCTCAGAGCCTTTTCACTTACCTGTCCTTCTTTCTGAAATGTTTTTCATCTATATATATTCAGGACCATTTTTCTGCTTTTATTCACTGCTCTGCTCAAATATGACCTTATTGAAGAGGACTTCCTAACCACACTTTAAAAAAAAAAATCAATCTCTCATCTCTCTGTTTCTCTCCCTACTTTGCTTTATTTTTCTTCTTACTACTTAGCACTACGTGGCATAATGTATATGTGTTTATTTATTGTTAATCTTCTCTTATTAGAATATATGTATGACAGAAGCACTCTGTTTACTGTATTGTCAGTGACAAAAAATATACTTTGTTTATGGATGAAATCTTCTTAGCCATAGCAAGCTCAGTAATACAGATGCTTTTAGGTTGATAAGCTAAAGATAAGCACTCAAACAATACGGAAAGAAGATGCTATCTCTGCACAAAAAAACCCCACAAAGATCCATAATAATGGGTATTTGAGGTTTCCATGTCCAGATTTTTGCTTTTCACTTTTGGTTTAGAAGTAAAACTAATCATAATCAAACCTTTTCTATGTCTTATCTTTTACTTGGATTAAAAAGAGAAAGTAACTTTACTGAAAATGAATCAGAAAAGGAATGCTGAATATAGCCTGAACCAATTCTAGAAGATCTGAACTTGAAATTAACTTAAAATTCCATTACAGTATTAATATTTAGTATCTATGTAGCACTACATTGCCCAGAGCTTCATAATCATCTGAGTTATGCCCTTTCATCACTTTCAAAATTCCATTTATTCATTGTCAAGGTCCAAGAATCTTGTTTAGTAACTGATGTTTCATTTTACCGACAGTATTCTGATACTGCAGAGGAAAAAATCTTAGCCTCTTGAGCTATTTCTCAATAGAAGCATGGTCTCTGCTCCTCCAGGTTAAGAAGCTATATTTTTATGTCCATGCCACAGCTGTGCTAAGGCTTAAAATAAGAATTTGGCAACATGCTTACTCACCAAATAGATTTCACAGTAGACACTGACTTGTAAGAACTATGCACTCTGGTAAAATTAAATACTAAACGGATGCTTAGCATTCTCAGTGCTCCTGCCATAGGGCCTTGCACTTCGTTCTGTATTAAGGGCAGAGAGGGTTGGAAATTATTTGAGGCCCTGAGCAGTTCTGTGAAGATGAAATACATCATCACTAACATTATTCATGAAAAACTAGGAAAGGTCATCTATCTCTTTTAAGGCTCATTTGGTGCACTTTTAATGAGTGATGGATGAACTGCAAAGGGTTTGCTGCAGAGGGGTTGTGTCCTGGGAAAGTTTGGATGACTGCTGTATCTCTGAAACGTATCCAAACGTTTTCCAGTCTTTCCCCATCATGGATTTTCCCTCTGATGGTCTTCAGACCCTCTCATTTCCTCTTTGTCTTGACATTTAGGAAATTTTTATTCATCTCAAGCCTCTTTTTGCTATGTCTTTTATTTTTACACTTTTTTTTTTTTGGTTGTTTGAGGTAAATGATGGCTTCCCAGGATTAAATAAATCCAGTGACTATTCCTTAGGTCAAAATTTGTTCATGTCCCCTTTTATGTAACCTACTTTGGTCTCTAACCTTTTAACTGGTTTAGCTGATGACTCTCTCCTACATTTCATTCATTCTTTCTTTCATTCCTGTCTTCTCCTGTCTAATACCTGTACTCTGTTCTACTTAAGTTTACCTCATTTGACCCTACTTCATTTCCTTTACATTTCCAATATTTTAAAACAATAAGTTTTAAAACTTATTTTTTTCAGTACGTTTCCAAATAATCTTGATTTGCCTTTCTTCTCCAGTTTATTCTGTTTACTTGCAGAGGAACAGAGATGGGCAAGATAAATTTTATCTGTCTTGTAGTAGTCAGGAATTATGTAATGTCAAGGCATTATAGAGAGAGAAGAATCTAAAGACAGAGAAACTTACTTGGAATGGCACATGCTTTTGGCTGATGGACCAAAAGTGTAAGCTGGAACAGCTTGCGTGGGTGAGAGTGAGCAAAAGCAAAGTCAGTGAAAGGCATCAAATTGTTGCAAATGAAAGAAGTTGGGAAGGGGATGGTCATTCAGAATAAATGACATTTAAGAAAGAAGCTGGTTCATACTAAACTGCAATTGAGATTAGGCTTGAGAGCCAAATAGTCTCATGGATACAATGTCGGCATAGAGATCTGGCTTTCAGTCACTTGGGGTTCTCAAGAGGGCTACTTAATCCAGGCACACTGCTGCTTGCTGGATGAGAATGGCTCACCTGCTCATGGTGGGCAGCATCTACCAGCTCTAATTAGGTGTCTGTAAAGCAGATGGGGCCAGGTCTCAGAGTCTCTGGTTTCCCTACCTTGGCTCAAACTCTTCCCAGGGTTGGGGGATGCCAATACAATGAGACCAAAGTAAATAGAGCTCAGATGTTGGTATTTGGCAGTTTTTACCATCTAGAAACAAAATCCAGAGGCTGTGTAACAAGCTGAAGGAAATCAAACGTACCAAGAGAAAGAAATCATGGAAATAATTGAGATTAGATGTTTCCGGAAGTGATTTCGAGCTTGACTTTTTATTATTAGTATTTTATTATTATTATTATTATTATTATTATATTATTAGTATTAGTATTATTGACTGTGTGTATTCTGTTATTCTTTATAAGAAAAAGAGCCAATTGATTGCGCACACAGCTACCCTTGTGCAATGCATTACTGTAAATATATGCATGCATGTGTGTGCATTCCGGTCAGTGCACTCATTTTTGTGTGGGCAGGCTCAGGCATTGTATGTGCCGGGCGTGCATTTCACAGTAACAGAACAGCTGCTTTTTAGGGCTTCTTTTTTTTTTGTTCAGTCACAATGGTGACAGATTTCTCTGATCCTCCTTAAGGAGACTTTTTACCTTGCCTCCCTGCCCTGCCAGAGTGCCTCCACTACGATAGCTTTTCTTGTTGCCAGTCCAGGCTTGCCTTTGAACACCTTAGTGTTTAGGTCCTCGTCTTCTGGTGTCAAGCTCAAAGCGAGTGCATGGCAGAGCAGGGCACAACTAGGGCAGGACTACTCGAAACAGAACAAAACCACAGCATGGGACACGCTTGCCTTTTGTGGTGCTGTCCTACATCTGCACTCCTTACTTTGTCTTTGGTCTTCCTGCTCCTCACCAGTATTCCTTTCCCTTCCCTTCCATTCCCTTCCTTTCCCTTCCCTTCCCTTCCCTTCCCTTCCCTTCCCTTCCCTTCCCTTCCCTTCCCTTCCCTTCCCTTCCCTTCCCTTCCCTTCCCTTCCCTTCCCTTCCCTTCCCTTCCCTTCCCCTCCCTTCCCTTCCCCTCCCTTCCCTTCCTTTTCCTTCCCATCCCTCCCTCTCTCTCCCTCCTCTCTCTCTCTCTCTCTCTCTCTCTCTCTCTCTCTCTCTCACACACACACACACACACACACACACACACACACACACACACACACACACACACACACACACACACACCCCTCTTCCCAGTTTAGTGCTCTCAGGGCTTTGATTTCTGTTAGTAGTCCTCGGTCACTCTGTAGGTTAGGTATTCACCACCTCGTCAAAGTGTGGATAGATACAAACAGATTAACAGGTCCTCACAGATTAAACATTTCCCTTTCCAGGTAACATATTTACATAACTGCAGACACAATGCCTTAACCAAAGACTGGTTCAAAGATGGACCTGTTAAAAAAATCTGGCGCTGTAGTGTATTGGGGTTTAAGAGAGCAGATGTTTGAGGCAGACAGACTTTCCAGGGCTTCTGATACCTCACCACAAGACTCAGCTGTCCATGATTGAAGTTAGCCCAGTAGAGACATGCCTGATCAAAACGAAGATTACGCTGCTTTTGAACTATACAGGACCGATTGCCCTGGCTGGGTGAATCAGCATTGATGCTTAGAAACCTGTCAGGATATCTCTTTGCAGTATAAATCGATAAAGGAAAATCACGGAATTAAACCATGTACAGCAAAGAGTTCAACTTTCTTTTATGGGAGAGCTGTTCTAGGTTGTGATCATAATGGGGTATTAACTTGCTTTATGGTGTATGCCAGGATATTTTTCATTCGCCTTGCCAGAGCAGGCAGCTGTCTTTACCAATAAATCTTGCAAAGTTTGCCACTTTTGAGGAGTCATCTGGTTCGAAGCAGAACTCTCCTTATAACCTCAGGAAAAAAAAAAATCAAAATCCCTGTTCTCTTGAACATCCCCAGAGCATGACATGTTAAAAATAGTGTTTATTATTCCATGCCTCACATTCTTGCAGTAAAAAAGTCCCTCTTAAGAGCTAACTCAAATCTTTTGGCCACAAGATAAGCCAATTTTTTGAGTATGGATAAAGTGAGAATTCAGAACCTAAAATCTTTTCTACAGCTTGAGGAGACTTTATAGGATCGTGTCTTTGAACCTTTCTGGTTCTGCCACCTACCCATTTGGACCGCTTTTCCTTGCCATCCTTTGGTATTCTGGGTTTCCCCATCAATGACTTCTGAAGAATGGACATGCAGAGAGTAACGATGCTCAGTATCCCTTTTGACTTTTCTGGCCACTGTAGAATCGGGGATATATTTTATAAGAGAGGACAATGAAGGTATTTCTCAGATAATCCTGGTGGGACAGCTGTGTGACAGGACAGGACTGGGAGTAATTCTCCACTGCAGAAGAAAAGAGCTGTGTTAAATGACTGACAGATGAGGTTCGCTCAGCTCTGCCACTGTCTGCGGGTCCCCAGCCTTGTCCTGACCTCAGCTTTAAGCTCAGGGCTGCTTTTTCTGCTAATGCTTCCTCTCCCAGGTTCCCAGTCAGCACTGTATCTGGGCAGCTCAATGCAGGAGTTGTGCGGAGGAGGGAGCCTGCCTCTGGGAGCTGTGGCAGCGACCCTAGAAGAGCTGATTAGCTTTTAAGAGCAGACCTCCACCAGACAGGCAGGAGTCTAAAGAGTAAATAGAGGCGCTGGCCCTGGAATTTTTTTTAAAGGCCCCGGAGGGGTTTGTTCACCGGTGTTTGAATTTCTATAGAAAAAGCTCTATGGAACTCTAAATTAAACCAAGCTGACCCCTTTCACAGCATGAGTTATTTACAGTTCACAGGTCTTTGGAGAATTCTAGTTTGCATGCAGTTGAAAATAGGTCCCTGGTTGGCAAAGGTAGCCTACTGTGGAGCTATTTGCATCACACTACCTTGCTTTCCTTTGGTATGGGAGAAAGCTCAGAAATGGAAGCCAAAATATGTGGTCTGCTTGTAAACAGGTCTTTGTTTTTCAGCAAAGGAAAGGCACCAGTAGGAATAACCAAAAAAGAGCCAGCTACTAGAAAGCAAATAACCGAGTTCTCTCTATAATGAAATGCATTCCTCAGAATAACAACTAAGTTAGCAGGAAGGAAACCAAGTAACACCCTTCCCCCCACCACAACTGATTTCTTTTGCAGCTTTAACAATCAGATCTCAAGAAGACTGGCACTGATTACAGCGCTCAGTTTCCCAGTTTGCTTCATACGGGAAGAGTAATTAAGTTAAATAGCTTTTAGTGCCTGAGATCTGGTTTGTATCAGACGGAAATAAACTGCTAGTTCAGTTTTGTTGATCAGCACCTTGAACTTACCCCTGGCCCGCACTAGCACATGCATAAAACCATGGCAAGGATTGTGCCTTGGCAAGTTATTGGAAGGGGTGATCCTGAAACCCCACACAGACCTCATTTCCTGTCATTGAGAATGTGTCTCTCTTTTCCAAGACTGGAAAACTTGTCTTGGCTGATATTTCGAGAAACTTTTTGTGATTCATCAAATAAAGCAGAATAGCTTGCCAAGAGATAAGCCTGAACTTAATCACAATTACTGAAAACTGGATTTCATGGTAAAAGTACAACAACAAAAGCTGTAGTGTAGAAACAGGGAAAGTGAGAGTAGAAGGAGTGATATTTCCTATTTAGACAAAAGAGGAGGCTATCTTATCGTTCATTCCTTTTTCTCTTTTATCTGCAACTCAGTGTAAAACACATCATGCTCCCTGGTCTGTGTAGGCAGGGCAGTATACTTACTGGGTGTGACTATTAGTGGTGATGGTGCTGGGTGGGTGTGCGGGGAGTGATTGGAATAGGAAGGACGGTCAGCAAGTAAGATGACTGCAGAAGAGACAGGAGCTATCAATCAGGTCTTTAAGTTATTTACACCTTACTTGGAACACATCACAAACACATGAAAACATACATGCAGAAGAATGTGTCATCAGTACTGGACAACATGGTTGGCACAACATTTGAGAAGTGAAAGAATGAATGGGCAGAAGAAACGATGGATGAATGGCTAGGAAGCCAAGTACTTCAGGCGAAGAGATTGTCATCACTGAAGCATTCTGCTGGAAATGGAATTAATTGTCCACTTCCTGCTGGGAAGAAAATCACGAGCCATATTTCTTAGTAGAATGGTTACATTTGAACAAATTTAAATGTAATGTGAATAGATAGTGGATGATGACTAAGCCTCTTTATTCCTTTGCATTAAAAATATACTTATTTAAGCTCCAGGCGAAAATAATTTTTTGAATGTGATATAGAAATTAAATTAGAAAATGTGGAAATTTTGGAGTGCCAGTTTTATATAGTCTAAATTAAGGCATACACAAGGAGAACAAGGTGACTTGGCAACAAAAAAAGTAGTAACCAAAAGTTTGGGAACCAAGCCCTAAAGATGGGAGGAAAAACACATAAGTCTATATTATACGTTCAACATTTAGACTGGGGATATCCATATGGGAATCAACAGTTTTTCTGGGCCTGTGTGGCAGCCCCTGTCCAACCTCTGAAGATGCAAGTCAGATGTTCTCTCCGGGAAGCCTTCCTGACTGTGTAGCTGTTCCTTTCTCTGCAATTCCCCAGAGCTTCATACTGCATTGCAATTATCCGCCTCCTTTTGCAGCAAGAATCTAGCACATGTTAAACAGTCGAAAGTGTTTGTTCATTGTGAGGCCAGGATCTGTGCTAGTTTCCTTCAAATAAATCATTTTATGTAATCCTTGCAACAACCCTTTAATTCTCATCATATCCATGAGGACCTCGGGCTAAGAGGGAGTGTGATATGTGTGGTAAGAGGTAAAAGCAGGCTTCAAACCAGAGCGTTACAGACAATAGATTCTCTGCTGTTTGCTCCATGCAACTTCATTCTTTGGAGCAATGTTTTACAATGCTATCATAATGTGCTCCATATGTGAAATTTTAAAATGTTTAAGTAGCTGCATTATAAAAGAAACAGGTGAAATTAAATTTTTGTAAAAGCATTTTAATTTTAGAACAGTTTGAGGTTTTATAGAAAAGTTGTGAATATAGTACAGAGATTCCTATATACCCTGTATCCAATTTCCCCTAGCACTAACATCTTATATTAGTGTGATATATTTGTCACAAATAATAAATCTATCCTGATACTTTATTGTTAACTACCTCCATACATTATTCAGCTTTCCTTCGTTTTTATCTGCTGCCCCTTTTCTGTTCCAGAATCCCTTCCAGGAAGCTAGCTAGCTATCATATCTTCTTAGCTCCCTTTTTGACTGGCAGTTTCTCAGACTTTCGTTGCTTTGATGATTTTGACAGTTTTAGAGATACTGGTCAGGTATTTTGTAGAAGGTCCTTGAATTGGAGTTTGTCTGATATTTTTCTCATGATTATACAGGGGTTGTAAAATTGTGATTTACAATAAGAAATTTGTATTTGGTCTTCCTCCCTGTTTCTGCCACAGGACTCCTAAAACCCTTGTAATTTCCTAAGTGATGAAGGTAATAAAGGGGTCTTGATATTCATAACAGACCCCTTTCAACCACATCTGAGGTTATGTTAATGAGATGAATTTTGGAAAGCACCTAAGGATGGGGGCTGTTTGCCAATGGAACCAACCATATGACTGGTGATTGGGACTTTCAGTCTTATTTCAACATTTGAGGAGGGGAAAAAGGGTGGAGGTTGAATTATCTGCCAGTGGATGATGATTTATTCACTCATGCTTATGAAATGAACCTCAAAAAATACCCACAAGAAGGCAGGTCAGTGAGCTTCCAGACCCAGAAGGCCTCTACGTGCAGGGCCCCAAACTCCATAGGGACAGACTCATCTGGCTGTTGATTCCTATCCTTTAACATACTTTGTAATAAACTGGTAATCTAGTAAGTAAAATGTTTCTCCGAGTTCTAGCAAACTAGTCAAACCCAGAAAGGCGGTTGTTATAACCTCTGATCAATAGCTGGTGGCTCAGAAACACAAGTGACAATCAGGACTTGTGACTGGTGTCTCAAGTGGGGAAGACTGATGTGTCTTGTAGGACTGGACCCTTAACCTATGTGATCTGATGCTATCTCCAGGTAGATAATACTAGAATTGAATTAATTGCTTGGTGGTAGTGTTAAAATGCATATATCATAGGGATTATGAGAGTTTGGGAGAAAGACCACCGAAGTACACTGCCATTCTCATCACATCATATCAAAGGTACCTGCTATCACTATAACTTACCACAGAGGATGTTAACCTTGGTAGCAGCTGGCTGGGGTAGCATGTGTGAGTTTTCTCCCCCAGCTCTTTCCATACTGTCCTGTTTGGAAGAAAGACTTAAGGGCTGGAAATTATGCTCTGCTTCTTTCAGGGGGAAGTATCTAATAAATCATTTGGAATTCTGTGTGGGAGATTTATCTATTCTCCTTCATTGATTTAGTGGAAATAAGTAAAAGCATCATTTATTTATACCAGTATAGATTCATGATTATTTAATAATATATATTTTATTTAATTATATATATATTATATTTAATAATATATTATTTAATAATTTATTTAATAATATATATAAACTATATATATATATATAGTTTAACCCCATAGATAAAAATATCATTCCAATTCACAATCAACATAAAACATTTATGAGATATTTTTCACTTTGTTTTCATAGAAAGTCTTCAAAATCTGGCATGTAATTTACACTTATCCCACTTTGGATATTAATTTTCATCAGAAATAGTTGGTCTATACCTGGATTTCATAAAATTTGCAGTTGGAAAAGTAGATTCAGGGACTCAAGTAACTCTAAACATACCCCAACTTTTCCAATAATTGAAACAGTTAGCAAAAAGTCATTTTCCTTTAATGTTTGCATCCATTTGGACAAAATCTGTTTATCTTCTCTAGAATTGATTTGACATAGTTTCAAAACTATGTCCAAGTTAAGTAAATTCACTAACTCTTGTGTCAACTCAGTATTATTGCCATCAAATTCAAAGTGGTATTGCCTAAATTGAAAATCATCTTTATATTTAGCACAATTAACCAAGCATTATTCAAGTTTTTCTTTTAGTTTGGCAGTAATTCACATAATACTGTTGGTTATAATTAAAAATATTTGAAATATTGATTCATATTAGAAATAATTGCAAAATATTATTGAATTTTATTATGAAAATTTTTTATTTCAACATAAATTCCTATACTATATTGTTAGGTCATAAATGAGTTTTTACTTTCCCTTTCAGGGCACCAAATTTAGTTCATTTATATGCACCGTCATATCAGTGAGAAAACATAAATCACACTGTTATTTTTTGCGGCGTGAATCACAGTGTCATTTTTTTTGTTTTTGATTATTTTATATTTGGCAAGCATTTCTTTTGTTTCAAGAATATCTTGAATTAGAGTTAACATAGTAAATCTGTAAAGCTCTTCTGCAACTCAACTGGTAAGCATTTGCAAAGAATACAAGATCACTAAATTGTCTTTTATTTCTTTTAATGGTTTTACAAATGGATGAGTTTTCATCGCATTTGCTATTTACAGTATGATTTTAGGAGCTCTATCATGGAGTCTGCCCCAGAAAACTGATCACATATCTTTTTAATATGTTTTATACATTGATATAAAACAATAGAGGAAACAACAGTCTCTTGTTTTAAAATTTCAATAAATCCAAATTTCGTTGACCTATACAGCTAGAGCAATGTATGCCATCATAGGAGCTAATATTTTTTTATATCTCACTAAACTTCTTTGATAATTTAAAAATATTCAAAAATACCAATGCTGTAAACTTGATTTTTTTTTAGACTGAAAATTGACAACACTTTTTTGTAATTTTGGAAGTCCTTTGAGACAAAATATAACCAAAACATTAATCAGGAGGTGACTTATACCATACAACTCAAATAAGACTAATGAAAAATACTTGCAATTTTTCAAATTTTGAATCAATTAACCTGTAATGTTGTTAGTAAGATCTTGAATTCTATGTGCAATCATTTGGTGGCTTAACTAAAGATGCTTTCTGTAAAATATCTTTTAACATTTTTCCTTATAATTTTCTAAAAAAATTCAATAATTGAAATAATAATTAGTTTTACCGTGTGTCCATCTAAAAATGGTGTCCTGTTTCAGGTAAGGATCCAAACCGGATTTACAAACTCAGATCCCATTGAAAAATCATTTACTGTTTTATTGGACATTAAATCTAATTTCCATAACTAATTTTGCTGAATACTTTTTGACTGTTAATGTCTTATCAAATTCACAATGCATTTGCTGAAAAAAATGTATCTTAACTTTGCCTACTTAATTTATGTATATATATATATATATACATATATGTATATGTATATATATATATATATATATATATATATATGTTTTACATAACAAGGTAGCAGCTTTTTCATTTTGCTCTGCTGCAGGAAACTGCAATTATCATTCTTTTTGAAAACACTGACAACTTCTTCCAGTCTCTCTTTTTTAATTCATTACTGTTGTGGTCATAATACTAGCTTCTAATTTCCTCCTGAATCTGCATGAGTAGCATAACTTCATTTTAAATTTAAAATTTTGTCCGTGCTTATTTTTTGTACCAGAAATAATTGAATTCTACTATGTTAAAACAAGTATTTCAATTTAATTATCAATTATGACTTTCATAGGTATCGCTATATCTTCTGTATCGCTGTATCTATATCTATATAAAATATGCAAATAAACATATTATAGTGTTATATCTGTGCATAGAAAAAAATCATTGAAAATGAATCAAGCCACTGACACTTATTAGATTGGTCATGCATGTATATGTATATTAAAAATGGCACATGGGCCAGAAACACAAATTATAATGCAACAAATATATCTTCTATAATGCACTGATTAAAGTGAAATGCAATCCACTAAAACAACAAAGTAGTGTTTAATGGAACATGGTTTATGCTGCTTTAATTTTTACATTTAAATTAATTGAAGTTATATTTAAAAATTGAGTTCTTCAATTACACTGACTATTGTAAATATTTAATGGCCAAGTGTGGCTACTGACTACCATATTAACAGACATATTACTACTATATTAAAAGACAAAGTCTAAATGGTCTGAGTTTAATTCTAAGGTTAAGGCTTAAAGAGAAGAAAGCCCTTCTTCTAACTAGGGGCTGAAAAATGACCAGAGATAATTTTTAAGAGCTTTCTGTCTCAATATGTTTTGTGTAGTTTTGTTACATGGGAAAAGTAAGAGGGAAAAAGAAAAAAAGACACGTAGAAGTAAAGTAATAGTAGTCAATAGGTAATTCAGCTTGTTAGAAGTAAATGTTCCTGTCTTTTATGGCAGAACTCATTCTAAGAAGGAGGTATATGATAGCAGACATGTATCATTGGGTTTTAGGTTGTAAAAGAGAAATTTGACTTCTCCTATGAATGGATGACAGCCCAGGGGAGAAAGATTTTGACCCACTGTTCAGAAGGACCATATAAAGATCAGAGCCAGATAATGATAGGATCTACTTACCGCCTTAATTGGGCTCAGTGTTTCTATTACTGGAAAGGTACAGCTAAAGATTGAATATAGAATTTAGGGCATTCCAGCATCAGATGGGGCGTTAGACCTGAATGACCCAGAAAGCCCTCTGTAATCTTTAGATTTTGTGAGTCAAAATAGGAAAGGCATAGCTGGCTTTCTTTTCATTTAAATTAGGAGGTTACCAGGTATTATAACTTTTTTTAGTCTATGAAGTAGGTGATGTTTTTGTACTTCATCCCAAAATCTAAGCAGCAGAACTGTTCTGGCCATATAGATAAGCATAATTCTTTGACAATTCTCCTATTGACTAATACATGACTCACTTTGACTTTATTTATGGATTTATAGCCTTCTCACACCCAGAGAAGATTTGACGCAACTCATAATAGAAACAATATACTTAGGCACTTTAGAAAGCAGGGCCAAACAAAGGATTGTATTAGTGTAGAATAGTTGTTATTTCCAAAGAGAGAAGAATTCAAATCCCCTGTGTCTTTTTTAGAAGATGGATTGGTGACTTCAGCCCAAGGTGTTTAAACTTAAATCAATATAGTATGTTAACGGCACGAATGAGATTATTTTACTTTCAAAACATAGTTGCAGATTAAATTATCTGAACACTGAAAGAACTCACCATTCTTGAAGCACTATTTCTAAAAGTAAATGAATAGCGAAAGTCAAAACAGAGGAAAGCAACATGACAAACTTCAAATTAATGTTTCCCAAATGCACAGTGTTTTCACATATTTAATGGATTTAATGCATAGCCGCTCTAAGCAAAAATCTGCTTTACTAGAAAACCACATCAAATCTGACCTAATATAATTAAAATTGTTTACTGCTACCATGTGAGTAATGTAAGATGCGTTTAATTCATTGATTTACTCTAAGGGTCTCAAGCTATTATTTAAAAAAACAACATTTCAAAATGGTATTTTACATGTAGAATTTACTCCTTTTACTCCTTCCATAATCAATAAAATGAGAGTCTTGGGCTAGATAGCCTCTGATGGAGTGCTCTTCATAATTTATACTTTCCAGTTACTTCTATCCATGTCTCTTTCACAGAGGAATCTGCCTTGCTTTCTGCCCTGCTGTGGTTCCCCTGCCCAGTATCAAGCAGCAACATGAGGGACTGCCAGTCTTCTGCCTTCACCTGTAATTCCTGGCTGGTTCGGACCATTCTTTGTAGTATCTACCACACACATGTAGCTTACCCAGAGAGACACATGCATCTCTACAGAACGAGGCAGAGATAGTGAGAAACTGTAGACATACACACAGAGAAAGGACAATGCGTAGCTACAGAATGATTGAGTCCCCAGAGGGAGATGAGACACAGAATCGATGAGTAGGTACTACTAACAAAGTAATAAAAAAGTAGACTCTTGCTCATGGTTTCCTGCAATTGTTCCAGAGAGCACTCAGTGTCTGTCCAGGAATTCTCTTTCATTTTAGCACTTGAGCCCGTGTGATTCTTCCTAACACCCAGATCCTTCTTTTGCTCTTTACCCCTCCTCAGGCAGGCCCTAACTACCCAACCAAGACTTCTTTCCATTCAAGAATTTCGGCCTTTGCTCACATTTCTTACAACCTTTAATGTCCTGTCCCATCCTAATGTTCTAGTTCAACTTTTATTCTTAAACCAAAACAGGCATGTGTCCTCCTCCCGTGTTTCCCCAAAAATAAGACTGGGTCTTATATTAAGGTTTGCTCCAAAAGACACATGAGGGCATATGTTCAGGGGATGTCATCCTGAAAAATCGTGCTAGGGCTTATTTTCTGGTTAGGTCTTATTTTTGGGGAAACACGGTAGTCTCACTCACCTATTCAGATTTCTCACTCTGTCTATTTTTACTTGCTTCTATGGCACACGACCCTTTGCAACTTGTAACATTTTAGTGGTTTCTTCTTAGGGTTCCTGTGTGAATTTATTGGATTTATAGGCCATCCTGAAAGTTGATAAATTTGAGGGCCAGGTCCCAAGGATTTAGTGAAATACATTTTCTTAGTGTGGGCTGAGAGGTTGAAACTGATCAGATCAGAATGATTTAATTGGATAGAGAAAGAAACAATGCAATATCGAGGTGAGATATAATCAATAGAGAAAACAAATCTTAAATTAGGTTGGGGTACCCTGGAATAAGTTGGTAGGACAGTGTTTACATATCTGTGGAGTGTTAGGCATTGAGCTGAGGTAGAGAAGGGAGATTTAGGTGACCTCTCTAAGAATCCACTAATTTTCATTTGGGTCAGTACTGCACTGGATAAAACCACAGTGCATATGACAGACACAGCCTAGTGCTATGAAGCTTTCTGTTTGGTAAGGAAGACAGATATGAAATTATATATAGATATATGTTATATATATATAATATATATACTTATATATTATACATATATTTATATATTTTATATATTTATATATAATTTATATGTATCTATATATTATATATATAAATTTACATATTTACATTTAAAATTATTTTGTTAACAATTTTATTTCTTGGAAAATATAGTAGTAGTTTGAGGAAAATTAGAATCAGATGGCCCTGTTATATATAAATCTTAACTGAGCCTAGCTGTGTGGCCTTAAGCATGTTGTTTAATCTTTTTGAATCCACTCACCAAATTGAAAATGGAAACAACCTACCTCACAATATTGTTGTAAATACTCAATGAAATCACTTATGAATAGTGTCCAGTAGAAAAGTGACATATAATATAATGAATGAATTTTTGACAAAACAATCACTATGCTTAGATGCATAACCAAATTTTTCATTTAGCAAAAACATTGACAAGTATCCCTGTCTAAAATTTTGGGCCTCAAACTGATTGACAGGGAAGAGAAAAATGTCAAATGGTGAGACTTTAAGAAAACTGATATTTGCTGGTGGTACTGATATTTGCACCAAAGAATTCTTAATAAAGCCAAGTCAACAGAATTTTAAGTGGTTACTATCGATGTGTTGAAGATGGATAACAAGTTGTTTCGGACCCAAGAAGTTTAAAATTTATTGGGGGTGGTGTTACATGCTCAAAATAACAATATTTGATATCTCCTTTAGGTGACCTGCAATTTCTCTCCCTTCAGTTTCCTTCCTCCAATGACCTCAGAGAATGGGGCAGTGACATATGTGTAGTATATCAGTTAGCTATTACTGCCTAACAAACTACCCCAAAACTCGGTGATGTAACATTTATAACAATTATTTCTTTCTACTCAGGTGTCTGCTGCCCAAATGGGGGTCTGCTGATGTAGATTGAGCCCAGCTAGGAAGCTCTGCTTCAAGCTGAGGGTTCAGCTGGATTTGACTTTTTAATATGGGTTGTGTTTAGTTTCGTTGCATGTAGACTTATATTCATCTAAGGCATCAGCTACTCAGTCAGTGATCCTTTTCATGGCGATTGCAGAGGCATGAGAGTGTGGGCAGAGATACATGATGCTCTTAAAACCTCAGCCTGGCGCGGCACATTGTCACTTCTACTCACAGCCCATGGCCCCAAACAAATCACATATCCAGGTCCAGAGCCAGGAGTCAAGGAAATACACTCTGCATTTAGAAAGTAAGACATTGCATTCTCACCTGACAAAGGTTAGGGATTCTGTCCTAAAGTAGGATGGCTGTTATGTGCAAGACAAGAACACTCAGGTCTAATTTTTAAGATTTTTGACTACATAGATCAATAGAAAAAAAAGAAAAAAATGGTAGAGTATTATGGAGTCATGAATTTCTCCCTGAGGCATTTATTCTAATATACCTTTTAGAGTTTTGAAAGATTCCCTTGCTTAGCTGTTAAGCACCACTGGGTAGTATTTTGAACATTTCAAAATAAACTGTTTTGGTGAAGCTGAAATGTACTAATTTTGAATACTTAGCCATCTGGAGCATTAGATGTTTAATTACAGCTAAAAACTCATGAATGAACAGTATGAGGCAGTTTTTTTTTCCAGTGGATCCCAATTGTCTTTGTCTTTATTCTCAGGAGACAGAAAAGGAATATGTCAGTGGTCATATTGTGCTATTTCTTGGGCTTTGTGCTTTTCTTTTTATATAAGCTCATCTTAAAAACATTGTCAAACCATGCCAAAATCCCTGTCTCTTTTTAATAAAACATCAACTATAAATGCGAATCTGTTATGTAAAATAACAACAGTCATAGAAAAGTACTTTCTTTTATTATGTCATCGGCATTTAAGGTCAGTTTCCTCAAAGCTTACAAGTTTTATACTTCTTTTGGCACATATTCCTTCCTGTTCAATCTGTTTAACACTCTAAATATCCACAATAATAAAAAAATAAAAGAAATGATGGGTATATTTTCAGTATGAGACACAAAATTAGTTTATAATAATTAAGCAAAAAATTTAAGGTTTCTAAAACATTCCTCAGATGTGACACTATATTTAAAATTTTATAACATTCATAAAATCACAGGTTTTCAGAACCGCATTTCCCCATTCTCTCCTGAACCCATGAAAGGTCAGTAAAAGCCAACTAAATAGACACTTCAATGAACCTAGGGTATCTTCAGTCCTGGTCAAGTAGATCTAGTGTAAGACCCTTCACTGTCATCGAAGATCTTGTGGTCTGGTTGAGAAGCAGAGACACCGGTATGAAATAGTCAGCTGCAAACCTAACAGAATACTTATGATATGCTACGTCTCTCTGCACTCCAGGGAACCTCCCTTTCTCCACCCTATTTTAATGAGGTCTATCCTCACTGTCTGTTATTATCTTTCACCACACCTTGCTTGTATCCTTCAGAGCACCTATCACAGCTCTGATTCTATATTTGCAAATACGCTTGTTTACTGCCTGCTATCCCTATCAGATTGTAGGCTCTAATGGCAGGTGACTTGTCCGATTTATCCACTGATGTATACTTGGTGCTTAGCATGGGGGGTCAGCATCAATACATACTTTGGAATGGATGACTGAATGAATGAATGGATAAATATCACTGCTTGAGTAAAATTAGAAGATTTTAGTTTGACTTGTCAGGTTACATTGAAGGCACATCATGTAGGGGTTGTTGTGGTTGTGTAGATGTAATATGTTAGATGGAAGAACAAAGGGCAGTCAGTAAAGCAGATGTGAAAAGAATGTGTGGAATCACCTCCTTCTCTACTACCCAGAGTGTGTAGGTTCTGGGCCAGCTCCAGAAGTACAAGTTCACACTTCAAGGAGCAGAGAGTGAGACTGTGTCCACCCTGGTCTCTGGCTTCTTGTTCTCAAAGGTAGCTCTTGGGGTGTTGAATGTGTAATAATAAGAGCACCTGATTACTGAGAATGCAATCATAATGGCAGGTGCTATTTACACAGCATCTGTGGTAAAGTGCTTCTGAACTATAATCTCTTAATTCTGAACAACAGCCCTGAGAACTAGGTATTATTACTAAATCTATTTTACGTTGAAAAGACTAAGGCTCAGGAGAGGCTAAATAGCACTGAAGTGTCTCTGCTGAGATTTGAACCCAGTTCTGTCTGTAAAAGTGCATGCCTCTCTCAAGAAAGAGAAAGAAAAGAAAACCAGGGCCTAGTTCTTTTTCTGGTAGATTAATTTTATTCCCTTTTTCACTTGTGCATGAAACAACTTTGGGACAGGCATTCATTCATTTAAGAAATCAATAGTAGTTGAACTTCAAGGCCCTTTGGGATACAAAAATCCACTCACTCACCTGGTCGACAAATAGTTCCTGAACACCCATTATGTGCCAGGCACAGTTCTAGGGTCTTATCATTTATCAGTAACAGTCAAAGATCCCTATACTCTCATGAAATTTACATTCTAGATAGGGAGATTAGCCATAAATAACTACCATGTTTCCTTAAAAATAAGACCTACCCTGACAATCAGTTCTAATGTGTCTTTTGGAGCAAAAATTAATATAAAAACTGGTATCATATTATATTATATTATACTATATTATATTATTATAATAGACCCGTCTTATAGTAAAATGAGACCTAATCTTATATTAATTTTTACTCCAAAAGATGCATTAGAGCTGATTGTCTGGCTAGGTTTTACTTTTGGGAAAACATGGTAATAAGTAAATTACACAGTGTTTTAGAAGGTATTAACTGAACAGGAAAAACAAAAGATTAAGGAGTCTGGCCCAGGGGTTCAAGGGAGGAGGAAGGCCAGGTTGCACATTTAAATAGGGAGTTCAGATAAGGCCTCAGCAAGAAGCTGACATTTGAGCAAAGATGTGAAGGAAGTACCATGTTTCCCCGAAAATAAGACAGGGTCTTATATTAAGTTTTGCTCCAAAAGATGCATTAGGGCTTGTGTTCAGGGGATGTCAACCTGAAAAATCATCCTAGGGCTTATTTTCCAGTTAGGTCTTATTTTCAGGGAAACATGGTAGAGAGGAAGCCATGTTTGTCTCTGAGGGAAGAGTATTCCAGATCAAAGGAACAGTTGGTGCAAAGGCCTTAAGATAGAGTAAGGACACTGAAATAAGACGAAGCCACTGTTTTCCAGGAGTTTACATAACTGGCGTGAAAAAGCTAAGCAAACAAACAAAATAATTATAAATAATTGTAGTTGAGGGTAACAAGTAGTAAGGAGAAGGTCTGTACCTAGTGTGATGAGAGCACAGAAGCAAAGGAACTGAGGACCCAGAGGCATTTGGAAGAGCCTTACTGAGAAGGTGATGTTTTCATTTCTTTGGTTAAACAGAGGCAGTTTTTCTGATTGACTGGGAGGACTGACAGAAAGCCGGGAAGCTCCTGGAGCGTTTCCTATTGAGGCAGCCAGTAAGAAGGGCTTTGCCTGGTGCCTGAGGGGACGGGGGGGTGATGGTTAGAAAGGTGGATTGGGGTCCAATTGGAAAGAGTCTTGCTTACTAGAACATTTCACTTCTTGAAGATGATGTGGAAGCTCTGAAGGATTAAAACAAGGCGAAGGGGTATTTTTATAGGTAAGAAAAGGTTAAACTACTTCTAGAGCCACAGAGCAGTGGTGCAGCCAAGGTGTAAGCCCAAACCTGTGAGACTACTGAACCCAGGATGACACCAGTATTCCCCCTACATATGTAGGAGTGTGATTTTTGTTAGTTACTGCAGAACTTTGTTACTTTTGTGAAATAGGGTGATGTTTTGGGGTAGGTGAGACTGGTCAGTGGTCAGTGGTAGGGGAGACCCATCTCCGGGAGTAGAATCCACTCTGCTTAGAACACTACTTTTTCAAGGAACCCAGAACTCATGCCACCAGTTATTTTACTAATGTTTACATCACAGACGTAAGTGGCTACGAATATTTCTCCCTGTTAGTAGCAGCTAAGCACATGGTGTGATAAATATACTAAGTGACTTTACTGAATTTACCCAGAAAATCATTTATCTGACTTGAATGAGAGAACATGGCTAAACAATCTCAAATAAAAATACAACATGAATATATTCAGTGTTGTGCGGGGCGGCCTGCAGGGTCTCTGCTCCCGCTCCCCACATAAGAACGCAGGATATGGTGAGGACAAAAAGGAACACCCACGGAGCCAAAGATAGGGGAATCATACCACTATAGTCTCACTGGAGACACTATAGTCTCACTGGAGGCTGGAGTCATACGACCTGCAACCTGCCATCCGCTTCTCTGCCTGCCAACCAACCAGCGCAGCCATGGTGGTTCTATCAGTGGCTAATTGGCTAACTGGTTAGAGCTGATGGCCAACTAGCCATAGCTGACGGCCATCTACTACCCGAGTCAGCACCTTTCCAAGTGAGGCCGAGAGCCTGGAAAATGCTCTCTGGGACTCTGTCCCCACATCCAGTCAGCAGGAATATGCTAGGTCCTATTTTCAGGAGTTAGAACTCGATGTAAAAAATATTATGCTGAACAAACTTAAGTCTGGTGATTTAAATTGGAGGTGCACTGAAATTAGATAAATAAATATTACATCAATTGTGCAGGATAATCATAGCTGGTTTGCATTTTCTGAAAAGGTGAACGTAGAAGCTACTGATGTAACACACTGTTCTTTGCAAGGGTGTTTTTCACATCATGATAAAGAAAAGTAACCTATTAACCTGAATTTGTTGTTTTGTTTTGTTAGTGTAAGTGTGAATATACGTAAATAAGTTTAAAGTTAGGCCTGCAATATTTATGTCTTCCCTACTGTCTTTCTATTTCTTTTTCTTTTCTTGTGTGTGTGTGTGTGTGTCTGTGTGTGTGTGTTCTAGGAAAAGATAATGAAAGTATTAAACTTTAAGAATATACTTTTTAAATTTAAGAACATGACCATGTTTGTTATTAGTTGTGGAGAAAATACAAGGTCTGAAAACTAAGGTCGCGAACTTGTTGCCATGCTGTTGCTAACCTTTTTTGATATCAGAGGGATTATTCATTATGAATCTGTACCAGCTGGACAGACAGTTAACCAAGTTTACTATTTGGAAGTGCTGAAAGTCTGCATGAAAAAGTTAGACGACCTGAACTTTTCGCCAAGAATTCATGCATCACGACAGTGCACCAGCTCACACGGCACTATCTGTGAGGGAGTTTTTAGCCAGTAAACAAATCACTGTATTGGAACACCCTCCCTAGTCACCTGACCTGGCCTCCAATGACTTCTTTCTATAGCCGAAGATCAAGGAAATATTGAAAGGAAGACATTTTGCTGACTGTGGGGACAGAGCCCCAAAAAGCAGTTTCTAGTCTCTCGGCCTCACGTGTAAGGGTGCTGACTCGGGTAGTAGATGGCCGTCAGCTATGGCTAGTTGGTCATCAGCTGTAACCATTGAGCCATTGGCCACTGATATAACTGCTGCGGCTGCGTTGGGGAGTCGAGGAGAGTCGAGGGAAGTCAGAGTTGGTCAGTTGGCAGAAAAGCGGAAAGCAGGTTGCACGTCACGTGAATCCAGCCTCCAGTGAGACTATAGTGGTATGACTCCCCTACATATGGCTCCGTGGGCGTTCCTTTTTGGCCTCACCATATCCTGTGTTCTTGTGTGGGGAGTGGGAGCTGAGATCCCACATGACACCCCGCATGACACCCCGCATGACACTGACAGGACATCAAGGGTAATACGACAGCTCTGATGGCCATTGCAGAAAAAGAGTTCCAAAATTGCTTTGAAGGGTGGACTAGGTGCTGGCATCAGTGCATAGCTTCCCAAGGGGAGCACTTCGAAGGTGACTGTAGTGATATTCAGTAATGAGGTATGTAACGCTTTATATAGGAGGAGTTCACAAACTTAATTGTCGGACCTCGTACATCAAGGACCTGAGCACCCTAGTATATTATTTAAGGCACACTGAGGTTAAAAGATAGATCTCTATAATTCAGACACTTGAAGAACAAAAAGTTGATCACTTTCTCATATAAGGTTCAGGCTGGGAATTCAGGTCTAGGGAAGTTCTCCTCTGCTTTGATTCAGAAATTAAGATTGCTGGCTGCTTTGACATCTTTAATGTGTGTCATCCTGAGTGTAGCCATCACAGTCAACATGAATGGGGAAAGAACAGGGGGGAGCACGTTTGGCTACTGTTCATGGCCCAGATCTGGGAGTGGTACATATCATTTTGGTCATATGCCTGGGGGAGAGCTTGGTCATACACCACAGCTAACTGCAACAGAGTCTGGGAAAGGCAGTTGTGTTCTCAAATGTGGGGAGAATGCATTTTGATGGACAGGTCTAGATCTCTGCCTTAACTGGTAATACCTTTTTATTGTTTTCTTATATGCTGATGCGAAGATGATTCCAGAAGCAAAAAATCATCTCCCCTGCTACAGCTTCTGTGTACTAATAATCATACTCATGAAACCTCAAGTCGCACAACTCAGTATCAGCTCGCTTGACTTACATTTCTCACTTTATTAGCTTTTCCTTGATTTACATCAATTGAATATTTTTCATTGGCATTCCAGGTGATACCAATTTGTAATTATTAACGAGTGACTCAAACTTTAGCAGGTTAAAATCAGAACTTTGACACCTTGGATCAGAATCACCTGGAGGGCTTCTTGTTAATACATACATTTCTAGCCCTCATTCCTGGAGTTTCTGATTTAGTAGGTCTGGAGTGGGACGTGATAATTTGCATTCTGAACAAGTTTCAGGTGATATTGAATCTGCGCTCTGGGTCCACACACTTTAGAAACCACTGCCCTAGATGCCTGGGTTTTTCTCTGCTTGCTCTCTTTCCCACATTCTTACATCAAAAGCAGTCTTCCATAAACTCAAAAGGACTTGGAGATTTCTGCTCACCTTCTTGGAGCTGGTAAGTGTTTTTGGTAAAATGTTTTAGTCTAGAATTGTGCTCTCTGACAACATTTAAGTGGAGGGGTAACTGTGATTTGATTTATTGCTGATCTGAGGGTAACCGTACCTTTCCACTCCACAACCCCAGATTTTTTTTTTTCCTTCGGTTTTCTTGTCACCCTGTCCAAATTCAGGTGTTGCTTGAACTCTGGCTGACATATGATATTTAAACAGTCTTACTCAAAGGCTGCAGTATATTCCTTTCACCCCTCTCAGAAAGGTGAAATACAAGTGCTCATTACTCGGGAAGTTGTGCTTGTATCAAATGCCTAGCTGGTCTGGGACTTTTTAGAAATGCTTTAAAGTTAGCAGCCTAATAATCTTTGGGACAAGTAAAAGAATGATATGCGTACAACTGTTTTTTATGGCTTGACATCTTGGCTTTCATTCGTTATTAGAAATAATATGCTTACTGCTGGTTACTGCAGGTTGCCTATATAACCCGACATAAATCACACATCGAAAATGTGGTTCTTTTGTATGCTACTCAAATAGTTATCTCAGGGAACTATAAGTCAACATGAACCACAATCATATCCTTTGACTTAATTTGTCTGCCGACTTCTTCTGGTGGTTCACCGTAAAACACAACAGGTACTAAATCTGCCGGGGGCAGGAAAGGGCAAAATAGACTTGAGACAACAGTTTTAAGACTTATAGGTAATTAACTCCTCATGATTTAGCTGGATTTGTCCCAAGTGTTTGCCCATGCTGAGAAAAATACTTTGTCCCTTTCATCAGTGGATCTCAAAATGCTTCACAAACACTAATTAATACTTATCACACATCCTATCACTCCCATTTCCAGGTGAGGAAACTGAGCAATAAGAGCCAGCAGTCATTGTCCTGCTGCCCTGAGGCTGGGTGTTGTGAAGTTTTGAGCAGAATACTCATTTTGGTCTCTTAACTTTGGGGTCATGCTTCTTCCTGTTGATGGAACAGTTGGCATCACGTCTTAAACTTTGGCAATCCGGTCTCGCCCTTGAGCCAACACAACAAAAGTGGAAATTTAGGAAAAATATGTGGTTCTGTTTTATATAGAAAAACCCAAAAGGAGTGTGTGTAAGCACGTGTATGTATGCTTCTGAACATGTATCTCACTTTGAGATAGTTATTTCTTACTCTAGATAGGGTTCTATAAGAGTTAATCTACTGGACTTTGCCCTGTGAGCAGACTGATCAACTGACTAATGAATGATCTAGAGTAGGAATGAATGGTCACCTCACTCCATGTGTCAGGTCATGAGTTAGCTGGGAACAGGGGCTCACCCCATCCCTAAGGGAGGGGCGACACCTCAACTCAGCTTTTCACAGGAAAAGTAGCTTTTCCTCCCCTCATGGAAAGAGCTGCAGCTAAATGCAGCTTTACCCCAAGTATTCACCAATGGCTCGCAGCCGCCATTCCCAAATGCCTCCCTGCAGAGCATGCTCCTGGCCTGGGCTGCTTGTGCACCACCTTGTGTATCACACGTGTCTTATAGAAAGAGAGAGTAACGGGTGGGTAGATTTTCCTGGAGCATGCCTCAAGCATGGCCCACTGAGGGCCCAGCTATACTGAGCCAGTCACACCTCTCTGCAGGGAGACCCGTGCACCTGCCTACCTGTCTCTTTTGTTTTGTTTTTTTTTTTTGTTTTTTTTTTTTGGTTGTTGAGAGCCCACTGGCCCATGTGGGAATCGAACCGGCAGCCTTCGGAGTTAGGAGCACTCCATGGAGCTCTAACCGCCTGCGCCACCTGGCCGGCCCCTACCCGTCTCTTTTGCGTTCCAGTCTGCTCCCTGTGATATCGCTGGTGTTTGCCTGAGCCCTTTGCACAACGTGCCCATCGTAGGCAGTGGAGTCTTCATTCTGAGTTAGGGCCTCAGTACTAATGATCTTGGGAACATTTTTGTTTGATTTAGTTGAGAACTTTTGCAAGATGACAAAGGAATTATTAAGAAGGGCATGAAAACTCTGAATTGTGCATTTTACAGGGCATCCACATTAGTGTAGCGTTAACATTTCAGATGGACACATGCACCCACACCTATTCACTGGTGGATATTTACCGCCTTTAGGTCCTTCTTACAAAAGGTGCTTCCTGTAACCTATACCACTTTCCTTGTGGCCTCTGATCTGGGTTTCCTCTTCTGTGGCTCAGATCTCTGTTGCTCCATGCTGTGTAGGATTTTTATTACTGCCTCCCTATTAGTTTGGTAGAAATCACGGGATAGTCTTTATTGGCATTACCTAGAATCTTGGTTAAAAAATTTCCAGCTTCCTGGCCTCACCCTCAGAGTTGCAGATTTAAAAGACCTGGGATGGGGCCCAAAATATTGTTTTTAACAAACATGCCTAGATCATTTGGTGCCGGTAGTCCATGAAACACACTTTGAGAAACATTAGTTGTTGTAGTTTTTGCATTTGAAAACATGCTTAAGTTTATTTTGAGTTCTGTCTGCCAAAGCTTTACTCCATACACTGCTGATTGTTGATGTTGTTAGATAAACCCCAGGAATAGCTTTTGCTGCTTACCTGGTCTCAAAGCTTCCTCTTCTATCAGCAAGTTCTGTCCTGCCTATGATCTCTTTATCTTCTTCTGTTCTCTCCTGTACACTGGGGTAAAGGAAAGAACATGTATTCTGCAGGAAACATAACTTTTAGGTAGCGTTCCTAATTAAAAAGAAATCTCCCTACTACATATGATTATGTATAATACCATTAGGCACCCCTCAGGTGGCAATTACTGATTTTTATTATTTAAATGACTAGCATGGTATGCTTGTGGGTGTCTCAGTTCTTAGGAAACTTAATTATCTACCAATCAAAAAGATGTCTTCTCTCTATATATGTGTATAATATATACGTTACATTATGTGATATATAATGTATATATGTAATAGAAAATAAAGGACCGCCTAAGTTTAGCAAGTTGGATTCCTGGTGGGATTGTCGTCTTCTCAATCATCCAATCCTCATCAAGGCTTGTACTTTGTTGACACCTGCCAGCAATTTAATTCTCAGGATCTATCAGGTAGTTCACTAGCATTTTACATGGTAAAAAACAAACAAAGAGTAAATAAGACTGACACTGGTAAGCAGAATTGTGGCAGCCACATTGGTCAGCTCAGGCTGCCATAACGAATACCGTAGACTGGCTGGCTTCAAAACAGGAATTTATTTCTCACAGTTCTGAGGCTGGGAAGCCTAATGTGAAGGCACCAGCAGATTCCTGGCTGTATCCTCACATGGCAGATAGAGAAAAAAGCTCTCGTCTCTTCTTCTAAGGGCACTAATCCCATCATAAGCACCTTGATGACCTAATTATTTCCCATGGGGCCTAACACCATTGCATTGGGAGTTAGGGCTTCAACATATGACTCGGGGTGCGGGGTGGAAGGATACAGTTCAGTCTACAGCAGCAGCTAATACCATGCGTTACTTTGGCAAACTATGACCTTTAGGCCAAGTAATGCCCACCACCTATGTCTGTATTCAAGTTTTATCAAAACACAGCCACACTCATTTATTTATATATTATCTATGACTACTTTTATGTTACAAAGGCAGAGTAGTTGTAACAAAGACTGTATAGGCCACAAAGCCTGAAATACATATCATCTAATCCTTTATATAGAAGAGTTTGCCTGTATACTACAGGATGGGCCATTTCTGTGGTCACTATCCACATGGAAAAAAACAGCAAGAACGTCAGTAAAATTGTCCATGTGGGGCACTGCATCTCCTGTGATCTTTTCTGGAGTTGAGGCATCACTCATTGAGTATTTTACTCTCTCCCCTCAGGGTATAAGTATAGGGGTGCTACATTTAAAGTACATTTGCAATAGGTTAGAAGAAGTTACCCTTGTGAATGCCTTCAAAGATGTTTTATACCAGGGTTTCTTAAACTGTATTCTGAGAAATGCTAGAACCTTTGGATATAATGTTTTTTATTTTTAAAAATGTTTGGTTAATAAAATAGTTATATGTTTTATTCTGTAGAATCTCTCAAAGATTTAATGTGCTCCATCTGTAACAAGCAAATATAGCATGGGCTATTTTGCAAACTTATTTAACCAAAGAGTAGTTTTTGAGAATCAGTGATTTTTTTGCTGTTGTTGTTTTGTGCTGGGAGTACGGATTGGGAAATGCTGGCTTAAGTCAAGCCCTTGCTTTTTCGCTATAACATGATACTACATAAGTTTGATTTTTTTCTTTTTTTTGCACATTTGGGTTAGAAAATCCTATCCGATTAGTTGTAGCTCTGCTCACCTAGTTGAAACACTATTAATTTGTGGCTTCAAAGTCTATTTCACACCATTCCAATGACTAGAACTGCTCATTCTAATTGTTTTTCAAAACTGTTGCTATTAAAAACAGCCTTCAAAGACTGCCTCCAGAGGTTGCTCAATTATTTAAGATGTTGACGCAGAAAAGCAATATATCCTGAGGAAGACATGCCATTAATTAACATGTCTTCTGGTTTATCATTGTCCTTCTTCACATTTTATCCTGTTGCCAAGTTTGTTTAGTTTGTTAATGAAGAAGGAAATGTTTTGCTGCATTTAGAACCTGCAGTGTTCGTGGTCTTTATAAGAAAAAGAGAGATATGTTTATTATCTCATTGTATACAAGAAGCTTAATTTTTGTTTCCACCTTCCCTTGGGTATGGGGTGGAGGTGGTGGTTAAGATGCGTATGTGAAGAGCTTTATATTCTGTGCAGTGTTTGGGCTTTATTAGGAGCTTTATCATGCAATTCACCAGAATTCATGATAAACATGCCTGAGCAAGATTCTTACACTGTGTGGTTTTGTTGCCGTTGGTCTGTTTTGACGGCTATGAGGACTTTTATTATTATTATTAAAAGTTTTCCTAGTTTATTGGGGAATATTTGGAAACGGTGTGTTTCTCCAGGGCCCACCAGCTCCAAGTTGTCCTTCAATCTAGTTGTGGAGGGCGCAGCTCGGCTTCCAGTCCAGTCACTGTTTTCAGTCTTTAGTTGCGGGGGGCACAGCCCACCATCCTATGCAGGAATTGAACTGGCATCCTTGTTGAGAGCTCATGCTCTAATCAAATGAGCCATCTGGCTGCCCCTCCGAAAGCTCAGTGGCAGCTCGTTGTCTTCAATCTAGTTGTGGAGGGTGCAGCTCACTGGCCCATGTGGGAATCTAACTGGCAACCCTGCTGTTCAGAGCTTGTGCTCCAACCAACTGAGCCACTCGGCTGCCTGGGACTTTTATTATCGATCTCTTACCTTTTCCCTTAATCCCAACCACTTATTACGCTTAAAACTGCTGTTGTACTGCCCAGACTGATCATCCCAAAGCACTGATTGAATCGGTGGCTCGAGAATAAACTCGTTACCCTTCTGCTCTGAGCCAACATTTCCCTATTCAGGTTTGATAGATTCCAGAGACACTTATGAGATTTAAAATTAATACCTTCTCTGATAATTCAATCTATGCAGAAAATGTTACATGGGCATTTAATAATTTAATATATTTGGAAAATGTTGCATGGGCATTTCAACTGCTTTCTCCAAGCTCCGTCAGATGACAATTTGGAAGCCGTACCACCTGGAGCAGTGAACAAGCAGGTGTGGAATAGGCAGCCTGAATTCTCTGGCCTCTGGATAGACAGTTTAAAATTAACTTGTGAAACACAAGAGAGAAATTCAGTTGTGTCCTGAGATCGGAGCTGCCTCCACAGTGTTCCCATAAGTGAGCTTCTGCTTCTGAAAGCAGGGCTCTTAATTTGTATTGACTTTCTGTGACTTTCTGTGATGAATCTGGGGTGTCGGCCAGCAGGTGCTGATGTGGATCAGGATGGCAGTGACCCATAACAGTGGCTGTTCTTTCTTCCCCAGGTCCTCTTTGTGAGGAAATCTTAGCATCTTAATCAAGAGTAGCATGTGCCTCTAGGAGTCTGATATTGTTCTCATTATAATTCACACCTGTGCCGACAGCCCAGCACCTCTGCCCCAGGAAATAAACTCACCAAACACCACTCACTAGTGGTGCTTTCCTCTCAACTCCCTGCCTTTGAATTTTTCCAGTAGTGTGTTGGAGCTGGTTTGTACCGGCTCACGGGAGCCAACATGGTGCATACCTCTTCTCAACTCCATGTTCCGTGATGTCAGGTGGCTTGAAAAGAGCCATGGTGGAGTGTTTACAAATCAGGGCTTTACCCCAAAGAGGACTGGTGCTTAAACATTGATTAGCACACCATTGGATCCTCACTCTGTAATCTGGTCTTCCAGGACTTACCCCTGACATGTAAATCTTCAGTGTCTGCACAACTTAATCTAAATTACTCTACTTTGCATCTGATATCTTTGGCACATTCATCAGTTTATTCATATTTGAACACATACTATATGCTAGGCAGTGTGCTAGGTTCTAGAGATAAATTTTAATCATATGTCTGATGCTTTGAAAAGTTTGTTGAGATAAAATTAATACAATTTGCCATTGTAGCCATTATAAATACACAGTTCAGTGGTTTTTAAATTACAGTCATAATGTTGTGCAAACATCACTACTGTCTAACTTCAGAATATTTATGTCATCCTCCAAATAAAACCCAGCTCTCCCAATCCCCCAATCTCCTGTCAACCCCTAACCTAGTCTATCTTTATGGATTTGCCTATTCTACTTACTGGACATTTCATATAAATGGAATCCTAAAATGTATGGTCTTTTGTGTCTGTCTTCTTTTACTTGGCATAATGTTGTAAGCATTCATCCATGTAGCATGTGTCAGTATTTTATTCCTTTTTATGGCTGCACAACATTCTACTGAATGTATATACCACATGTTATTAAGCCATTCATCAATGATGAACATTTGTGTTATTTCTGATGTCTGGCTGCTATAAATAATGCTACTGTGAATATTCATGTACACTTTTTGTATGAACATATATTTTTAAATTGTTTTGGATATATATATATATGCGTGTATATATATATATGTCTACATATATACATATAATATATACATATATATATATATATATATATATATATATATATATATATATATATATATATGAGTACAATTGCTGGGTGTTATGGTAACTTATTATGCTGATTATTTATGCTGATTTATTTTGTTTTTGAAGAAATGCCAAACTGTTTTTCACAGTGTCTGTACCAGTACACATTTCCACTTGCAATGTATTAAGTTTTATCCTTACTAGATCCTTGCCAACACATTTTATTTTCCAATTAAAAAAAAAAAACTTCCAGCCATCCTAGTGGCATTTCATTGAGGTTTTGATATTTATCTCCCTGATGCCTAATGATATTGAGCATTTTTCATGTGTCTATTGGCTATTTGTATATTATCTTGGGAGACATATTTGTTAAAATCCTTTGACCATTTTTCAGTTGGATTTCTTGTCTTTTTGTTAGAGGTTTTGTTTAAAAATATATTCTGGATCCTAGAATCTCATCAAGTATATACTTTGCACATTATTTTTCCCATTCAGTAGGTTTTTTCTCCACTTTCTTAACAATGTTCTTTGATGTAGAAAAGTTTAAATTCTGATGTCCAATATATCCTTTTTTCCCCTTTCTTTTGTTGCTTTTGCTTTTGGTGTCATATTTAAGAAACTGTTGCCTCATCCAAATTTGTGACGATTTACACTGATTTTTCCTTCTAGGAGTCTTACAGTTTTAGTTCTTACATTTAGGTCTTTCATTCTATTGAGTTATTTTAGTATATAGCATGAATTAGGGGTCCAACTTTATTCTTTTGCATATGGTTATCCAATGTCCAAACATTAGTTGTTGAAAAAGATTAGTCTTTCTAATGGAGTGATCTTTGTACCATTGTTGAAGATGAATTGACCATAAATGTGAAAGTACACTTTTGAATTCCCAATTCTGTTCCATCGGTTCTCGTATCTAACTTTATGCCAGTATCACATTGCCTTTTTTTTTTTTTTTTTTTTTTTTTTTTTTGTTGAGAGCCCGCTGGCCCATGTGGGAATCGAACCGGCAGCCTTCGGAGTTAGGAACACGGAGCTCCAACCGCCTGAGCCACCAGGCCGGCCCACATTGCTTTGATAATAGTAGTTTTATAGTAATTTTGAAATGGGGAAGTGTGCTTCCTCCTACTTGTGGCTGCTGTTTAAAGTCCCTTGAATTTCCATAGGAATTTTAGGATCAAGTTGTCCATTTTTTGCAAAGAAGGGAGTTGGTGTGTTGTATCTAGATCAGTTCAGGGAGTCTCAAGGTCTTAAAAATATTAAGTTCTTCAATCTATGAACACAAGATATCTTTACATTTGTTTAGGTTTTTAATTTCATTTAGCAGTGTTTCTTTTTTTAAAATTTATTGGGGTGACATTTGTTACTAAAATTACATAGATTTCAGGTGTACAATTCTGCACCACATCATCTATAAATCCCATTGCGTGTTCACCACCCAGAGTCAGTTCTCCTTCCATCACCATATATTTGATCCCCCTTACCCTCATCTACCACCCCCCACCCCCTTACCCTCTGGTAACCACTAAACTATTGTCTTTGTCTATGAGTTCTTGTTTCTCATTTGTTTGTCTTGTTCTTTCGTTGTTTTTGGTTTATATACCACATATCAGTGAAATCATAGGGTTCTCTGCTTTTTCTGTCTGACTTATTTCGCTTAGCATCATACTCTCAAGATCCATCCATGTTGTCACAAATGGTCCTGTATCATCTTTCCTTAACGCCAAATACTATTCCATTGTGTATATGTACCACAACTTCTTTATCCAGTCATCTATCGAAGGACATTTTGGGAGTTTCCATGTCTTGGCCACCATAAACAAAGCTGCAATGAACATTGGAGCACACGTGTCTTTATGGATAAATGTTTTCAGATTTTTTGGATAGATACCCAGGAGAGGGATTGCTGGGTCATATGGTAATTCTATTTGTAATTCTCAGAGAAACCTCCACACTGCCTTCCATAGTGGCTGCACCAGTCTGCATTCCCACCAACAGTGTATGAGGGTTCCTTTTTCTCCACAGCCTCTCCAACACTTGTTGCTATTTGTCTTGTTGATGATAGCCATTCTGACTGGGGTGAGGTGATATCTCATTGTGGTTTTCATTTGCATTTCTCTGATGATTAGTAATGAGCATTTTTTCATATGTCTACTTGCCATTTGTATGTCCTCTTTGGAGAAATGTCCCTTCAGGTCCTCTGCCCATTTTTCAACTGGGTTGTTTGTTTTTTTGCTGTTGAGTTTCATGAGTTTCTTGTATATTTTGGATATTAGCCCCTTACCGGAGGCACTGTTTGCAAAAATCCTCTCCCATTCAGTTGGTTGCCTCTTTATTTTGTCGATTGTTTCTTTCGCTGCGCAGAAGCTTTTAAGTTTCTTATAGTCCCATTTGTTTATTTTAGCTTTTACTTCCATTGTCTTTGGAGTCAAATTCATAAAATGCTCTTTGAACCCAAGGTCCATAAGTTTAGTACCTATGTTTTCTTCTATACAGTTTATTGTTTCAGGTCTTATGCTTAAGTCTTTGATCCATTTTGAATTAATGTTGGTACACGGTGACAGATAGCAGTCCATTTTCATTCTTTTGCACGTGGCTATCCAATTCTCCCAGCACCATTTATTGAAGAGGCTGTCTTTCCTCCATTGTAAGTTTTTAGCTTCTTTGTCAAAAATTATCTGTCCATATTTATATGATTTTATTTTTGGGTTCTCAATTCTATTCCATTGGTCTATGTGTCTGTTTTTCTGTCAATACCATGCTGTTTTGATTATTGTTTCCCTGTAGTACAAGCTAAAGTCAGGGAGTGTGATACCTCCAGTATTGTTCTTTTTTCTTAAGATTACTTTGGCTATTCTGGGTGTTTTGTGATTCCAAACAAATCTGATGATTTTTTGTTCTATTTCTTTAAAAAATGATATTGGGACTTTGATGGGGATTGCATTAAATCTGTATATTGCTTTGGGTAATATGGCCATTTTAACTATGTTGATTCTTCCAATCCATGAGCATGGAATGTCTTTCCATTTCTTTTGTGTCTTCTTCAATTTCCTTCAAAAATGTCTTATAGTTTTCAGCATATAGGTCCTTCACATCCTTGGTTAAGTATATTCCTAGGTATTTTATTCTTTTTGCTGCAATTGCAAAAGGAATTGTTTTCTGTATTTTTTTTTTCTGAGATTTCATTGTTAGTATATAGGAATGCAATGGACTTTTGTACGTTGATTTTGTAGCCAGCAACTTTACTGTATTCATTGATTGTTTCTAATAGCTTTTTGGTGGAGTCTTTAGGGTTTTCTATATATAGCATCATGTCATCTGCAAAGAATGATAATTTAACTTCTTCATTTCCAATTTGGATGCCTTTTCTTTCTTTCTCTTGCTTGATTGCTCTGGCAAGGATTTCCAACACTATGTTGAATAGCAGAGTTGATAGGGGACAGCCCTGTCGTATTCCTGAACATAGAGCAGAGGACTTCAGTTTTTTTCCATTAATTATGAGATTAGTTGAGGCCTTGTCATATGTGGCCTGGACCAGATAGCTTTACTAGTGAATTCTACCAAACCTTCAAAGAGGATCTAATACCAATCCTGCTCAAACTCTTCCAAAATATTGAAGAAGGGACAGTACTCCCTAACTCATTTTATGAGGCCAACATTACCCTGATACCAAAACCTGGTAAGGACAACACAAAAAAAGAAAACTGCAGACCAATATCTCTGAAGAATACAGATGCAAAAATCCTAAACAAAATTCTAGCAAATCGAATACAGCAATGCATTAAAAAGATTATTCACCATGACCAAGTCGGGTTCATCCCCGTGGCACAAGGATGGTTCAACATCCTCAAATCCATCAATGTGATACATCACATAAACAAAATAAAGGACAAAAATCATATGATTATATCAATTGATGCAGAAAAAGCATTTGACAAGATACAACATCCATTTATGATTAAGACACTTAATAAAATAAGTATAGAAGGAAAATACCTTAACATAATAGCAGTGTTTCATAGTTTTCAGTGTACCAAGTCTTGTGCTTTTTTTTGGTTAAATATATTGCTAAGTATTTTATTCTTTTGTCATGTTAGTCTAACTGGAATTATTTCCTTAATTTCAATTTTAGATTGTTCACTGCCCATGTATAAAAATACAACTGATTGTTGTATATTAATCTTATATTTTGCACATTGCTGAACTTGTTTATTGGGTGAAGGGTACTTTTTGTGTGTGTGTGTGTGTGTGTGTGTGTGTGTTCTTAAGGGTTTTCTAAATATAATATATGCAAATAGAGATAACTTTATGTCTTCCTTTCTAGTGTGGATACCTCTTATTTCTTTTTCTTGCCTAATTGCCCCAAAGCAGTTCAATGTGGAACAGAAGTGGAAAGAGAAAATTTCTTTGTCTTGTTCCTGATTTTAGGGTGAAAACTTTCAGTTTTTCCTCATTAATATAATTTTATCTGTGAATTTTTTATAGGTGTCCTTTATCAAGTGAATTCCTTTCTAATTCATTGTTTGAGTGCTTTTATCATGAAATGGTATTGCATTTTTGTCAAATTATTTTTCTGCATTCACTGAGATGATCATATGGATTTTTCCTTTATTAATATGGTTTATTATATTGATTTTTGTATGGTGAACTGAACAATCGATAGTGATGTCCCACTTTCATTCCTTATTTTAATAATTTGAACCTTCTCTTCTTGGTCAGTCTAAAATTTTGTCAATTTTAATCTTTTCTTAAACCAACTTTTGATTTTGTTAATTGTCTTTGTTTGCTATTTTCTCTTTCACTTATCTCTGCTCTCGTTTTTATTTCCTTCCTTCTTGCTTTGAATTTATTTTTTTAGTTTCTTAAAGTGGATGGTTAAGTTATTGATTTGATGGTTAAGTTACTGATTTGAAATTGATTTAAAACTGTTTAAAATGTATAAAAGGTCAGAGATTTTCCTTTACTCAAAAGCTAACAAGTTAGTCTACCTTTTTCATGAATGCTAGTTAAAGACACTTCTGGATCAGAGACAAAAGACAATTTATTATTCATAGCAGTAGCAGTAGCCAGAATACAAGTATTTTTGCTCTAGTTCCCCACACTCATATTCCTACAGGGCAACATGAAAAAAGGTGACACCTTCTACTCACACCATGGGTTGTTATAGGAGCAGAACCCTGAGTTTATGGAACCAGAGTCTTTTATAATAGGAAGTACGGATGCCTGCACTTTGCTCCCGAGAGAGAGACAGTGAGAGACCATCTTTATTTTATAAGGCTTTTTGCTGTGCATATATGTTTAAACAGTTTGAAACAAAGTACAGTTAGTGCCTCACATGTAAGATATGCAGAAATATGAGAATCCCATGCAGAATGTCTACCCCAAAGTCTGAAGTGTACACAGAAAGCGTGGCTTTAAGAGAGGTGGCAAGAACTTTGGATTTTACTTTGTATAAAGGGATGTCATTATAAGTTTTTGAGAAGTGGCTCATGGTCATTTATGGTTTGAAAAAAATCACTCTGGTTTCTATGTGGACATTAGACTGTAGGGAGGAGAGAAAATAAGAACAGTTAGAAGGTTATTGCGATCTTCAGGACAGAGATAGTAGTGATTCATTTAGTGGTGAAGGCAGGGGTAAATGATTACAATGAATTTTATGGCAGAATCCACTGGAGTTTCTGGTGGGTTGGATAAAGTTTGGGAGAGAAGAGGGAGTTAAACATGATTTTCACACTTTGACCGGAACAGTTGAATGAATAGTAGTTCTATTTACTGGCATGGACAACACTGGAGGAAAAACAGTTTTGGGAAATATAATTAAGAGTACTGTTTGGGATTTGTTGAGTTTTAGATGTCCATTTGACATCCAAGGGAGATGCAAAAGACATAACTGGATAAAGGAGTCTGTGGCTTGAGAGAGATCAACAAAATTTGAATGTCAATGGTATATTTGTCATTTGAGGTCTTGAGACTTCATAAGATTACATTGGGACAGAATATAATAGTCAATGAAGTCAGGACGCTGAACTCTAGCGTCCCTCTGACATTTGGAGGTCAGAAAACAAGGATTCAGCAAATGATATGGAAATCAGGAGATAACTGACCTTAAAGCTAGATAAATAAAAATGATAATAATAAGAAGAATGGCTCTAACACTAAGACGGGAGCCTTTTATAAAATACTCTTATTCTTTTGGAATCTCTAAGGTGAATCCCTTAGTGTATAAATTAGGAACAATATAACTGCTAATCTGCTATTCATGAAAATTAAGCATGAATTTGGAAGGATGAGGAGAATTTTAGTGAAGGGGACTGGCAGTAAGGGGAGAGTAGATGACTGAACAACATGGTAAGGTAGTTGGAGAACTTTTAGATTTTAAGTTATTTTAGTAGCTCAGAAGTAAATCTGTTTTCCCCAGCTTTCAGTAATATGTGCTACACAAAATGCTTATAGTGGTGTGTGTGTGTGTGTTCATGTGCATGAGAATTAAGACAATTGTCTACATCTGTTTCAGAACAGAAGCAAGCAGAAGTCTTGAGAGAGGAGTGTAATGTAGATTTATATAGAAACAAACTTGAAACTGGAAGGACATGAGAAGGGAAGTGACTAGGAATGCATAGAAATCTTGGGGTCAGAAAATTAAGCTCGCATGTTGGTTACACCTTTGTGACCTAGTAGCTGCCCGATTCTTCCATCATATTAGCTGCTGTGGACCAGGACCTCTTGCTACATAACTTTCAGTGTTCATGCTGATTCTCTTAATTGCTTAGACTCTCAGCTCTGGCTGCTGCTGGAAACACATTGCGGTGTCAACCTTGCTCTGGACTTGCCCTTTCCTTCTGAAACAGGCCAATTGAGATTAATGTGTATTTCATGCTTCTAACTAACTACAAATCATTAAATAGAATAAGGATGTGGCCTTCCTGGAAACAAGGAAGAATGCATCTTGATATGTTTTTAGATTCCAAGCTTTCTAAACACACCCTGTTGTATTTTTCCTCACTCCCGGTTCTCCTTGTTTTCGTAGATGGTGGTAATTAAGTTCTTGTGTCATCACTTGAACAAATCAACTCCATATTAAAAAAAAAAAAAAAAGTCTCTTTTGTTCTCCCTAAAAGGAAGTTTAGTTTTCCCAAACCTTTACCTTTTAGACAATGGTTAATTTATTATATTTTTGATAAAATCTGAATTCTGGTTTCACTATTTAAGACTAGACAGAGACAATAGAAACAAAAGACTAATTGTACTCAAGTAACAGGAAAATACTAGATTTGTAAATTTCCAAACTCCCCAAGAGATCTCCATAAATTATTGAATTAGACACTGCTACTCCTGTGGTCTCCACCTAACCTTGTCCTTTTTCTCTAACACTCTGTCATCTCTCCCTCCATTCTTTTATTCTTAAATATACTCTATAAGCGCCAAAGCTAAAAATTTAGAACTACTGAACCACTGTTGAATGGAAAAAAGTTAAAAGTCCAGATCTCATCTAAGTTCAAATCTCAGCTTCAGTATTTTCTATCCTTGTGAATGTCACAAGTTGTTTAGCCTGCCTGCCTTAGTTTCCTGATCTTTTAAAATGAGGATAATAATAAGACGCTATCACATAGGGCTTTTGGGGAAATTAAAATAGATAATGCATATAAAGAGCTTAGAACAATGCCAAGCATAATAAACACTCAATAAATGGCAACCTTTCATCATTCTTCAGATAGACTGAGATTTAAACGAGAAACAAACTAGAGAAAAGAATGTATTATAGTGATGTCTTTTTGTATAGAAGAGTACGCTGGAGCTGAGAGAAAGACTAATCGAATTTGAAAGAGAGACAAAGAAGGAGATCAAGATAAAGGCCTTTCTTCTCTGAGTCGACTCAGAAAAGGCTGGACCAGTTGCTTTGCTTTTTCTGTTGCTCCTCCTCTATGTGACTCTGCCTGTTGAAAAAGAAAATGCTTTGATATCTGCAGGCCTGCTATTGGCCTTGCCACTGATAAAAACAGTGACTTGGAGCAATTCATTTAACTTTTGGAGTCCTTATTTTTTTATATCTAAAATAGGAATAATAATGTAGAAAGAAGCAAATGTACCATGGAAATGTACCATGAAAATATTACCAAGCCTGACTCTTGGTTGGAAGCGTTTTAAGGTTCTGCTTTTTGTAAAATCACACCCAGCCCTCATTTACCAAGTTCATTTGGTCCTTGCAGAGTGACTTACCAACACACGTTCTATGCTGTTTCTTGGGAAATTACTTCAATGAATCCCTGAATTGCAGCCTTCTCCACTGGCACAGCAGCTAGCAACTGTTCAGTACCCCAGAACAGGAGGCAGCAGTCTTGGTTTGTGAAAAGGAGGACAAATGTTTTGTTCAACTATAATCACAGGGGAGTTTAGCGGGTGGGTAGAAATTTTTCCAGAGGAGAATAATTTCCTCTCTTTTATTCAAAACAGAAAGCAAAAACAGATTACCAGCTCCTACCCATGCCATGACAATTCAGTCATGGTCCTTGGCTAATGGCTGCTCATCCTTATGGCCCAGGCACTCAGTCTCTGAATCACCAAGAGACTAGAATATAATGACCTTTTTGGAACAGTTATGGTCTGTGTTGTGAGAGGCCTTTTGAAGACATGTTAATCCTTATATTAATAACACAATAGCCTGGAAATTGTTCTTTGGAAGTCATCGAAACCCCATGATTTAGCTGTCTCAACTCAGCTGGTTAAAAACTCTTCTGATTTTGATAAAAATTATTTTAAGCTACAGACAGTAGCATAACACCTTGAAACTCTCTTTTTTTTCCCCCTCACTGGAATTTGCAGAGTGCTATAAGTTTACATTAGAGACCTGTCTCCTGCAGGATTTCATTGGAAAAATCATAACTATTATAAATATTCTCTTTTAGCAGCTAAAATCATGAACCAGTTTTTGGACCTTCTAGTGCCTCTCAGAAATGGTCAAACTACTTTACATTAAATTCTTATAAAAACAATTTGCCCTTGGAGAGGTTCTTGGTTTTCTTTGTGATGTGTTTGTATAATTTTTCCATTAAGAGATTCAAGCATTTGGGCAATTTCAGCGTTGAAGGGAGATTAATGGAAGTTTAATTCGATAAATTGCATAGGATTAAACCCAGTACCCAAGTGAGGTGATGTGAGATATTTTAGCTAAGGTCTTAGCTTTTCCTCTTTTCTCCCAAGCTCCAAATTGGCTTCTACTTCGACAAAATTATTTGTATATCTCTCAGAGCTATTTTTCTGATCATGCAGGATTTGTATCCAAGGTGACCTATTGGATCCATCTGTGTTTCTGTTGAGCTTTGTGCCTGGCTGAATGACTTTCTGAAAAGCATTAAGAAATGTTCTTTGACTAACCACAGGAAACAATAGTGAGGAAAGCATTCCCTGTTCCAGCTGAAAGAACTGATTCTGTTTTATAATTACAGAAAATTTTAGAAAAGAATTAGTGGAGTATGAGTGGAACTGAGTCATATGGGAGGCTCTAGGAAGTCAAAGAGAGACGACTCTCTGGAAAGGAAGTTCAACGTAGAAGAAAGAATTAATCATGCAGTTCAAAGAAATCGAACAAGAACAGCAAATTAAGCTTAGGAAAGCAGGAGGAAGGAATCAAGTATAAATGCAACAGTTAATGAATTAGAAGAGGAAATAGCAGAATTATTAAATACATACAATACTATTTTTATAATAAAAACAATGATATCAAATAAGAATATTCAATTAAGTCATGAGTTCATATAATCAAGACAGAGAAAATACCCAAATACATAATTAGGAATGAGAAATACGGAATACCTACAGTTAGAGAGGATATAAAAAAATGTATATAAGAGGCTAATACAAAAGAAAATTTGGATGCAAAACTCCTGAATTATAAAAATTCAAGAGAAGTTAAACCCAACTAGGCCAATAATCAAGCAAAAGATTAGAATATTAAGAAAATATCCATATGAAAGATTTGAACCTGCATGATTTCATAGAGGAATTCTTTCAAATCTTTAAGCAACAAACAATTCCTATGTTATTTCTACTGCTCTTGTTTTGTTTTGTCTGCTTGCTTCCCAATTTTTTCCCCTTTCCTCTCCTCCTCTCCCTGCCCTATCCCACTAAGCCAGACTACCTTGATAAAATCAATACACACCTACCCACTCACACATGAATATTGATTACCCTTACACATGATTATTGATAAAACAACTTTAAACTGGAAAATTTTAAATAGAATTTAAGAAAAAAATGTTAACCTTAATCAGGTAGGGTGTATTACAACTTTTGTGATTTCATGTACAAAACTCAATCTTTCAAGAGGCCATATTGGTTTATGGATTTAGCAGATCCTGGCTTGACTGCGGCTTTAGACATAAAGGCATCCACAGTTTCAAACAATGTCATTATCTTTCACTTATTGGTAATGCTTCTCTTTATGTGTCGTGTTAAAATAACCAAACAAGGAGGCCATTTGACTGGGTGGCTCTAATGTCTTGGCAACCGATGTAAGCCAGAATCAGTGTGCTTGAACCTGAGAAAATGAAACTCAAGAAAAACCAATCACAAACAGCCAATTTGGCTTTCCCAAATAAGCCAATTGCTTAAGCTATAGCCAACTAGGTAATGTCCTTTCTTTGTTTCTACATAGTCTCTATAAGAAACCCTCCCCTCGCTCCTCTCAGTGAAGACCTCCTAACTACTTTCAGTTTGGTGCTTCCCACTTTGAATCTGCGTGTGCTTAAAGAAACTGAGGCACATTAAATTGTTCAAGAGTTTATATTTTAACAGTTGATTACACCTTCCTCTCTGTGGAAGGGCAGATAGCAAAAAGCAACTTGACGTTCATAGTCTCCAAGCTCAGCACTGTTAGTTGCAAAAGAAGCACTGTTAGTTGCAAAAGACCTTCTTTCTTCTGGCACTCTTATACGTAGTTATCCCAGGAAAAAACTCCGACTTTTATTGTGTTGCATGATTACCTCTGTCTGGTTCAACCCACTTTATTGTTTTCTAGGCTTTTTCTCTGTGCACCTCTATATATCGCCAATGATTGAGCGTGCCACTAAAATAACGTGAAATGGAGGAAGCACTCCATTTTGGAGCCAGCACTCCGAAGAAAGAGATGCTGGCAAGTCAGTACAATATGTCCATTACCTAGGGTTCATTCTAGGAATGCAGGTTTTATTCAATATTATGAGTTTACTATATTTACAGTACAGATGAGAACAAACATCACATCAGTTCTTTAGGTGCCAAAAATGCCATTTTTTAATTTGAAAGTATGACTGACAAACTATGGTTATTTAGAACTGGATATTTGGCAGGAATTTTATAAACAAGAAATGAAATAACCCTATCACTTCAAAGAAAATGACTGACAGTATTTGTTGCCAATGATAAACATTAAATTTTCAGGTAAAAATTCAAAGTTTTGAAAACTTGAATCTATCACTATGAGCTTGACAGTTTCCAAATACTTAAAGCCTTTACTACGAGATTTGTGGTAATACTCACAAATGTGACTTTATTGATAAATGCATAATACAGTGTGCCAACATTGGGAAGGTCTGCATCTGAACTCAGGCATCCAGTATTTTCCAAATGGCCAATGCATGAGTTCCAGAATCTTTCAAGCATGTGTAAAAAGATCTATTCAAATTACAAGATGGACCAATGGATTTTTCTATCATAGAGCATGAGAAATTCATTTCTATGGTTTCAAATTTCCAAATTGCAAGTTATCTTTAAAAAACTATCACTTGCCAGCTTTTAGGAGGTATCAAAAAGTAATATACACATTTGGAAAGGCTATTAACATATCCCTTTTTCAACTGTAATTTTTGTAATAAGGCTGTATTTTCTCCATATACTTCAACCAAAACAACAGATTGCAACAGTCTGAATTCAGAAGCAAATATGACAATATAGTAGAAGACAGGTATCTTGTATCAAGGCAGACATTGAAGAAATTTACCAAAAAAATGGGAACACTTTTCACTGTTTCTTTTTTGTTTTTGGAATACATAGTTATTTTTCATGAAAATATCTTATTTGTGATAGATAACATGCAAGGTTTATTATTACTTAGAATATATGACTAAAAACTTTAAAAATTTGTTTTAATTTCAAATATGGTAAATGCTGAGAGAGATGTGGTAAATATTTAGAAATGTAACTTATATAAAAATGCTCCTGGATGAGCCTTAAGGGTTTTAAAAAGTATAAAGACATCCTCAGTCCAAAGAGTTTGAGAGCTACTAACATAAGCTCACCCCTCAGTTTGAAATCCTCCCTCCCTACTATGTCTCTGCCAGCTCTGACTTCATGATTCAATTTGAAATAAGGCCCCCAACCTCCCAGACAGGGTTATGCTGCCTGGCAGGGAGCTCCCATGAGCCCTAGAGTTTCTCCTCCATGTCACAGTGATCACCTTTCAAGCTGCGTTCCCCCCTGCTGCCTTCTCGCTGACTAAGTCAAGGAGGTCCTTTCTTGGTCTTCCTAAGTATTTAAAAGGACATTTGGATCTAGTTTAAATGGAACAGAGGGCCATGTTTTGCCTGCTGTTAAATTTTGGATCCTTTCAGATTAGATGGGTTCAGTCTTGAAGTTTAATTCAAATACCAAATTGTGATGATTATAATTGGCATGATTTAATTCGGTACATCTATTTCAGCCTCACCTTATTATCATTGATCACAAAGCCTTTCTCCCTTTCTCCACCCTCAGCAGTATTCAGCCAGGTATTATAGAATATTATAATGCAAAAAAACAAAGAGGGTGAGACTCACTGTTATTAAGTCACGCCAATCTGTGTAAATCTCAGGGATTAGAGCAACCTGGTCTAGGTATTAGTAGTCTATGGAGAGAAGTGTAGAATTGGATAATTTAGTTCTGATTGCAAGATTATTGTGGGTTAGTGAGGATCTTACAAGAATTCTAGACCATCGTTTTTCTTCCTAAGCTTCTTGCATTGTGGCACAGAGAACTTGCTCACTCTTAAGGTGCCCTGATAAATTCACTTGGGTAGACCACCGCTGTTGGTGGATGTGCATATTCCCTCTAGGAATAAAAGTCTCACTTAAAAGGATGAAATGAAAACTAACCAAGAACAAAGGCATTGTTAATTTCAAGTAATTCACAAAGCTGAGTTCAATCACTTCTCATGGGTAAAGTATTTCCTTTTATATACTTTGGTCACCTTGGCATACAATGGAATACAGGAACCAACCAGAATAATTTTGTTTATACGCTTAGATTTTCAACATCATTAGTCCCATGAGCTCAAAATGCTGCAAACTTCAAAGTGTATCCATAGGTACATTATTATTCCTCCAAACGACCCTTCCCCAGTAGCCCACAAACTTCCTACCCCCTGAGTAGGTGAGTAGTAGTTAAAGAAACCATATATAAGTTCTCATTCTCTTGGTTAGGTACTCCCTCCTAGGGTTGAAGGAAGACGTATAAAACTACAAACGTATGAAAACAGTCCTGAAAATACATCAAACACTCAACACTGTTTTTTCATGATCGGTGAGGAAATGAATCACTACATATAGATTCAGTTTCCACCCAAATTCAAATGACTTCAATGAAATGAAAAAAATAGTATATGGCACAGATATAAGCTCCATGTAATTGCTCTTTTAAATAGCTTTTATGAAAGCTCACTATTGTCTATTTTACTCTGTCCCTAAGTGTAAACTTAGAATATTTTAATTTTTAAAGTCAACTCATAAAATTGTCTTTTTTTTTGCTTACAAAGTCAGATCCATTAGTGTTTTAAGAAGATTCACTTAAACTTGAAGCATCTTTTTTGTCCTCTTCTTATTCTTACTTGGCTTTTCCAAAGGGGAAGATTTAATTCATTGTTGAAAGTTTATTGAAAATTGATGTTGAAATCCATTCCATACAGAATATATATCAGTATATGTGAATATATGTGTGTAGATGTATGTATAAAATATAAATATGCACGCACATATACACATATAGTATACATATGCATATATATTTTTTCTTTCCCATGTTAATTTCAAGACTTGATAAAACTTCCAATGCCAATTCTAAGCACGAGCTTCCACAAAAATGGAATGCCATCATAACTCAGATTATATACTCCTGAGATTTACTGTGAACTTGTCCTTCTAAGTATTTAAAAATAAAGCATTTCTTCAACAGTGTGTTCTGTTTCCTGTATGATCCTTGCAAAGGCTGTAATTAAATGGAAAGTAACACAGAGGGAATCTGAACTTTTCTTGCTTATTAATTAAAAGGCTTCAAGAGCTTGTCCTCTCATACAAGTCAAAATACCCAGCATGAAGGGTGATGAGTGACAGGTTTTGGTTTTGTGGTAACGTAACTTACCAATAATCATCAGATTTTGAGATTGCATTGCAGAAATTAATAACCCCTATTAATTATTGTTAATGTATAAGCAACACATTGGAGGAAGACTGAATGAATGTTTCAAATCCAGACTTCTCGTCATCACATTATATACAGTGGGGGAAACTGAGGCTCTGAGGTTGACTTTTTTCCAGGATAGAAATAGAGTTCACACATCTTGATCCCCGTCATCTCTGTTTGAATTTCGATGGAGTTATATCTTTATAAACTGACTTAAACGGAGAACAAAATACATGTGTTTTTCAGTTAAATATGTATTTTCTTTGCATCTACCTGATTCAAATTGTGAATACATTGCTTGATGTTTTAATCTCCCTAGATGTTGAGATGAAGTCTGTCTCTCAGTAAGTATCAGAGCATCCTTTTCACTTGAGACATTTATGTATTAAAAGGAATGCATCTAAGCTCAAAAATAGAAGTCACATGGAGTTTTTCTGTGGCTACTGTGTGTAGCAGAGTTGAGTGAAGGGAGTTCTTGGGACTGGAGAGTATAGTAGGAAAAAATGCTGTAGGAAAAAAATAAATCAACTCAAGAAATGGGGCGTCATGCAAGCAGTGGTTCTAGGTTATATTATAATAAACAGGGTTTGTTGGGTAGTAAATACAATTAACAGTGATGAAGAGTTTTGCTTTTGGACTGTGTAAGTATTAATACCAAATTTTTTTTAAATTTATTGGGGTGACAATTGTTAGTGAAATTACATAGATATCAGGTGTACAATTCTGTATTACATCATCTATAAATCCCATTGTGTGTTCACCACCCAGAGTCAGTTCTCCTTCCATCACCATATATTTGATCCCCCTTACCCTCATCTCCCACCCCCCACCCTGCTTACCCTCTGGTAACCACTAAACTATTGTCTCTGTCTATGACTTTTTGTTTCTCATTTGTTTGTCTTGTTCTTTCGTTGTTTTTGGTTTATATACCACATATCAGTGAAATCATATGGTTCTCTGCTTTTTCTGTCTGACTTATTTTGCTTAGCATTTATACTCTCAAGATCCATCCATGTTGGCACAAATGTTCCTATATCATCTTTTCTTACTGCCGAATAATATTTCATTGTGTATATATACCACAACTTCTTTATCCAGTCATCTATCGAAGGGCATTTTTGTTGTTTCCATGTCTTGGCCACCGTAAACAAAGCTGCAATGAACATTGGAGCACACATGTCTTTATGGATAAATGTTTTCAGATTTTTTGGGTAGATACCCAGGAGAGGGATTGCTGGGTCATATGGTAATTCTATTCGTAATTTTTTGAGGAACCTCCACACTGCCTTCCATAGCGGCTGCACCAGTCTGCATTCCCACCAACAGTGTATGAAGGTTCCTTTTTCTCCATAGCCTCTCCAACACTTGTTATTATTTGTCTTGTGGATGATAGCCATTCTGACTGGGGTGAGGTGATATCTCATTGTGGTTTTTATTTGCATTTCTCTGATGATTAGTGATGTTGAGCAGTTTTTCATATGTGTATTTGCCATTTGTATGTCCTCTTTGGAGAAATGTCTCTTCAGGTCCTCTGCCCATTTTTCAACTGGGTTGTTTGTTTTTTTGCTGTTGAGTTTCATGAGTTCCTTGTATATTTTGGATATTAGCCCCTCACCGGAGGCACTGTTTGCAAAAATTTTCTCCCATTCAGTTGGTTGCCTCTTTATTTTGTTGATGGTTTCTTTTGCGGTGCAGAAGCTTTTAAGTTTCATATAGTCCCATTTGTTTACTTTAGCTTTAATTTCTATTGCCTTTGGAGTCAAATTCATAAAATGCTCTTTGAACTCAAGGTCCATAAGTTTAGTACCTATGTTTTCTTCTATACAGTTTATTGTTTCAGGTCTTATGCTTAAGTCTTTGATCCATTTTGAATTAATGTTGGTACACGGTGACAGATAGCAGTCCATTTTCATTCTTTTGCACGTGGCTATCCAATTCTCCCAGCACCATTTATTGAAGAGGCTGTCTTTCCTCCATTGTAAGCTTTTAGCTTCTTTGTCAAAAATTATCTGTCCATATTTATATGATTTTATTTTTGGGTTCTCAATTCTATTCCATTGGTCTATGTGTCTGTTTTTCTGTCAATACCATGCTGTTTTGATTATTGTTGCCCAAGCTAAAGTCAGGAAGTGCGATACCTCCAGTATTGTTCTTTTTTCTTAAGATAACTTTGGCTGTTCTGGGTCTTTTGTGGTTCCAAACAAATCTGATTATTTTTTGTTCTGTTTCTTTAAAAAAAATGCTATTGGGATTTTGATGGGGATTGCATTAAATCTGTATATTGCTTTGGGTAATATGGCCATTTTAACTATGTCGATTCTTCCAATTCATGAGCACGGAATGTCTTTCCATTTCTTTGTGCCTTCTTCAATTTCTTTTTAAAATGTCTTATACTTTTCAGCATATAGGCCCTTCACATCCTTGGTTAAGTTTATTCCTAGGTATTTTATTCTTTTTGCTGCAATTGCAAAAGAATTGTTCTTTGTATTTCTTTCTGTGAGATTTCATTGTTAGTATTATAGTATATAGTATATAGGAATGCAATGGACTTTTGTACATTGATTTTTTAGCCAGCAACTTTACTGTGTTTGTTGATTGTTTCTAATAGTTTTTTGGTGGAGTCTTTAGGGTTTTCTATATATAGCATCATGTCATCTGCATAGAGTGATAATTTAACTTCTTCATTCCCAATTTGGATGCCTTTTCTTTCTTTCTCTTGCTTGATTGCTCTGGCAAGGACTTCCAACACTATGTTGAAAAGCAGAGGTGATATGGGACAGCCCTGTTGTGTTCCTGAACGTAGAGCAAAGGGCTTCAGTTTTTCTCCATTAATTATGAGATTAGCTGAGGGCTTGTCATATATGGCCTTTATTATGTTAAGGTATTTTCCTTCTATACCTATTTTATTAACTGTTTTAATCATAGATGGATTTTGAATCTTGTCAAATGCTTTTTCTGTATCAATTGATATAATCATATGATTTTGGTCTTTTCTTTTGTTTATATGATGTATCACATTGATGAATTTGCGGATGTTGAACCATCCTTGTTCCCTGGGGATGAACCCCACTTGGTCGTTATGAATAATCTTTTTAATGCATTGTTGTATCAATTTGCTATAATTTTGTTTAGGAATTTTCATCTGTATTCATCAGAGATATTGGTCTGTAGTTTTCTTTTTTTTGTGTTGTCCTTACCAGGTTTTCGTATCAGGGTAATGTTGGCCTCATAAAATGAGTTGGTGAGTACTGTCTCTTCTTCAATTTTTTGGAATAGTTTGAGCAGGGTTGGTATTAGATCCTCTTTGAAGGTTGGTAGAATTCCTGAGTGAAGCCATCTGGTCCCAGACTTTTGCTTTTGGGAAGGTTTTGGATGACTGATTCAATTTCGTTACTGGTGATCGGTCTGTTTAGCTTTTCCAGTTCTTCATGGTTCAGCCTTGGAAGGCTATATGTTTCTAAGAACTTTTCCATTTCTTCTAGGTTATTGAATTTGGTGGCATATAGTCCTTCATAGTATTCTTGGATAATCCTTTGTATTTCTGTGGTGTCCGTGATAACGTCCCCTTTTTCATCTCTGATTTTGTTAATTAGTGTCTTCTCTCTTTTTATCTTAGTGAGTCTAGCCAAGGGTTTGTCAATTTTGTTAATCTTTTCAAAGAACCAGCTCTTTGTCACATTAATTTTTTCTATTGTCTTTTTGTTCTCTATTTCATTTAGTTCTGCTCTGATTTTTGTTATTTCCTTTCTTCTGCTGACCTTGGGTTTCGCTTGTTCTTCTTTTTCTAGTTTTTTAAGGTGTAACACGAGGTTATTTATTTGGGATTTTTCTTGTTTCTTGAGATAGGCCTGTAATGATATAAATTTCCCTCTTAAAACTGCTTTCGCGGCATCCCAAAAATTTTGGTAGGATGTATTTTCATTGTCATTTGTTTCTATGTATCTTTTGAGCTCTCCTCTAATTTCTTCTTTGACCCAGTCGTTCTTTAAAAGTATGTTGCTTAATCTCCATGTATTTGTGTTTTTTCCTGCTTTCTTTTTGCAGTTGATATCCAATTTCAAAGCTTTGTGATCAGAGAATATGCTTGGTATGATTTCAATCTTCTTAAATTTGCTGAGGCTGATTTTGTGTCCCAATATATGGTCTATCCTTGAGAATGTTCCATGTACACTAGAAAAAAATGTATAGTCTGATGTTTTAGGATGAAGTGCTCTATATATGTCAATTATGTCCAATTCATCTAATGTGTCATTTAGGGCTGCGATTTCGTTATTTATCTTCTGTTTGGATGATCTATCCATAGCTGTCAATGATGTATTTAAGTCCCCTAGTATAATTGTGTTTTGGTCAATTTCTCCCTTTAGCTCTGTTAGTAGTTGCTTGGTATATTTCGGTGCTCCCTGATTGGGAGCATAAATATTGATGACTGTTATGTCTTCTTGTTGTATAGTCCCCCTTACGATTATGAAATGTCCATCTTTGTCTCTTGTTATCTTTTTCACCCTGAAGTCTGTTTCATCGGAAATCATTATGGCTACACCTGATTTTCTCTGGGTACCATTTGCTTGGAGTGTCAATTTCCACCCTTTCACTTTGAGTCTATGCTTGTCCTTGTAGCTGAGATGTGTCTCTTGTAGGCAGCATATGGTTGGGTTTAGTTTTTTGATCCAATCTGCTACTCTGTGTCTCTTTATTGGTGAGTTCAGTCCATTTACATTTAGGGTGATTATTGATATGTGAGGATTTCCTGTCATTCTGTCTTTAGTTTTCTGGTAAGGCTGTGTCTCCATTGTTTCTTTGCCTTTTTGTTGTTGTCTGTTATTTCTGTGTGGTGGTATTCTATGATTTTTCCCTCTGTTTCTTCTTTTATTACAGTATATATTTCAGTTCTGGATTTTTTTTTTTTTTTGAGTGGTTACCCTTATGTTTATGCAAAAGAAAATTTGATATTTAGAGTATTCCATTTTCTTTAGCACGCTTACTTTCTCCATTCACATATTCCGGTCCAAAATTTGTTTTAAAGGAATTAATTTAGCATTCTTAAAAAAATGAAGCAACAACTCCCCTCTGGCTGTGATGCTGTCCTTCAAAAACTATCGGCTACATATTTCTTTAATGCTGTTTGGAGTTTGACTTATTTATGGCTAAAGACACTCTTAAAAGAACATTTATTTGTTTGAAATCTCTTATCCACCCTTTTTTTCTTCCTTGCATAGTTAACTCTCAGCTCAGGAAAAGGTATTCCCAACTGTGGCTGACAGCTCGCTGAGGCCTTAATGATGCTTTAGTGTCTCACTCAGGGCTTTGAGCCATGAACTATGTGCAGGAAGAAAAATGCAGAAGATATATTAATGTGGGAGAAAAAAAGGATTATTTCAAAATCAGCATACCACTACTTTATTATAGCTACTTAAAGAGCCAGTTTTCTTCAGTGCCTAAAACACTCCCTTGAGTGAGTTAAGAAGTAGCATTAGTCTCTTAGCACTCAGCCACAATTTGGCACATAGGTCCAGTTTTGCATATGTGGTTTCTTAGCTGGAAAAGTTAAAGCTATTGAGGAAAAGAAGGTGCCTGAACACCTGTGTTGTAATTATTCCAAATGACTATGTAAATTAATCAAATAATGTCACACAGCGACATGCCCAACTGTCCCCTCATACCTACCCCTAAAAAGAAAGAAGAGTCTGTGACACTATTCCTTTCAGGGACATTGCTTTACCTGTATGCCATCTCCCTGTTTGGCCCCCAAAGAATGGCTGGCTAGCCAAGGACAGGTAAGATTCCTCATGAAAGGAACAACCTAAGACAGGCACAGTCGTGTGGGGACCACCAGGAGAATTCATGGGGTTGATAGAGGTGGGCATAGACCGCCACCTTCCCTTATCTAAGGAGAGCTTCTGCCTCTGTGGCTGTACTCCTTCCACAACCTGTTTGGGAAGTGATAACATCAGTTCTCCATCTCAGGATGTAAAGGTTTTGTCCCTTGGGGAGGTACAAACAATAATTATTTATACATTATGGGACTTCCGGTACCAGCCGCTTGCAGGCAAGGGTGATAGGTTTGAACCAGTTTTCTGGTGTGGTGTATGAGTCTCACAGACCCTAACATAAACAAGGCCGCTTCCCTGTGTGTGCATTAATAAAAGCCACAAGGTGGCCCTATTCAGGGCTTTCAGTTCTTTGAGGCTATGAGACCCTCGGCCCCTGTTTCAAAACTTTCTTGATTTCTGTTTCTTTCTTTCTTAAAACTTAGTCCAAAGCCACCCCTTCTCGTTCCCTCACTGCCCTTGTTGCACAGGACGCGACAAAATAAAGTCTTCTTTCTACTTGACAACACAGACCTAGTCTGCTTTAACCCTCTCATATTTTTAAAGGGTTCACATCTTATCCGATATCATGTATCATGAGACTGTAAACATCGTATTTCAAATCAAATACTTCATTGAACTAATATTTTGACTGTTAGTATATTCTCTGTGTGCTAAGCATATATATATGTGGATTTCAACAAACTTCCTAACTTTATCCTGTTTTAGGTCATTTCTGTCTTTTCAGATTTGATGCCTCTACCATGCTAATGATTGTTAAAAGCCAAGGAAGATTGTATTCTCTTGTGTTTCAGTATTTTATATTGACTAAAGATTGAAGTATGGGCTAAGTAAGCCAGAGAAATTTTAAGTATTTGTTGACAGTGTTTCTCAGAATGTCGGTTTCCCTCTGATTTGGGATGATTTCTGTCTGTGTAAGTAGATCGTTCAGGATCCAGTGAACTGAGAAGTGCTGTTCATTGTGCAGGGGTGTGTCAGATCAACCTTGTTGGCATAGAATGGAATGTCCCAAGATGGCAGCTGTGCTTGTCGCCTCTCTGGTCTAAACAGTTTCTGTACATTTATCTGCTGATTTATTGCAAGCCCAGCTGTGTTGCTTATTTCTTCAGTGCTTGAAATTAAAAAAGATTCATTTGTAATTGAAGCTCAGAGAGAAATAATATTAAATATGACTTTCCATCAGACAAGGGGCAGAAGGTACAAGTTTGTCTCATGATTTAAAGCTGTCTGCAGACAGATGCATGGTTATTTAGAGCAGACCTCTGGATGTTGGGTGGAATGCATTTTTAGCTGCAGGAGGTGCTTTCTCTTGGGACTTAAGCTTAAAAACAACTGTGTTTTTCTGATTAACATAACCAGCACTGGTAATCCAGAAATAAAATGAGACTTTAAAACACATGTGCAGACATTCACGCCTACACACATTCATTGATTCCTTTACACACACACACACACACACACACACACTCACACACACACACACACTATTGCTTGGATTCAGAACCAGAGTAAAAAAGAATCAAGTGGAAATATAGCTAATAGAGCTAAGTAAAAGAAACAGTTGAAGCCGAAAGAAAGGAGTCTAGTAAAGGCGGGAGAAAGCTCCGGAAGTGTCTGTTAGCAATGGCCTCGCAGCACTTTTTACAATTACTGTGTCTTTCAGAGTAGAGAATTAGTGTCAGATTGAAAACTCCATTCAGGCTGTTTAAAAAAAAAAAAAAAAAACCAAAAATAAAACTGTGTTCAATTTATTCATTCATCTACAATCTACACTTATTTATATATTTATTCATTTATTCATTCATTCTGTCATTTTAACAGATATTTAACGAGAGCTTTGGGTGTCCCTTCCGCTTTGCAGGCTCTGTGGTAGTACCTAGGTGACTCAGAATTACTAAGGCCTAGTCCCTGCCTTGTGTGAATGTACAAGAGACAGACTTATAAAACATTTTTCTAGTGACCACATATAAATAGGAGAATAGACAAAGAACTATGGGGCCACAATAGAAAGAGTGGCCAGCAGCTTTACTAGAGAGAGCAGTTGGTGTGGTTCTTATTGGTCCCTTTTCATGCAGTCCTAGATTCTCTTTTCAGGGAATCCTAAATCCCAGGTGAGTCTCTTTTCTGTTTGCCTATACCTACTCATTTTCCTTCTTCCGTTCTATTATCTAGATTTTCTTTTATTGTCTCATTCATTGGAGACTTAATTAACCATCCTCCTTTTTATTGTTAAATTTGTGGAGGCCCTGATTATTACTTTCCAATGTGGCTAACTTCTGACTCTAGCTCTACTTAAAAAAAAAAATCCTTTCAAATATCTTGTCAGTTTTCAGGAGGGACAAACAGTAAATATTCCTAGCAGTATCAAGCAGCCCCATGTATGCATGACACATCCCCAAAGGGAATGCAAAACATACCACCTTCCTAAGATCCAAAGCTACTTCTAAAGATAAACAAAAGATAGGAAGACTTAGACAATTCCCCCAAGAGCTGGCCACAGTCAGTAGGACTGTAGCCATAAATGAAATGTAACCCACGTTTCTGTCTGGCCATATTTTGGGGGCCTCCAATCTGACGTGTCAACCCAACTTCTTAGGACACAGATTAAGACAAACAAGAAGGCAATGCATTTGTCCCTGTGAGAGAACGGATAGACAAATATTGGGTACCCAAAAGCAAAATTCACAATTCGAAGATGTAATTCGTACAATTTTTCCCCCACTGCTAATCTGAATTTGGAAAGAAAGGGACGAAATGAAAGTTGACCTTTCACACTCCATCGGGCTCCACAGACAGAGATCTAAGAAAGCTGACTTTGATAAGAACTCACCTTTTTTTGGCTTTGCCAGTTTTCTGAGGATCCTATATGTAGGCTTTTGTGTGAGTAAGGTGTCCCAGTGGGTCTTATTCTAGTCTCCAGAAATTGTGGAGAAGGAAAAATAATTTTCCCTTTGACCTTTATGATGAGTGCTTGGCTGAGACCCCTTTTTCTCTAGGCTACCTTGTAAATGGATAAACTTATCTAGGTTAAAAGTTCTTTACTGAGGCCACTGCAATCCAAGATTATTATTGGTAAGGTTAACCTGTTGTTTAGCCTTGAAACAAAATTTTATTAACCCGAAGCTTCACAATGGTGTGAATTCAGCTTACATCAGGCTGGTCCCGGACCTGGACAGGAAAAAGAAATGCACAACGCCTGAAAGCTCATAATGCAAAGCTGTGGCACTAAGGACTTACCCACCACCTCCAGCGGCAGTGAGAAAGCAGTCAACTCAAGGGGCTCAGCAGGTACCTTTGCCTGGTTTCTTGTTGCTCCTGGCATCCATCTGCGGTCTCCTTCAGTTCTCTCTTTTGACACTGGGACTGTTAAAAGATAAACTGAAGCATACTGAAGCATCAGAGTTTATCTGAGCAAAAATTGATTTGAATCAGGCAGTATTCAATCGAGCAGATAGAAAGGAGTTTCTCAGGAGCTGTACAAAATGAAAGACTTCTATAGGCAGAACGGAGTGAGACCAAGGGAGTTATACTAGGCAAAAAAAGTGAGATGATTATAACAAGATTGTCACGGGGGTAGGAAAGACAGTTTGGGGAATATAATCAATAATGTTGCAAGGATTTTGTAAGGTATCCAATGGACACTGGTATTATTAGGGAGACCACTTCAAGGACCTTGTAGATGCCTGACCAGTGCAGTGCACACCTGAAACTGAAGCTGAATAATACTGAATGTCAAGTATAATTTAATATATATATAGTCACAGGATGTGAAGGTCAGCATAGGGAATAGAGTCAGTGGAATTATAACATCTATATATGATGTCAGAGGGGTAGCAGGTTGAGGGAGGCGGGTGTGAGGGGTGTAAATGTCTATTACATTGTTTTGTACACCTGAAACTAATAAAAAAGTGAGTTGGTTATTACAAGATTTCTTTAGGGGCTGGCAGAGGACTGTCAGGCAGATACCCTAACCAGTGATGATCAGGAGATTCCTCATTGACTGATTTAAGATTGTATTTCTGGGAGAAATTAAGTCTCAGTTTGATGATGTGTAGCTTAGCACAAGTGGCTCCATTTTGGGCCTGAAGTCTTGTTTTGAACAGTAAGTATTTTGGATATTAGCCTTTTATCAGATAGATGACTTATAAATGTTTAATCTGATTTTGTAAATTTCTTGTTCTTTTTTTGGATTGTTTCTTTTGCTGTACAAGAACTTTCAGTTTGATGTTGTCCCACTTGTTTATGTTTGCTTTTGTTGCTTGTGCTTTTGGTGTCACACCCTGGAAATCACAGCCAGGACCAACATCAAGGAGCTTTTCCCTTGTGTTTTCTTCTAGGAGTTTCATGATTTCGGGTCTTAAATGTAAGTCTAATTCATTTTGAGTTCGTGTTTTTGTGAGTGGTTTAAGATAGGCTTCCAATTTCATTTTTTCCTACATGTGGTTATACAGTTTTCTTAACACTATTTATTGACGAAACTATCTTTTTCCCCATTGCATATTCTTGGCTTCCTTGTCAAATGTTTGTTGACTTAAAAAAAAAAAAAGTTCTAGAAAGCCACCATCAAGACTGGTATAAGAAAACAAAGCAGCCGTTGTCTGTAATAAAAATAAGGAAAGATTTAGCGATCAGAGGCTACTTTAAGGTCCATAGGGAACATCTATATTCCTACCTGTATACCACTTATTAGCTGGCTGCCTCCTGAAAATGAGAAATGTGTTTCTTGGACCTCAGTTTCCAAATTTCTTTATTTGGAATCTCGAATAGATCAGACTTTTTAAACTTTTCTGTAGTAAATGAGAAATGTGATGACCTTCCCAGGGCAAATCCCAGGGCATTGACTATGCCTAAAACTCTTTCTCTCCTATAAAAGAAATGTTAGCAGAAAGCAAGTTAAAGAGCCATTATTCTAGGATGGACTTGAATTCTCATTAATTTCTATAAGTGAATTTTGGTGTTTTAATAATGATTACCATGTTTCCCCGAAAATAAGACCTAGCTGGACAATCAGCTCTAACAGGTCTATTGGAACAAAAGTTAATATCATACCGGGTCTTACATAATATAATATGAGACCGGGTATAATATAATATAATATAATATAAATATAATATTAATGTAATATTTTAAATATAATATTAATATAATATAATACAACATAATAATTATATTGATTTTTGCTCCAAAAGATGCATTAGAGCTGATTGTCCAGCTAGGTCTTATTTTCGGGGAAACACGGTAGGACTAAGTTCTTATGATCTCCTCACATTGTTATAGACAACTGCTGAAAAGGAGAACTCCTTGAAACTGAAAGCAACATTCTAGATTTCACTTTTAATTCTGCGTGTGCTGAAAGAGCTTAACATAGCCAGGCCTGAGACTGTTATTCTTAGAAAGGTCTGTTTGTAAGGTTGGCCCTTGGCTAGCATCTGGCGACTGAACTGGTAAACAGTTCTCTACATTAATATGAAGATTTTCGTAAATAAGGATAGCTCAGTGTATGTACACTGCATGAACAATATGGTTTATGCTGAACCTCTTTCTTTTTGGGAGTCTGAAATTCTGATGTGCCAGGTTGAGGGTGACGTGTGGCCAGCCTCCCAACAAAACCTCGGATGCTGAGACTCTATTGCACTTACTTGGTAGATAACACTTGGCAGGTGGCATCATAATTTATTGCTAGAAGACTTAAACATGTCTCATGTGACTCTACAGGGAAAGAGCTCTTGGAAGCTTGCACCTGGTTTCCTCTAGACTTTACCCCGTGTGCCTTTTCCCTTTGCTGATTTCACTTGTATCTTTTCACTGATGTCTAGGTGCTGAGCTTTGTGTGTCCCTTTAGCAAACCACGGAACCTGAGGGTGGTCTTGGGGAGCCCTGAAATTGTGCCACTCACTGATTTTAAAAAATCATTTGCTGAACAAATACTGCCTATGTAATACCTTTTGGGGTGAGCAGACAGAGTAATGGGGGAAGAGCAAAGGTGAATAACACATGGTATTGCCCCAATGTAGTGGATGGGACTGACTTATTTGAAGGCACAAATGCAGTGGGGAGTGATGAGTAGGTGGGGTGCTGAATGTGGGCTGAGCATCTTGGAAGCTAGCCTGAGATTTAAAATGGACATAGGAGGGCTGCAATATGGGCTTGTTTTAAATTCCACTGCAGTGCACAGGTGCTTTATCATGCCTGATCTGAGTTTGGGGGCAGGAAATGTTAGAAAAGAGTAAGGATATATTTGAGAAGGGCTGGTCAAAGACACGAAAGCAAAGGATTTTATGGTTAGCCTTCTCCTAACTAAGGGAAAAGGTATTAGTATTGAGTGAGTGACACTCTTGAAAGAGTCTTCGGGTTGAGGCCCCAGGAGTTCCAAGTCAGCTGAAAAGAATCTATATGCTTGAGTAGTAGTAAGCATTGGTTTGATGATTGTGAAAATAATAACTTGCTGAGTGCTTGCCATGAGACAGATACTGTCCTAAGTTATATATGCATTGAATCTTTTAATCATCTCAACAACCTATGAAATAAGTACTTTTCTCATGATCCCTATTTTACAGATATAGAGTGGAGGACCGAAAAGTTACTTTCCCCCCCGGTCTCAGAGCTGGTAGACCCATACTTTTAACTTCTGTGCTCTACTGCTATGGAATTTTGTAGAGTTCATTTGTTGAAGGCATAACTTTTCCCCCATTAGCATATGCCTTTTCTAGGAATACTCTAAAGCCCATCCAAGAACAAAGGAGCACTGGGGAGAAGGATGAAGCCTCTCTACCCACTTAACACCATGGTGATGGGAGGGGGGGGAAGCAGCCAGTTCAGTGGTTAAGTGCCTCACTTTGGAGCCAGAGGAACCTGGACTGGACCTACCTTGCTGCTTCCTGGCTGACTGAGTTGGAACGGGTACTTAGATTTCTCTGTGTCCCAACTCCTTCGTTTATAAATTGGGGGAAAGTGGTAATTAGCTATGTGGTTGGCTGTGAGGACTAAATGCCATAAGATGATGAGTCTGAGTCCTTGGCCCACTGCCCAGTACGCAGGAAGCACTCAAGAAATGGTAGCTATTACTAATCAGGGTTTAGGTTATTCTCACACAAATTTCCATTTCGTGGTCACTTTTAATTTACTGCTAATTACATTTTGATGGCATTTGCATATAGTATTTGACTGAAAAATCCCACGAATCCTTCATAATGGAGTACACAAATTACATGGGGAAAACATTGCTGGGATATTATAAAAGAAGGCATACTTTTTTCCTTCTATAAACACCTATATCTTCAGAGGACGACTGTATCTCAATGGTAACTCTGTTTTATCCAGATGGGGCCATAGGCTCCCTGTGAGCAGGGGATGCAGGCGTTTTATAGCTTTACCCCTTTTATGTGTACTGTTAGGGAGAGTGCTGTCCTCCCATTCCACTCTCTGTCCATGCAATTGGCTACCTTCCCTGGGGGAAGTTTCTGACTCATGTCCATGCTCAATTTTCAGTATTACTCTTAGGAGGAGAGTCTTAGCACTCATGGTGGTACTCAGCTCCCACACTCTGAACATTAATCAGTTACTGGTTTTACACACATAGGGACATGGTGACAATGGCTGGTCTTCTCTGGGATTGGTTTTCTACCATCTTCCCGCAGTCTCTACCAATGTCCTGAATGGTGTCTTCAACCATATTATACCGGCTGTCTTCTTTCTGCCTCCCTGCCTCCAATCTTGAAAATGGTGAGAAAAATTGATTGCAGGGCCACTCAGGGATTTCCAGTTCTCCTTTCTCATCAGTGGTCCTTGGTGGTCTAACTTCCCTGTTCCCAACTTTGAATCCTTGCCATGGGCATCAGCATTTCCTTTTACACGGGGCAAAGGAGTCTGAAATGAGCTGTGCATACACCCACATACAGGATGGTTAAACGCCCAGTCTTCCTCCACTCTTACTGCTATTTCAGTTCACTGTGACCCTTCAGGTCTTGTCCACTTACACTTCTGCATGGAAGTGTAATGTCCTCCTCTTCTGTTTGCATCATGGCTGTTTATGTCCTCCTCTTCTGTTTGCATCATGGCTGTTTGTCCTTAGGGATTACTTTACACTTGTTCATACTGAAATTCATCGATTGTCATGACATTTGAAATGTTTTCTGTCGTTCTAGAGTTCTAACTATAGCAATGAATCAGTGTCTGAAACTTTTATGAGAGAATTCTCGATCTCTTTTGTGGAAAACGTTGTTGTCTCTATTTCAGTCATTCATAGGCAACATCTTCAAAACTTTTTGCTAGATACACATACCTTCTGTGCTGTTCCTTACTTAATATATTTAAAGTCAGATGTCCCCCGGCATGGGGCATTGATGATATGGTTCACACACCTGGGAGCAATCCAGGCAGAGCTCCTTGCCTTGGTATTTACTCTTTTAGGTCAGTCAGTCATATCAACAAAATTGTAGTTGGGCCACCCTTGCCTATTTTGTGATAGGATCCTGTGAGATATAAAATCAGGTTATACTTATTGTTTATGGAGGCTGTCATGCTGTCATAGAAAGAAACTAAATAGGTTTGCTAAGATTTATTCTTCTCTTGGTTGCTATGTAGTATCTAAATCAGGGTCTGTGATGTTCTTAGGAGGGTTAAAGAGGATCTACACTATCCCTCTCTTGAAGATTTATCACTAACAGCATGGGTGGCCAAGATGGTGGCGGTGGGGGGGGCACTGCTGACTGCCTGATAAGTCATTGGGGTTGGGGGTAGACAGCTCACAAATCAGACGCCACCACTGTCCTTACCTTGTCCCTGTGTTCGCCAGCTGTTCCTTTGACAAGGCTTATGCAAGAAGCATAATACTGTTTCGCTTTCTCTGCTTAAATACTTGTATAAGTCTAAGTAATTCTGAGTATTATAAGAAAAGAACATACTGCCCCATACAATAAAAAATAATAATATATATTAATATATATTATTATTTTTGTTAATATATATTATATAAAATATAATATATAAAATATAAATAAAATATAAATATATATATATATATTTATAAAATATAAATAAAATATAAAAATTATATATATATATATATATATATATATATATATATATATATATATATATTTATTTATTTATATTTCCCCTCGAGTCACAGTTGGAAGTAGGTTGGCAGGTCTTCTGAGGCTTCTATTCTCATGTTTACCCTGGGATCTCAGTGCTTCTGCTTTGACTGAGTGGTTATAGCACTTTGGACCAGGAGATCATGAAAGATTTACTTGGAATATTTTTAGGATCAGGCCTGGAAGTGGCAAACTTCACTTTTCTCCATGTCTGTTGTTTAAAATTGCCTATCTAGATACAATGTAGATAGAAAACATAGTTTTTTCCTCTGTGTTCAGGAGGAATAAAACGTTTTGAACACATAGTACTGACACTACCCCGCTACCAAAACCACTTGAGCTCCATGTGAAGACCTGGTTTTGCCTCTGGATTTGGGACTGATTCGTTTAAAAGCCAGGGGAGAATGGAGAAAGTGTAGCCTATGTTGATTGTGTTTGGCCTGAATTTCATCTCTGAGATCTGTTTCTCAGTTCTAGTTATTAGGCTTTTGCCGTATAGCTGAGTCCAACTCCTCCTCACCTTGTAGCAATCATAATGTCTTAATATTTTACTGCTACTGTAACGAATTACCACAAATGTAGCGGCTTAAAACAATACAGCTTCATTACGTTACAGTTCTGTAGATTACAGGTCTAACATGATTTTTATTGGAATACTAAAACAGTGGGTCCGCAGGGCTGCATTCTTTTTTGGGGGGTTCTAGAGCAGAACCAGTTTCCTTGCTTTTTCCAGCTGCTAGAGACTACCCACATTCCTTGGCCTGTGGCTTCTTCAGTCTTCCAATGCATCAATGTCGCATCCCTTGGACCCCTCTTCCATTGTCACTTCTCCCTTCTACCTGGACCACAACTAGGAGAGTTCCTCTTAAAAACACATAGAATTCGATAATCTAGGATGATCTTCCCCTCTCAGGGGACTTAACCTTCATGACATCAAAGTCCCCCTCTCCATGTAAGATAACATTCACAGGTTCCAGAGATTAGGATGTAGATACCTTTTTTTTTTGGTGGAGGGGGCTTTATTTTGCCTAGCAAACGCTGGTACAGTGCTTCCCACTAGCAGGTTCTCTTTAATGCCTCTTACATATATTTGCTCACTTAATCCTCATAGTCCTGTGAGATAGATCCTAGTATTATGTCCACGTTCAGATGAATGTTTAGATGAGGAAGCTATGATTTAGAGACGTTAACTCATCCAAGTTCATGGAGCTGGGATGTGGTGGTGATGGGATTTAATCCTAGGCATCAGGCTCCGGTATCTAGGCTAAGTATGACCTTATAGTATCTGTGTAGCAGAATGATGGATAGTAGACAACACATAGTAACATGTAGTGAATTTTCCTAGAGATCTGGAATATATTCTAGTTTATCACTGGAACCCTTTCTGTTTCCTATTTTGCTACTTGCTTTGCATTACCTTGCAAACCAGGCCCCTCCCTTGTCCTTGACCCCTCCTTTTCCTCAGGCGTGGTGTCCTATTATTGACTTTAAGTGCATGAATCTTGTTATATCCTGACACACTTTTTAATGCTAAATCTGGATTTTCCCAGGTCCTGATTAGGGTCGATTACTGATGGTCCATGGATGGGCATAGTCACTTTCAATTGTCTTTGAATATTTCCATACAAATCCAGTAGAAAGTTTCTGCCTAGTGCTTATGTCTTTCACACTCTCTAACACTTGCTAATCTTTTTTTTTTTTTTTTCAAAAAGAGCAGACCTCAGGCTAAAGGCCTTCTGTGGAAAAACAGTACTGGTTAGCATTTAATAGTATTGTTTCAATGATTATTATTTTGGTTACCTTCTATTGATGGCAGGTGATCCTGTTTTTCCATTTACAAACACAATGATAAATTTGTTTTTAAAGAAAATTTTATTTAAATAACATTTACTCGAAAAAGATTTCTTTTAAATATTTATGGTGGGAGAGTGGGTACATGGTTATGACCAGAATTGTGAAGAAGGCTTATGAGCCTGGGTCCTGGACCGCTGTGTGTCCTGATGACCATTGCCTAATGGGAATCTCTTCCGCCATTTGGATCATTCCTTCTGGGTTCCCACCTGGAATCCCTGTCATGGCCTCCAGGGCTTCTCTGGTATCTCCCCGACTTCCACACTAAATCCTAGCCTCTCCCGGTTACCATCACTCACTACCCCGTCCCCTTCCTGGTCCTCTGTGTGACGAGATACGGCAGCTGTTTGGAGTCAAACTGCTCCACTGGGATTATACACTGTGATCCCAGCTAATGAACTGTGACTTCCCGAAGTTATAAACAGAGGCATTACAATGAGAAGGAATGTTGGAAATTGCTTTCTCGTGTTAGATGAAATTTTGTGAGAGAATGAGCTTTAAAAATGATAAGGTGTGAGAGAAATGTGAGGTTTTATTTTTAATAGTATACATATTAAAGATGGAATGGGGACTAAAGTAAGTAGTCTTTCTCTATCAGTGTCACTACAGCCTGGTTCCCTAAAAGATGAAAAGGTAAGAATAGTTTGTTTTCAATATGAGGTTTTATAGCCAGGTGTTTTATATACTTAGTGTAAAAACACTAAAACAAATCCACAAGTGTTTGTGTGAAGATAATGCAAAAGAAATTATTGAACGAAAAACTTGCATTTCACTGAAAACTTAACATTTTTCACTGTCTTCTGTTAAGATTATTTTTTCTCCATTGGAAAGGGCAATACAATTTTTCTAGATCTCTTATATTCAGCAGACCAAGAAATATTGTTGGTTATGTTTTTATATCTTGATTAGTTTAATCGAGGAATATTTGATGCTGAGCACAATTGTGAAAGAGGCAAAGTCTATTTTCTAGTCACCCCATTTTCCTGCTTGGAACTCTACTTTTAGATTCATGTTTTCCTCAGATGCAAATATTTTTTCAGCTCTTTTTGTGGGATGGGGATGCTGTAGATCAAAGTTAATGGGTTTTGTTCTTCGTACTCCTTCAGTTGTTTGCACAGGGACTTTAAAGAGCAAGCTGCCAGTAATAAACGATGGTCATGTTGAAGCCTGCTTATCTCTTGCGTATTGATTTTGCTTTCACTGCTATCTGAGGAAAAAAATTAATCCAAATAAACTAATATACATTGAGTTATTAGGAGACAAATATATTGCTTCCTTTAGAAGAATAGTTTTATGTCTTTTTAAAAACAACAGTGATTTTGTTTCTGATGTCAAGCTATTTAGAAGAAAATGCAATTGCAACTGACAACTTTAATTTCATATACGTGAATTTTTGTATATATATGTATATGTGTGTGTATATATATATATACATATATACATATACACACACATACATGCATATGGAACTAAGATGACTTAGAACACACCAGCCCGTGGAAGTTAATAACAGACCGGCAACAATCATAATACTAAAACTGTCTTTTTGCGGGGGGAGTCCCTTGGCTTGGTCAGTTTTGTTCTCTATGGTTTGGGTCTCCTCAGGTGAGTCTTTTCTGTCCATCAGTCCTCATGGCCATCAGGCCTGCTGCTCTTCAGGCTGTTGATGCCGTTCCTGGAACCAGTGAGGCTCTCTGAGGCCCAGTAGCCTCATCTTCTGTTGTTGGACGTTTTCATATGTTACAATCAAAGTCCCAAGCAACAAGTCTTCTCCTTCCTCACTTTGAGAGTATCCATCCTGAGCCTCGGAATCATGCTCATCAGGGAAACAGATGGTACAGTGAGTTGAATGGTGGCCCTTCCAAAAGACATGACCCCTCCTGGAGCCTATGAATGTGACCTTATTTTGGAAAAGAGTTGTGTTGATGAAAAGTTAAGGATCTTGAAGTGAGACTATTCTGAATTATCCAAATGGACTTTATATCCAATGACAAGGGTTCTTAGAGAGGAGAAGACACCAACTAAGGAGAGGAAGGCATGTGAAGATAGAGGCAGTTTCTGGAATGTTTTGGGCACAAGTCAAGGGATATCTGGAGCTGTCAGAAACTAGAAGAGTCAGGGAAGGAGTCTGCCTTAGAGCCTTTGGAGGGAGTGCCTCTCTGCTGACACCTTGGTTTTAGCCTTCTGACCTCCAGAACTGAGAGAATCAGTTTATGTTGTTTTAAGCCACCGAGTTTATGGTAATTTTCTATGGCAGCCCTAGGAAAGAGATACAGATGCGCTTTCCATACTTGCCTTATTTTCACCTCTTTGTTCTGAGATTCCATATCAATTCCTGGGGATTGGGTTCAGGACCTTCTGTGTGACAGACACACAATCAGTCTTGGATCCGATGCTGAGCCCTTGACCTGGAACCACACTATGTGCCTCATTATTCTCTTCCTTTAGGTGCAAGTGTTTTGTTTTGTTTTGTTTTGTTTTCCCCACAGGGACTTCCCTAGAACCTGTGATGGACTCTAGGTTTCTGTACAAGTAGTGGGTCCCTGGCAGCCATGTTCATTTACCCCTGCCATAGTAGGTAAGTTTAGACTCACACTTAGCCATCAGTCTAAGGTGGTGGTATTTGGAACTCAGAGAAGTGGGCAGATAGAGTGGTCAATATGTTAATTCAGAAGTAGGTATGGCCACATTTCCCGGAGTATGCTGAGGAGCAAAGGAGTGTGTCTGCAGAGAGAGAAAAAGAATAAAGTGGACCCACACATCGGAGAATGAAAGCATGAACTGTCCCCTTTCTGGTTCTGCCCGAGATCTGCATTTTGGCTCTTTGTTCTGAATCTTGAATGTAACAACTTCCCATTTTTTGCTTATGTAAGATTGAGTTGGTTGATGTTATTTGTCATGAAAGAGTCCTACATGATAGCAGACCCAACACACAGGAGCCCCGGTCAGGCCTACGAGAATGAGGCTCATACCGGGTCCCTGCTGTCTAACACTTTATAACCTGCAAACGCATTTTCACCATATTATCTCATTCCAACCTGCATGAGAGAGTGACCTTTGGGACATTCTGGCAGGATATCTGACACAAACTTGGCATACGAAGACGCTGAACTTTAGAGAGAATGACAGAAGCTCTGGATTCCCTGTGCACTCTGCCTAGCCCTATTCTGTTGTATAAAACACCTAAAGCAAAACTAAATGACCCCCAGCGGGGTCTGAGTTATGGATGCTGCTTCGGTATAGAAGATTCTGAGCAGAAGGAATAGTGGGACAAGTGCATTATATGCGACTAAATTCAGGCCAGACAGTGAGAAGGAGGGGGTTGGAGGAGGACAGAGAATGGCCCAGCCCGAGAGCTATTAAGAGTCCTCAGCCCTGGAAAGGATGATAGGGAGCACTTAAGAGGTAATTGGGATCCTGATGTGAGGAGTAGTAACAAATACCCTGACAAATCCATACATAAGCCTGAGGATCCAACAAGGATTAAGCACCATTAGCTAACCTGTTGGCTTAGAAGTATTTGGCTTTTAGCAGATACTTTTACTCTAATGCATTGACCTCTACCGGTTAACTGTAAGTGGAAAGTGGGCTTTGTGGTTACATGTTTTAGGTTTCAACACTTATTTTAAAAAGAAGAAGCACAGATGATGAATATCAGAGAAGGTTCCTGCAGTTTCTGTCATCTTCCTCATCTTCAAACCTAGCTCAAATTTGTTGAGATTTTACAGTATAATGACCAGTCACTGCCCTCTCTGCTACAGCCTCTTATTCCTCTTTAAGCTTTTGATTTCCAGTTGTTTGCTCCCAGGAGGAACATTTTTATAGCCGGTGAGGCTACATACAACCGAAAATCCTCCCAGTGGTTTGTTCATTCATTCAACCAATATTTTATTGAGCACAAACTATGTGCCAAGCATTGTTCCAGGAGCTCAGGACACATCAGTGGAGCTTATATTATAAAGCATGTTAAAAGGGCAAGTGCTATAGAGCAGGATAAGGGATGGGTTGAAGCTTTCAGTATGGTGGACTATTACAAGTGTTCTACTCCCACTCTGCTGATCTTACGTAAGATTTCCTTTGATCTGCCCTTTGATCTGCTCCTCTACAATCCTAACTAAATGTTTTAGAATGGTACCATCCTTCTAATATTAGGATTCCTACCTTAGTCTATTAGAATTGAGGAAATAACTTGCTAAGGGCTCAGAATTTTGGACATTTAACATATAAATACTCAGCTATGATTTAATATTGTATCCATGGTAACCTACCAACATCATTCTACCTACTCCAAAGCCTTGCCAAATGAAAGGACAGCCTTCTTTCTTCTTTATCATCTCAGAATTTACATCGATACTATTGCCTACTTGCCTTCCATTCACCTTATTAGGAAAATCAATTAAGGTAGAGGAAGAAAAGTCCATCTTACATAACCGAGCTGGCTGTTCCTGATGTTTTTAGCAGAAACAAAATAGCTTATTTAAAAAAATATTTTCAGAAGTGAAAAGAGAATTTTCCATTTATTCTCTGTCACGTTTGTCTTCACCTTTTGAAGAGCTGATACTAGCAGGGAAGTGCCTTTGAAGTCCAACAAATGAATCTTTTATTAAGACTTTAGGATCTGAAGTTTCTTAAACTGCATTATTGAGAAAGCCTTTCTATCTTCATTGAGTTCTCATCTTGACCCATAATACCAGTTACATAATATCCAGGATCCAGTGCAAAATGAAGTTTTGCAAAATGAAGTTTTGGCCCGTGTTCAAAATTAAGAATTTAAAGATGGCCACAGCAGAGCATTAAACCAAATATAGGCCCCTGCTGGGCAGGCCATGAAGCTGGCCCTGTCTCTGCCTAGTATTTGAATCAGGTGCTCACTTGATTTAAAATTCACAGGAAAAATTTAGTACAATAAAAATACATGGTAGCACCTTTCAGCCTTAGTTTTAGAAGAGAAACTTTGTAATTATACTTAAACTGAGAAAAGGAGCTAAGAAAGGATTTGCAGGGTGTATGAAACTGAGGAAACACAAGTTGTTTTTATATAATGTAAATATGTAATTAAAAGAAAAATATCCTTTTAAAAAATAGTTCATCTTAGAAACAATCGGTAAAGTATTATTTCAATAGTTTCTTATTAAATACAATTATAACTAAATTATAATCTGCTTGAACAAGCTTCCAAGGTCTGCATGTGATATTCAAATACCAGGAAGCATAATGAAATAGGAAAATAGAGAGAGAGAATAAATCAGATTTTAAGATCCAGTTCTCAGGGGAAAAGGGGGATGAGGATAATACTTCTAATTTTGGAAAGCTGATATGGCAGTCATCTATTTAAGGAATATTTTCTGGTCTTCTGCCCTGGTCTTCATCATCATCATTATTATCCATCTGTATTTAGGGCTATGTCACTATTATATGATGTGTTGTACGTCCATTTAAGTAAATACATATTTTTGGTACCATCTAAGCATAATCCTCAGGGAAATTAATTCATGTTAGTAATTCTGGTTCTGGGAAAAGTGAGAGATACATGATATAGGTCATTGTGTGTGTGTGTGCACATGTACACACACGCACACACATACACACACACCCCAGTTACTGAATATATAATATTTTAAAGTAAAAGTTGGCAAGTGATGATCATTGGGTCAAGACTGGCTTACAGCCTTTATTTATTTATTTATTTTTTTAAATAAAATTTGATTAGAACATAATCACACATCCTTTTGTTTGCTTGTGACAGTGGTGACTTTCACTACAAAGGCAGAGTTGAGTAGTTCCTGCAGATTCCTTACAACCAGCAAATCCTAGAATATTTACTCTCTGGCTCTTTACAGCAAAAGTTTGCTTATCACTGGCTTGGAATAACTTAACTGATTAAATATTTCTCTAGCAGATGATTAAGCCTACAAAATACATAATAAAAGAGACACTGTTTATTCACGTACACTGATTTTTATTTAGAAGTATGTATGACACACATTTTCCCCCCAATTTTATTGGCATAAAAACAATATTGAAATAAGTCCTTTCCCTTTAACTAATTATAACCAAATGATTTTGCTTTGCATTCTTGACATGATTAATTCCTGGCTTATCATCTTTAACATGCCAAGAGGCTAAGAGGTTAATTAAACAGTTGTATGTTTTCCTTTTAAAATTTCTATAACTGTTTTTTTTGGTGTATAAAAACTAAAAATTGTGGTAACCTGTCTAGAGACCTTTTGGGAACAATTTTGCTTTGAGTATTCCAATTAGCCAGTCATAGTAAATCAGTTTTTGAATATATTTCCTTATTACAAATTTAAAAAATAGTTTCATAATTTGTGTGATTTCCTTGCCATTAACAGCGAATGAACTTAAAGTTGTAGTTTTAAAAAACTAAACAAACTTGACAAGTATGCAACATAGAATTTTTTCAACAGGTGTTTTTTACCTACCAAGATAAAAATCAATTTATTTGCACAGACGAAATGTAAAGCATACGCACAGCAAGAAAGATGAGCATATTTTCTCAACCAAAACAAGATAAAGGAGGGTAGCAATATATGTATTTAAAATGTGAGTAGATTAATAAGTTCTCTGAGAGAGAATATTTGAGTTGGGGACTTTCAGAAAATCTTAGATGTGGAATCTCCATTAGGTATTTTTGTATTTGTCCAAGTAAACTGATATCTGCTCTCCTTACTTTTTAAAAAGATTGTTTTCATAAGGCAATGAATAGTTACAAAGAATGTTTATTATAACAATTAAATATAAAGAATAATGATATCCACAATTCCATTTAATAAAAATAACATTGTTATTATCTTTACTTTTCCTGTGTTTTCCTCCCCATCATAACCTGCCCTCTTTTCCCTGTCAGAAGCAATGGATGTCCTAAATTTTGTCTTTCTCATTCTTTTTCTGCCCTTTCTCTATTGAGATATAATTGAGACACATTATATTAGGTGTATGATATAATTTGATATATGTATATATTGTGAAATTATCAACACATTAATTCTAGTTAACCAATTAATTCTAGTTATCATCATACACAGTTACAATTTTTTTCTTGTGATGAGAACTTGTAAGATTTACTTTCTTAGCAAATTTCAAATGTATAGTACAGTATTATTAACTATAGTCACCATTCTGTGCATTAGATTTCTGGAACTTATTCATACTATAACTGAAAGCTTTCATTCTATGACTTACATCTCTCCATTTTGCTCACTTTTCAATGTTGGTAACCAATTTTCTACTCTCTTTTTATGAGTTCGGTGTTTTTAGATTCGACCTGTGAGATCATATGATATTTATTTTTCTCTCTGTATGACTTCTTTCACATAGCATAATGCCCTCAAAGTCCATCCATATAATCACAAATGGAAGGATTTCCTTCTTTATCATGGCTGAATAATATTCCATTGTACATATATACCACATGTTCTTTATCAGTTTATCCATCGATACATACTTAGGTTGTTTATGTCCTGGCTACTGTAAATAATGCTGCAATGAGCGTGGATGTGCAGGTATCTTTTCAAGTTTTTCTTTTCTTTTTCTTTGGATAAATACCCAAAAGTGGAATTGTTGGATCATAGGTAGTTCTATTTTTAATTTTTTGAGGACCTTCCATACTGTTTTTCATAGTGGCTGCTCCAATTTGCAATCCTTCCATTTGTGATAATGTATGAGGGTTCTCCTTTCTCCACATCCTCGCCAACACTTGTTTGTTGATTCATTATTGATGATAGCCATTCTGGCAGATGTGAGGTGATATCTCATTGTGATTTTAATTTGTATTTTTGTGATGATTAGTGACATGGAGCATCTTTTCATATGTGTATTGGCCATCTGTATGTTCTCTTTGGAGAAATGTCTATTCAGTCCTCTGCCCATGTTTTAATTGGGTTGTTTTTTTTTGGTGTTGAGTTACATGAGTTCTTTATAAATTTTGGATATTAACTTCTTATCAGATCTATCATTGGTGAATATCTTCTCCCATTCAGTGGGTTGTCTTTTCATTTTGTTGATAGTTTCCTTTCTGTGAAAAAACATTTTAGTTTGCAGTAGTCCCATTTTTTTATTTTTATTCCCATATCCGAGGAGATAGAACAGAAAAAATATCACTAAGAACAATGTCGAAGAGCTCTCTGCTTATGTTTTCTTCTAGGAATTTTATGGTTTCTGGTCTTACATTTAAGTTTTTAATTCATTATGCATTTATTTTTATATATGGCAGAAGAAGGTGGTCCAGTTTAATTTTTTTTGTATGAATCTATCTAGTTCTCCCAGCACCATTTATTGAATAGACTGTCTTTACCCCATTGTATATTCTTGCCTCCTTTGTCATAGATTAACTGACCATATAGACATGGGTTTATTTCTGGCTCTCTAGTCTGTTCCATTGATCTATATGTCTGTTTTTAGGCCAATACCATGCTGTTTTGATTACTACAGCCTTGTAGTATAGTTTGATATCAGGTAGTGTGATATTTCCAACTTTGTTCTTCTTTCTCAAGATTGTTGTGGCTCTTTGGGTCTTTTATGGTTCCATATAAATTTTAGGATTATTTGTTCAAGTTCTCAGAAAAATGCCATTGGTATTTTGATAGGGATTGCATTGAATATATAGATTACTTTGAGTAGTATGGACATTTTAATGATGTTAATTCTTCCTATCCATGAGTACGGTATATGCTTCCATTTATTTACATCTTCTTTAATTTCTCTCTTCAGTGTTTTCTAATTTTCTGAGTACAGGTCTTTAAACTCCTTGGCTGAATTTGTTCCTGAGTATCTTTTTTTTTTGATGCATTTGTAAATGGGACTGTGTTTAATTTCTCTTTCTGATAGTTTATTATTGGTGTATAAAAATGCAACTGATTTCCAAATATTAATTTTTATATCCTGCTACGTTACTTTAAATTTATCAATTCTAACAATTTTTTGGTGGAATTTTTTGGATTCCAATAATTGAGGATTCAACAATTGAGGAATTGAACATTATTGTTTAATCTTGCATAGCTCTTGGTTGTCTCTCAAACCTTTGTGATTGCACAAGCAGCCTTCTCTGTTCTTAGTTGCTCGCAGTAGTTGAGAGTTTGCCCCGTCCTGTCAGTGTTCCATAGGGAAGGATCTCAGTCATCACCTAGATTCAGGCTGATTGGATGCTGGATGCTCACTTGGCAGTTTTTAAAGTATGCATATATACCTTTTTAACGGGAAGACTGGGAGGTGGGTGTTTCTGTTTGCACCCTCTGCACTGAGCCCTAGGGTGGTAGCCAGTTAAGAACTATTTCTTTGTTAGTTACCATCCCATCGAACCTGTGAACATAAGCCCTGCTGGCCACCAGAGCCGGACTATCAAGGAAAGTGTTCTCTGGGTGACAGCCATAAAAGCCTGGGAGCCAGATGTGTGTACAAATTCCTTTCTCAGAGATGCCCATGATGTGAGGAAGAGTGCAAAGATGGCACTTGCCAGTCTATGTGGTTTTTTGAGAGTACTTCCGTAGGCCCCTAGATATATGTTAAATTAGATACCTGCCAGTCAGGAGGAAGCTTTAAGATAAACATATAGGCCTTTTTCAGAGAAAGACTGGATGCAGTTCAGTTGGCTGCCTTTGTGCTGGGCCTTGGGGGATAGCCAAGTGAGTTCTTGCAAGCCTGTTTCTCGGTACACTATAGCCTTGTGGATCTCGTGAACGCAAGCCCCATTGGCTTTCAAAGCTAGGTGTTTTGGGTAGCTAGTCTCTAAAATGCAAGTCTTAAAATTGGGGTGCCAGATGTAGAGTTCAAATCCTTCTCTCCTCAAGGAGGAGCCCAGAGTTTTGAGTTCCCTCCTGATTCAGTAGCTATGCTGAGGGTGGGAGTGGGGTTTATGGTAAGATTGTGTCTCAGCCCCTCCTTGTCCTTTCAATTTGTTTTTTAACTTGTTTACCTGATGTGTAGGAGTCACTCAGCTATTTTGGGGGTTTATTTCAGAAGAAATTGTTTCATATGTAGCTGTGGATTCAGTGTGTCCAAGGAGAAGAATTTAGTATCCTCTAAGGTTGTCATCTTCTGACCTATTTATATATTCATTAGTTCTATGACTTTTTTTTAACACATGTATACATTCATGTAATAATCACCACAATCTGAATACAGTGTTCTTCCACTGTGATCAATAAATTCCCTCATGTTTTCCTTAATAGCTGCACTATCCCCAACTCGAACCTTTGGTAACCACTGATTTGAGTTTCATCACTATAATTCTGTCACTTTGAGAATGTTATATAAATGGGCTTATATGGTACGTATCCCTTGAGATTGTTTTTTTTTTTTTTCATTCAGCATAATGCTTTGGGGTCCATGCAAGTTGTTGAGTGTGTTGATAATTCCTTTTTATTGCTGAGTAGTTTTCCATTGTATGAATGTAGTTTAGCTTGTTTATCAACTCACCCTTGAAGGACTTTTTTTCACTCACTTTTTTACCTATTATGAATAAATCTGCTGTAAAAATTTACATACACCCTTTTTTTGTGTGTGTGAACCTAAGTTTTCATTTCTCTAAGATAAATACCCAGGAGAGCAATTGTTATGTCACACATTAAGTGTATGTATAATTTCATAAGAAATTATTTTCCAGAGTAACTGTACCATTTTACATTCTCACCAGCAATGCACTGGAGGTCTGGTTGTTCTAAATCCTTGATAGCACTTGGTATTCTCAGTATTTTTTAGCCATTCTAATAGGTGTGTCGTGGTATCTCATCTTAGATTTAATTTCCATATTTCTGATGGCTAATGGTGTTGAAATTCTTTTCATGTGCTTATTTGCTATTCACATATTCTCCTTTGGAGAAATGTCCATTAAAATATTTGATACATTTTCTAGTTGAATTTTATTTGTTGCTTTTAAATTTACACAGTACTTTATTCTGACACAAGTATTTTATAAGATATGTGACATGCAAATTTTTCTCTGAGTCTATGGCTTGTCTTTCCATTCTTTTGACAGGGTCTTTCAAGGAGCAAAAGGTTTTAATTTTGATGAAGTCTAATTTATTTATTCTTTCATAGAATGTGCTTTTGATGTCACATTGATATCACTTTTATTTAACTTTACTAAAAATATTTAAAACTAATTTATACTTAACAACTTGTTATTTTTAGTAAACTAAGTGTTTAATATGTTACTTAAAATTAATCAAGTTTTAAAATTATTGTTAACTACTAGATCTGTTAAATGTGCATTGAGATCTGCTAAAGACATCTATAACAATTGTTTTTTCTTTCTATATCTCTCCTTTTTCTAACTTTGTTTTTTTATTTTGAGCCTAAAATATTCAGAATATGAATTTTCAGACTATTGTTTTTTTAATACATTTTCATAAATGTATACACCTGTGTAACTACCACCTCAAACAAGATATAGGACATTTTAATCATCCTAGAGAGTTTCTTTATTCTCCCTTCCAGTTGAGCCTCATATTCACAGTCAGCTACTTCTCCTATTTCTATCTCCATAAATTAGTTTTGAATTGTTTTAACTTCCTCTAAGTAGAATAATGCAGTAAGTATTCTTTTTGTTATAGCTTCTTTTGCTGAGCATAATGTTTTAACTAATCATCCATATTGTGGTGTATATAAGTAACTTGCTTCTTTTTATTGCTGAGTGGTATTCTTTTATATAAATGTACCACAAAGTGCTTATCCAATCTCCTATTGATAGACCTTTGGGTTATTTCCAGTTTTTTGCTATTACAAAAAAACAGCTGCTGTAAACATTCTTATACAAGTCTTTCTGTGGACATGAGTTTTCATTTCTCTTGGGTCAATACCTACGAGTGGAATTATGAGTCACAGAAAAATGTTAAGTTTGTAAGAAACTGCTGAAGATTGTTTTGAAGTTGTTGCAGCAATTTAAAATCCCCCCTAGCAATGTATGAAGGTTACTCTACATGCTTGTAGATAAAAGACTAATAACCTCTGATTCTAGTTGCCCTCAGAAATAATTTTCTGAGTGTTCTTTGTATCAGATGGGGTTCTTTTGGTGCACTCAACAGAAATAGATTTTTTGCTAAATTAAGAAAGAGGGAACACATTCCATGCTGTAAGTGCAAAAAGGATTAAAAGGACTCACAATAACAGGCTAATGGAAGGAGCAATCATTGATGGCAGGGATGGAAACCCCAACCCTCCTTGAAAATGGAAATACCAGGCAAGAATATCTAATTTATTTTAATTGAGTCAGATAATTGTCTCTTGGCTACGGAGCTACAGGACTCCCAGATCTCTACTTAGAAAGGTATTAATTTCTCAAGTATAAAGGGGAGCTTTTAGGAAAAGGAATAGATCTTTGAGTGTGGAACCCATCAAATATCCATTAGTCTCTGAGTTTTCAGGATGACACTTCTCTCATTGTACTGATGTATGTTTTTATACGTATCTTTTTGTTTTTGTTGTTTTCTTGCTTATTCATCCTAGAATGAGAGACAATCTCTGTAGACCCAGTATTTGACATCAGACATAGTAAAACATAGGAACTTTCTTTCCTGTGTCAATCCCAGTCTGATCCAGCAGAGTGTGTGAAAATATATAATCTCTAGAATGTACTGCTTTGAGTTTTTTTTAAACCCCCTCCCTTTTCAATTTTTTGACTAACATACAGGAATTAAACCTACTCAGATAAAAGAGGACATGACGCCTTCCTCCCTTTGTTTCCTATTTTATTATGTTGTTGTTGAAACTGTCTGTTGACTATAAGAGGGATTTCTATTAGGATGTGTTTTTCTAGTGACCTACTAGCAGTGGGACTATGGCTAACTCTCTGACTGGTACAGAGATGGGTTATTGAGTTAGATTACAGGTGAAAGAATAGCCCAACCAAGGGTCTCCCTAGCTTCTTTGAAGCTGTTGGGTCAGCTTGCTTTCTGCTAGCAAAGTGTTTGTCAGTTGCCAATAATCAATCCAAATCTACTCCATAGGTTTTGTAGCTCTTCTAATTTTTAAGTTTTTTCTTTGGTGTTATGAGTTTTACCTCTTTCATTGACTTAATAGGTGTTATAACAGAATATTGGAAAGGATATCAGTAACTGACAACCATTTTGAACTGAATATGCATTTATCACAGATTCTATATATTAAAGTAAGTAACAAACATTAGGTATGTGGAAAAGTCTCTTGTTTATTTTCTGCAGAATTAGGTGCCTTCAGGATTGAAAGAAAGGTTGGAAACTAAAAGGTTTCTATATGAAACTCTTTTGAAGTTTACCTATTTCTTCCCTGGAGAGTACATTCAATGGGTCATTCACCAGACACTTAGGTCTGTGACCAGTTCTCTTGGAGGCATGAATACCAACCATCTATAATAGGAGATTAAACTCCAATTTGGAAGAGGTATTTATTTTTCAAGAATAAGGACTTATTTTTGGTACACTGATACAATTACCTAAATGAAATGGTGGGTTTGTGCCATTGTCTTCCTTGTAATGGTATTTAAATCTATTCTACTTAATAATAAAAGTGTGATGTGTTTTTTCTTACAAATCTAAGTTTTCATAGAGGTTTATCACAGGAAATAGGGCTTCTTATGAAATTGCTATAAAAAGGGCAAAAACCAGACTGACACACACACACAGCAAATAAACAAAGTGAAAAGGCAGGTTGTTGTATTTTCCCGGAGTATTCATAAGTATCTAATATAATTTGTTACCGTGCTGAGGACATCAGAATCTATCTCTACATGCTTTGATTGAAGTATGCTTCAAGCAAAGAAAAACAGACTGAGAAGAAATAAAAAATCCATCAAAATTAAGACACATGAGTAAGTAAAGCTAGCCATAAAAAAAAAAGGAGAGAGAGAGAGAAAAAATACATTTCATGTTTATCTTTTTCTCCAAGTTTGAAGCCAAATGCACAGGAAGAAACTCAGTGCATTTCATTTTTGATGCTTTTGAAGTCTTTTCTTGAAACTGAGAATTATTGCTTTACATCTTAACATCAAGCTCTGGAAGTGATTATTGTTTATTTTGAAAGTTTGTTTTTTTTCTCTCTCATCAAAGAGGAATAAATCCTGGTCAGCAGATGACAAGAACAACTGCTCCTTCCTATAGAGAAATGTACCAAAATGCTCTTGAGTGAAAAAGTGACCTCCAAAAGGAACTTATTAAAAACATTCCATTGTGGCAGGCAACATACCACGTTGGAGGCCTAGTCTGGTAGGAACCATATTGGATATCTGGTATTTTTTTCTGCACAATAATAAATAATAAAAAGCATCTGATGTATTTCCACTGGAAGAAGAAATAGAACTGAAGGTTTTTCTGCGAGTTAAATGACATCTGCCAGTAACTCGCTAATCCCTTCTCTCTAACTACTTGTGAATTCAAGGTTTTGACCCTGCTTTGTCTGCTTTGTATGAACTTCTCAATAGAAAGATGCTCTCTGGTAAGTGTGTGATATGGGAATTAGGTCACGAAGACAAGATTGCACAGGAATTGTGTAGCCATGTGTTCCATCAAAACTACAGTACTGGGGAATAGTGATTAGGTTGACATTGTTTCTAAGAAAAAAAAAATCTGTCATTTATTATCTGATCAAAACTCTTCGAAATCTGATCACTAAGGTCCACTTAAGTGAAAGAAATACTTTTTACTTTGGTTCATTATTTATTCAGTTATTTCAAATGGCTTTTGAAAACCCTCTGCTTCATTGGAAAGTGTTCTTTTGACCATGGTGCATGTCAAAAGAATGAATGGGCATTCCTATGCTAAAAGGGAATACATTGAAAGTACTTAATTCATAAAATTTTACATTAGAAGCAACCTTTGAGATCATCAGTCCAGTCTTTTCCTGAAGATAGTCTGGCCTCACCTGAGCATTTCTAGTAATTAGAAACTCATTATGTTTTAGAGAGCCTTTCTCTTTGGGGAAATTACTAGAAGTTTCTTATCTTGAGAGTAATTCTGCATACCTGTAATTTTTGAATCTCAGCAATACAAAGAAGGTGATTAATCATTTGATATAATACAGCAGTTATCTTAGGTCTCTTCTGATATTTGAAGAAAGTTTGTTCCCTCACATGTCTCCCCACACCCCTTACTCCCATCCCAGTCCCCAGTTAAAAGGTTAAACACATTTATAGTCTCCAACCACTTCTTATAGGACAATGTTTTCAGCATTGCACCGGACTAACCTTCTCTAAACAAAATCACAGCCTCTCTCTATAAGATCCGACTTAGTTTCAGCTAAGTAGGATCACTTTAAACCATGTGGTTCTTGCTCCTACTGACGCATCTAAAACACCTAGGGAACTTTGAAGAATTTCACTTCGTTTGGAGACATTCAGTTTTAGTTAATATGGGATGTGGTCTGAGCATTAATACTGTTCTACGACTCTCAGGGAAGAAGAGGTAGGACCGTGCTATTCAAGTCACCTGGGGCCTAGGCAGGAATTTAGGGTTGAGAACACAGCTAACCAACAAATGTATATGTAGGCCTCACTGAATCTTGAAAAAGCCTGTCTAAGCATTTTAGGAGAAGTTACCGTGTTTCCCCGAAAATAAGACCTAGCTGGAAAATCAGCTCTAATGGGTCTTTTGGGGCAAAAATTAATATAAGACCAAGTCTTATTTTACTATACTATAAGACCCCGTCTTAATATAATATAATATATTATAATATAATGTAATGTAATATAATATAATATAATATAATATAATATAATATAATATAATATAATATAATATAATATAATATAATATAATATAATATATATAATACCGGGTCTTATATTAATTTTTGCTCCAAAAGACATAAGAATTGATTGTCCAGCTAGGTCTTATTTTCAGGGAAACAGGGTAATGCTTACCATTTATCAAATGCTTAATACCTGACATCAGGCTATGTATGAACTGTTATTTATAAAACTTATAAATAAGAACCTGAAGCTCAGAGTAACTAACTGATATAAACAAGGTGCTATCGCTAGGAACAAAAAGGGCAGCGAATTCCACACCAGGTTTTTTGGTCCCAAGCTAACCTCCCTCTGGATCAGCTGGCTGTGCTAGCATACCTGGCCCTCATAGAGCAAGGGTAAGAAGAGGGAAGTGGTGGCTGTTAGGCTATAAGAGTGAGTTGTTAGGCTGCTTACAGGCCTAGTGTGTGTGAAAGCTGGGGTGAAGCTCTTTGCTATTCAGATTACCGCGGGCCTAGGGCAGGGCAGGCCCAGGTAGGATGGGTCTTTGCCATTGTTGCCCTTGTTCTTTATCCTTTCCCACAGAGCGGTCTGAAAATAGGAGGTAAAGCTGGGGGTGGAGGACAGTTCTTTTAAGAGGCAAATGGCCTGGATGTAGGGACATTTAGTATAGTAAAAGCCAGTAGGTGTAAAAGTCCCCATCCTGACCCTCATGTTCACTTTCTCCTAAACTTGAAACGAGAACATCAGGTATTTCTCCAGGAAATATGTGAGAGAAAAATAGGGCTTTTACGTTGAGCAGATTTAACTGATGTCTTCTCACATGCTGACTGCCCCTTCCTGAATGTTCATTCCCGATGTCCTTTCAGATGTAAAGAACTGACTATTTGGTACACACAAACCAACCATGTTAAACACTATTTATCACAGTCTGACCATCCTTAGATACATCCTGGTCATGTCATCCAAACCATTTCCTTAGGACACATTGTTCTGTGTGCTTCCTCATGTAGCCATCTTAGTAGAGGCAGTAATGAGAAAGCTTGGAGCTCCTATGGGACCATTTTCTATTACTTTTGTTTGGAATATTATTAAAAACAAAACAAAAGACAACTTTGGTTTTCTAGGTTCATCTATGTTTTATTTTTTCCAGTCTACAAATGTGTATATATTCAGTGACTGGGTAAATATCCTGCTGTTACTTATGAATATTAAAATTAGCAGGTGACAAAGAAGTAGTGACCTGTTTATGTAATACTTTTTTTGTTTCAATATCTGTTATGGGGACAGGCTTGGGTCAGATTGGCTTACACCTTACTGGAACTTTAGTCACAGACAATATGTGGTACTTTCCCAAGAGATTGTTCATTGGCTGTCTTAGTTTGGGTTCCCTCAGAAGCAGACAGACCTGAGTCAGTGATTTGAATGCAAGAAGTTATTGGGAGGTCAAGGAACACTGACATGGGAAAGGGGAATTGATATAGGAGAGGAAAGACAGAAAATAGGAGTCAGTTATTAAGTTGCCTCTCATAGCGGGTAGCTAATTATATAGAGAAACTCTGGAAAGTAGTGCAAAACACGTCTTAGAATTATATTGCCACAAGAAAAGGAGCTTAGGTCTTCATATCCCCACATCTTTCAGTCATTGGGTAAGGACTTCCTTTGGCAGTCCTCAGGTCTGACCCTCCTTTAGAGATGCAGAGGCTGTCTGTTGGAAGTCGGTTGGGTAAGCATAAAAATGGTGTCATGTATGGATCAGAGGAAATTTGGAGGAAACACATTGGACACATTAAATGTGGTATCTGAGAAGGAAAATTGAAAACATTGTATTTGCCATGAGAGGTACAAGTAAACACATTTTATAAGTATTTTATTTATAATAAGTCTATTATAAGCCTTTCATCAACACTTAAACTATTGTTATCAGAAAAGCACACAATTTTCTAGGATTATAAATTAAAATGGGTTTTGGTCTACACTAATCTCTGAAGATTTTTTGATCCTGAATCTCCCCAAATATTTATTGTTTCTCCCAAGTTTATGTGAGCTTGATTCACTTTACATGTAGTTGGTATCTAATTTATATCTAGCAGAGAGTTAGCCACTTACAGTATAACATAAAGGAGCTTATTATGAAAGAGTCTATTCTGCCACAACATAACACATTTTTAAAATAGGTATATGTGGGTTGTTAAAGGAACACATATGATCATTGTGGCAGAGAAAAGACAGCCACAAATTCTTTGACACTCCTCCCATTGAGAGCTGCGTTCTATGTTCCCTGCGCTTGGTTCTAGTTGGGATTTGTGACTACTTTGATTAGGAGAGTATGGAAGAAGTGATGTTATGCTAGATTTTAGGTCCTGGCCTTAAGGTACTGGGAGCTTCCACTTCTGTCTCTGGGAATGCTTGTACTTGAGATATTCTCTCTGGGCAACATATCTGTCATATGTGTTGTGAGAATCTCACCTGGCTGAGGCCCTGTGTGGGAGCCCCTTCAACAACCACAGCTGAACTCCCATCAGACAGCCAGAATCAGCTGTCAGCCATGAGAATGAGACATTTTGTGTGTTCAGCCCATTTAAGTCTTTCCATTACTGTTTCCTCAGCTGGCATCTGACTGCAACCTTAAGTAATGCCCAACATAAGAACAATCTGAGCCCAGTCAACTCATAGAACTGTGAGAAATAATAAAAACAGTCTTGTTTTAAATCAGTAAAATTTTCAGGGAGTTTATTACGATGAAATAGATAACTAGACCACCCATTTGGGTTTTAGGGGAGGCTCTTAGAGTTATAAGAAGTTCACTTATATAAGACATTCTTCTTATATATGAAGGTTATTTTGAGGTAGAGGATGAGTTTGAGTTATTTATAAAAGTCAAAGGAAACAGTAAGATCAAAAGTACAAAGGTGTAAACAGCCTGGTATATTTAGACAAATATAAGCAATTTAGTTTTACTAAGATTAAATTATAAAGAAGGCTAGAAAGTAGAAAGTTGATTAAATATGGACGTTCTTATGTACCTCTCGAGCATCTGTGTCCTCTAAGTGGTCTAAATTGTCCTCGAGAAGCTAACAGTCTAGGTCATGAACCCAGTGCCTCATCCAGATTGTCTACAAATACATTAATTAGCAATGAATAAGGCTCATTCTTTTAATCATCCAAAAATTTATTGAGCCCTTATTAGACGCTAGATGTTAAAGGGATTAGCGAATCAAAAAATCATGTTTCCTTTCCTTCAAAAGCTTGGAGTATCTTTGATATCTAAATGTTGAAGAAATAAAAACATACCAAGCAGCAAATGATGGATGGAAAAACACACCTTCCAAATGCTCTAGGAGTTGAGAAAAGAAAACATGATTGTGGCTCCAACCAAAGAGGAAACTGTGGTTATTGATATTTTGCAAAGGAACTACCAATATCAACCCAACCCAACACCATAGCAATACTTATCTTCCAAAAAGGCTGACTCGGGTATTTTATGAAATATAACGATGAAGCCGATATGTAAATAACATTAATTATATGTGAATCAGCGTTTTAAGTGTTTTGAATTTATTAACTCATTTAAAGATAGTAATTTCCTTAATCTCAAAACAATTCTATGTAGTAGTGGTAGTAGTATCCCCATTTTGGAAAGAAGTCACAGAGATCATTAACTTGCCTAAGGACAAATGGCAGTAGGTGGCAGAGCTGGGATTTGAACCGAGGTCGCCACTACTAACCAGTATACTACTGCCTCTTGTTAGGCTATGGGCTTTATCTGAATGTGTTTTATAAAAGGATTACTTTTTAATGACAAGTTGGTGATCCACTTTTGCTTTTTTTGTATATTACGTATGTATGCTCTTGAAAAACAGTAACAGGAATATTATATGGTCAAAGCATCCACCAACTAGGCTATTGTTCGATTGTTTTACATCATTACTATCTCATATTTTAATGCAGGACTAAATTGATTTGTGTCGCTATGAATTCTTTGATAAAATAAAGTAGGATCAGGACTTTGTTTCATCCTCGGGGGGGACAGTAACCCCATATCTGACCCAGCACATGTATGCATTTTTTCATCAAACACTTTTGTAAAAACCCAAAAAATATTTGAGGAAGCTCGGAAGCCTCAAATACATGGTTGCTGCTGGTTGAAAGCATGTCTGTGCCATGGTTTTAACCTTTTCTTGTTGTTCTTATTTGAATATATCCATTAGTTTGGCCAATTTGGCTACAGAAAGCTATTTGCAGTGAGAAGAATAGGAGCTAAGGGACAGTGTATCTTATGATAAGAGTGAGCACGGCTCAAGATGGCTTTTGCTTGTGTAGTAATACACATTAGAGGCTGTCCCAGAGACCCACACATGTGACTGGCTTTCTGAGTGGCTTGTAATTATTTTGTTTTGACCCCCCCCCCCCCCAGCAAGACTATATTAAATTTAATGCTCTTTTCTGGAGAAAATCACTGCCTCACTAGCTTCCAAGGACAACTGGGAACAGGTAGACAGACCATCAATATTTCACTGCCTCATCTTTACTGAGATGAGATCCAGAGATGAATTGTTTGGAACATACTGATAAAAAAAAAAAAGTAATAAAACAACAGTAACAATAAGCAAGTTTCGTTTATTGTGACTGTACTATATATCAGGCCCTGTTCTAAGTGTTATCTAGTTTACTCTCCAAAGTAACCCTATAAGGCAGGAACTATTACAGCCCTATTCAGAAATGAAACAACAGGTTCACAGACTGTTGGTAACTTGCAAGGACCACATAATTGGTAAGTGGTGGAGCCAGGACTTGAACTGGTGGAGTGCTGAGAAGAAGAATCTGTGACTCTGTGAGGACAAAATACCCATCAGAGTTGGGTCAGTGTGGCTGTTTTCTTTTTTGATGTTTGAAAAATTCTCCTTTCCCTGGATTTGGCAATGCCTCACTCTTACTTCACCTAAGATGGATTTTTACGTCCCCTTTGGAGGCTCTTGTTGAGAATTGGAAACTCTTTTCCAAGTCACTGTTTGGTGAAGTTTGAATAAATCTTGCAGGGGCTCGAGAAACATCAATAGTAGGCAGTTTAAAATCTGGGTGGATGGTATGGCTGTGCCAAGGTCCGAGTCAGGCAAGGACTAAAGGCTGTTTCACTGTGAGTCCTTTCCAGGAGGAGTACTTGAAGGTGGGTCAAGCTGACTAAAAGAAAAGGAAAACACGAGAATACATCAAGTGTAAAAAGACTATAAAAAGACAACATCGAGTGGAAAAAGAACACAACATCAAGGTTCATTGAAACCAGTGTAAAATTTAGAGAATTACACAATCACAAAATTCAATGACAAATTCTAAAACTATTGTTAAAAAACAAACATGTAGATTCAAGTGATAAAAAATTATAAAATAAGCTGGATCTATAACACTGAATTAAATAAAAAACTTGTAATTGGAAATAAAAAGTGTAGGCTGCTTAATGAGTAGTACCCAGAGCAGGTCAGGAGAACCCATAGGCCAAACTGGCAACATGGCCTCAATGTGATGGAGGTGGAAACTGTGTTCCTAACAGAATGCAAAGTAAGAGGATAAATGCCTATTTTTCAGGATACTAATTTAAATTAAAAACCATTTTATATATATATATATATATATATATGTATATATATATATATATATATATATTAGATAGATAGATGGATAGATATAGATATATATGCCAAAAAAAGTATACACATTTTAAGAAAGAAAAACTGTATTAAAATTCTAATACTCAATATATACTGATAACAAAAGATGAATACAAGTCATGTTCGACTTCCACAATTACAAGAGGTGCTCAAAGTGTTTGCCATCACCACATCCAGATACTTCTGATCATGGCGAAGTACTGCTTGAGCAACGTTGACCAAAGAGTGCACTTGTATATTTTTTGGCACCCCCCCCATTATATATGTTTGTTTATGTTTATGTTTGTAGAATTGCCAACAATCTGAGCTGAGATTTTCTTGGTTGCAGTTAAAGCATCACTTGACATTAATGGACTAAAAAAGAAATGTTTTGAAGGTGCTCAGGTTTTGGAGCATATACTCTTCTCTGTTCTCCATCCTTCTCTCATTCTTCCTGTTGGCATTTCAGAAGCCAGTGGGTGACCTCTTGACCACAGACCCTGAGCATGTGTTTTGGTGGCAGCTGCCAAGGGAATAAACAGAACATGGCAGATGTGGCAACAGCTGGAGTGGACTCAGTGGACTTTAAATTTGCCTTTCAAGTGTGGCTCAGCCAAAGAGCTTACAGGCCTTATCATTTGCTGTTTCTCTGATTAGTTAAAAGCACAAGAAGTTTGTACTTAAATTGAGAAGTCTTAGAACATGTTTTAAAATGGGATATTTTGACCTCACGACCTGGATTTAAAAGTGATGGCTTCCTAGCATGCCTGGTACCCAGGGCGTATGGAATTGTCTACATAGTCATTGACACTGGTAGAGCTTTCCCTAGAGAAGTTTTCCTCGTTGGAAAGTCAATTCATCTTTTAGATCCTCAGTGTCTGTATCTCTTGAATTGGGACTCTGAGGGTTAAACCTGGGCTCTGTTCAAATAGGAGAGGCAAGAAAGAGTCCCATGTAATTGGTCTGGGGTTTCGTCTTGCAATCGGGATTTTAAAAGGCTCCCCAGTGGGTTCTAAGGTACACGTAGGTTTGAGAACCACTGATGTAGAAAGAATTCTTGAAGGCCATCCTGATGCCATGTTGCTGTGGGAAATTTGTCATCTCCCCCTCGACGGTCAGGTTTTTCGACATCAGCATGAGTCGGGGGCTAAGCAAATGGCCTACAGAGAAAGAGAGACTTGGGGATCCATAGCTGTCTCCATCACCTCCTAGCTGTGTGACTTTGGGAAAAGTATTTGACATCTGTCCTTCAGTGACCTACTTTTAAAATGACAATAGGACATCCCTATTGTAGGGTAGCTGATATGCTCAATGGACAGTGTTTTGCACAAAACGTGTGTGTGTGTGTGTGTGTGTGTGTACATATATATATACTATTCATCTATTCATGTTAACTCCCTCCTAGGGCATGGGTTATGCTCTAGGCAAAATGAAAACTCAAATATTTGTTAATCTGAAGCGGATAAGAAGGTCAATCTGCACTGCAAAGTGGAAAATGTGGCTGCAGGGACCTTAACAGAGGGAAGAGGAATACTGCCCCACTGTTTCTTCTATATCTACTCCTTACTGGTTAGCAAAAGAATTCTAAAATAACCTTCAAAATCAACAATGCAGTACCTTTCAGCATCACACAGCCCTCTCATTTTGGCCCTAAGATGCGTGTTATGGGCCTTGTATTTTTCTTATAGTTTTCAAATAAGGTTTTAATTGACAAAAAACATTCTTCTGTTACAGAATTTGGATGACCATTTCTAGTCCATCTTCCTCCATAGATGAGGAAACAGAAGCCCCACAAAGTTAAATGATTTGCCAAGTTCTTCCTGTAAATAAGTGACTGAACCGGGTGGTGAACTCCCGTTGCCCTCTTACCCACCCCCGCCCCGGTCTTTCCTTGATGGTTATAGTGGTGCTTACCAAACTTTAAGGCATGTAGAAATCCCCTGGTGGTTTTGTAAAAATGCAGATTCTGATTCAGTAGTTCTGGGCAGCACTGTAAGGTCCCCGTTTCTAGCTGGCTCTCAGGTATCAGAATGCAACAGCCCTTTCTTTAACTGTGACAGTGACTTCTAGGTGACACTTAGGCGCTATGTAGACTTAAAGATTCACCCCCACCCCACTTGTATTTAGTCTCTAACTTTTCGAACACGGAGGCTGTTGTATGGAATGTGTCTCCTCTTCTATCCATAGATCGGAATCCCACTATTCCTAAGGGGTCCCTCACTACCCTAGTCTCATTCATCTTCTCTCTTCTCAGCTCTCACAAATTAACATTTAATAGTTGTGTGGATGTTCCCACAGGTTTTCACGTATATTGGTTTCTTTATAACTAGATCATAAACCTCTTTAGATGGGAATTATATCCTCACTTTTTACAATTCTGAATGTGTGGAAAATGGCTGATAAATACATGTAGGTTAAGAAAATCGGCTCATGTTCGCTTGTTTCGCTCCTGGTGGTGGGGGAATTGAAGACTTTCTTATTCTCGTGTGTATCCTCTAATAAACACCACAGTCATTATTATTTTCATCAGCATTGCTTTATTATTTTTTCCCCCAGGTGGTTGGCACAATGATCCTTTTCTGTAGAATTTCAGAAACACCATTTGCTGCACTCAGTCAGGGTCAGTTCTAGCCAGTTGTTGCTTAGCAATAATAATGACATGTTGAGAATTGTCTAATGGGTTTTGAACACCCTGAGCAGAGCAGAGCCATGGGCAGCTGGATGGTTAATTGTGGCCTCCAGTCATCACCAGGACACCAGTGCCGACGAGGATGAAAAGTGCTAAAACCACTGCAAGATGCACGTTAAATCACATTTTTGGTACAAACACACATTTAAAAAAAACAAATAGCAATAAAATCTTAAATGTGCAGATGATTTTCATGTACTTTAAACAATAGACATAGACATTTGGCCTAAAATAACATATTCTCCCCAAGAGCCCAGGAGGTTATTCTTGCTTTCAGAATTCTTTGTGGGTCCTGGGTGGTGATGGCCATGGCACTGGTGGTAGAATGGTCCCCTGAGGAATGACCACTTGCAAAATGTCATTTTGAAACAGAACTGTTTGAGAATGATTGGAGTGTATGTTTCACCTTTTTATTTTTTTTAATATAACTCAGAATGAGCTGATTATGTTCCTACACCTGGGGCCTTTCATGTCAAGTTTAAGATGAAAGTGGATCACAAGTGCCAAGTTATAAAATCCTGAAAACAAGGGTTTCTATTGGGAACCTTGGAACTGTATGCTAGCAATTAGAGACTGACTAATTCTCTGGATGACCTCATCTTGTGTTTTCTCTTTCAAGCCCCAGCACTTTGTGGTCAAGTTGCAATGACTGATGTAGTGATAGAATGTGTACAGAATGTTGTCATTACTGCTGACTGCTTCTATTGTCCTCTTGACAGTATTGTTTCTACTGCTTAGAAGATTGAGACCCTCAAGTGTCCTTGGCATAGGACAGAACAGGCAGAATAAGTCTAGGAATTCGAAAGATAATCCAGATGGGGAAGGGGAAGATGGGCATCATCCCAAAATGAGAGAAAGAAGTCTGGGACTGCATGGGTACTCCAAAAGGTGATCATCATCCGATGTAATATACACTGCAGAGATGAGTTTATGGTTCTTTCAGATGAAAAAATTCTCAGGATGCTCCAGTGGGAATGAGCATGGCCAGGGACATTTCATTTTGTGAGGTCTAGTATTTCGTTCTTTGAAGAATTATCCTAATTAGATGTAGTTAAATGCATACTTAGATTAGCTTCACTGCAGAGAATCTGTCTTGTGGTTCTGTCTTCCCGTATTCTTTGCACAAGGGATAAAATATTTTAAAGTAACTTTTGAGTATTTGCTCATTAGCAAGTAAGGTCCTTGAACTCTGAAAATGAGATGTAAAGAATGACAGATTCTATCAACTTCCAACAAAACCCCCCAAATTTGAAGTGTGTGTTCAAACATGGCTCTACTTGGTTACATAATATTGTTGCTACCATCAGTCCTGCTGCCATTATTACTTTATTCCTCTCTGGAACATCGAGGTAATGGAATGGTAGGATGTCTGTGTATATCCATACCTCTCTATGAGGGCACCAAGGGAAAGACAGAAAAACCCCAAAGAAGAGAAAAAAATTTTGCTGGAAAAATGTATCGTTAAGAAAACATGCCTGTCTTTTTATAGTCACTGCGATCAGGTCCATCGCTTTAAAACATAACATGTATGAAGTGACTCCCTTTTTCAAAAATAACTACCATGTCTTCCATGTCTCTAGGATAAAGTCTGAGGGTTGCTTTAGGCTTCCAAATCAAAAATGCATCTCACCCCATTTCACTACATGTAAGTTTCTTTATTTCTGCTCTGTATGTCTTTCCCAATTATCTTGTAAACACCTTGTCATCAGGGATCTGTTTGACCCACCTTTATATCATTTACAGAATCAATTTTTGCCTTCCTATGCTTCTTCCAGGAGAAATCACTTATGCCTCCCTCCCTCTGATGACCAAAGACTTACCATGCTCTCCCATTGCTAATCTTAAGCAAGGCAGCAGGTGCAGGCTTACCTGAGTCAGCACTGCAAATTAAACTGTCCAGCATCAGGCCAGCGGTGTTTGACCTTGTAAAAATCAAGACATTTCTAAACCCATCCAAGCTGGATTCCATGCCCTTGAGTTGCTCTGCTTCTTCTGAAGCTGCATTCTGATCCAACAATAAGTGTCTCTGCAAGCTGCTTAATTCTTTCAAGCGTCTAGAGTTTTGTTTTGCAAGGATATTCATGTACTTTGCACTTGTGTAGTGTTTAGCAGAAGGCAAGACTGTTGCTTCCCTAAGAAAGGTTTACATTCAGTTTGGCTTGGAGACAGGATGCCTGGAAAGTGCCCCGTGTGTCTACAAGTTAGTGGCTGAGTCCAAAATGATCAAAATCCCGGAGGTGTGAAGTCATTAGCACACTTTATAAGATTCAAAGGTCTTTGATAATAAGGCAACAGTGTATGAACTGGGAAAATCTGCTATAACATAATGTGCGATTATTAGTGTTAGAAATTTATTAGGTTGCTGCAAAAGTAATTGCGGTTTTTGCAATCATTTTTAACCTTTTAAACCGCAATTATTTTTGCACCACCATAATAAAAGGAAAAGCAATTAGTGGTCACCCTTAGGATGCTAATGGTGAGAGCCAATGTAGAGACTCTAAATATTCTGAAATTCAGAAAATTCCCACACAATGTGTTGTTTGCTTAAATGATACACATGCCCAGATAAATGCATCATTTCTTCTTCATGTTTTCATTAGAAGGACTGTATCATGCACCTGAAATTATTTGTTTATTTGCATTTGTTTTTATAATTATTATAAAAAACATACCTTAAGTAGTGAGAAGGACTCGGTTGAGACTGGGACAGAAAGTGACTGGACAGCTGTGTTGGAAAGATGGTCATAAAAGACCCATTTGAAGAGGTAACATTTATGCTGAGACCTGCATGACAAGGAGCCAGCCCTGCAGCAATCCTGGAGAAGAGTGTCCAGGTAGAGAGAAGAGCTAGTGCAAAAGTGCTAAGTTCGGTATTCATAGCAGCACTATTTACAGTAGCCAGAAGGAAGACACAGCCCAGTTGTCCATCATCTAGTTCGTGGATAAACACAAGGTGGTATATCTACAAAATGGAATATTATTCAGCCATAAAAAGTGATGAAACTTGCAAACATTAGGCTAAGTGAAAGAAGCCAGACACAAAGGGTTATACGTTTTGTGATTCCATTGATATAAAATGTCCAGAATAGATCAATCCATAGGGACAGAAAGCAGATGAGTAGTTAACAGGGGATAGGGGGTGATGAAAATGGAACTAGACAAGGGTGATTCCTGCAGCACATTGTAAATTTACTCAATGCAACTGAATTGCATGCATCAAAATGGCTAACTTCATATTATTTGAATGTTGCTTTCAATAAAAAAAAAATATTGAAAAAAATGCACTGCTAAGATGAGTACCAGCTTGCTGTGTTTGAGTAACAGAAAAGCCAGGGTGGGAACCTGTAGGAGTGGGAGGGAGTTCAGTTTTCTGGGCGCCCTCCCCCTCCAAGGCAGAGGATTTTTGCTTCTATCCCTTGTCTGGTAGCAATAGATCCTTGCCTATATCCTGTGGGACAGAGGGCTTCCTCCTCTGTCCCAGTTTCACTTCTCCCCCTCTTGGAAAGCAGTGGATGAATGCCTGGGCCCTGTGCAGGGGGTGGAGGGGTAGGAGGGTTGTGCCCTCTGCTGGGATTTGCTTCATAGAAGAGAGGAGTCTGGGAAAGTGGGCAGTGTTTTGTGCCTATCTCCCAATAGCTGTTGATCATCTGCAGACTGGTCTCACCCTGGTGGGAGGTGATGGTCATGGTGGGAGTTCTTCTGTCTCCCCGACCCTGCCTCCAGGTTTTCTTGTGGGAAAGGATCTAGTCAGGGCGTGCATACTTCCCAGGGGTCTGGAGTTCCCAGCTCTTCCATATTGACATTGTAGCACATACTTGGTCTTTAAGAAAGTTTTAAAATTTTGGTTGATGTCTTTTTATCTCCTCCCATGCTGTCAAAGGTGAAACAGTTTGTATGTCTTGTCCCTCCTTGGAAGAGCTTTTCAACCTTTGAAATTTGGTTCACTTAGTTGTCTATCATGTTCAGCTCCAGAAAACTTATGATTTTTGTATATTATCTTTTTCTAATTGTTAGGTTGGGAGTGATGATCACTTATAGCTTTCTATATTCTAAGTGGAAATGGAACTCTGTATATCTTTAGTTTGTGCATGATCAAATCTATGCATTTTTTTAATGGTTTCTGCTTATGGTCACATTTTTAGGGGAAAAAAGCTTTCTCACCAAATATTATATAAATATTCATCTGTATGTTCTTAAACATATTTCACAGTCTTTCTTTTCATATTTAGATTTTTAATCTACCTGGAATTTACTCTAGGCTAGAACTTAAGGTATATAATCTTACTTTTTCCCCCAAACGATTACCATATTTTGCTGTGTATAATACAGTCCAGTATATAATGAACAACCATGTTTTTGGCTCAAACTTTCAGGGAAAAAAAATCTTTTAATTTTTTCATTCAAATATGAATTTGTTTACATTTAGGTACTTGCTTTTTGTATTACAAAGGAATTTTAGCACTTATTTTTTAACATATTATGGTACAAGAAATTTTATGTACCGGTAACAAATTTACGATATTTATGCATCATAGAAGGCCACGATCTCTCCGTTGTGTAAGTTCAACAAAAACAATTATCGTATTCCAGGTATTATTTTGCATGTGGATATCGTTATTGCTTTATAGAGTTACACTTTTAACTCATAAATAAAATAATTAAAAACATTTATATAGATATGGAATCATAACTAGCCATGTATAATGCACATCCTTATTTTTCCCTCACAAATCTGGGCAAAAATGTGCACATTATACACAGCAAAATACAGTAGACAGTTTTCTAACATAAGTTATATGTTAGACTTATGTTATTAAACAATGCATCTTTTTAAAATTTGAAGTAATATCTTTATCATGTATTTACTTTTGCTCTATCTATGGATTTATCATTCTGATCCATGGATCTGTTTTTTCTTTCTTTTTTTAATCGTACCAGTAGGTTTTAATTACTGTAGCATTATATTTTAACCAGTGGAATAATTTCCCACTTATTACTCATCTTCAAAGAAATGAAGATTTGGTTTATTATTCTTACATATTGTTTTAGTTGGTCATCAAGATCGTCTTTGAAGTTCAACAGAAGTTCCCATTGGGATTTCGGTTGTGATTCTGTTAAACTTTATAGTAGTTTAGGGAAGAAATAACATTTAAAATGATGTCTTTCCATTCAGGAATGTGGTGCATTTATTCTACTTTCCTTTATGCCTTCCAGCAAAATTTTAGTATTTCTCTCTATATAATTTTTGTTGCTTATAAACAAGATTCCCTCTATATTTCCCAACTAATTATTGTTGGTATGTAAGAAATTATTAATATTAATAAGAGCTAACATATTTAACTCTACTCATATGCCAAATATTATGGCAAAGAATTTTGCATAATTACATCATTTAATTCTGGCATCATTCTTGAGTTAGGAACAAATTTAGGTCTATTGTACATATAAAGAAACTAAGATTTAAAAGATAAAATTGTCTGATGTTAGAGAAAAGTATATGATAGACTTTGGATTTGAAAAGGATGTCTGACTTTAGTGTTGTACAATAGTCCCCACCAATCCACAGTTTCACTTTCCATGGTTTCACTTGCATGTATTCAAATGTGGTGTGAAAATATTAAATAAAAAATTCCAGAAATAAACAGCTTTTAAGTTTTAAATTGGGCGCCATTCTTAGTAACGTGATGAAATCTTGTGCCTTCCTGCTCCATTCTTCCTGGGACATGAATCATCCCTTTTCCAGGGTATCCAAGCTGTGTATGCTATGTAACCATAGTCACTTAGTAGCCATCTTGGTGTCAGATTAACTGTTACGGTATTGCGGTGCCTGTGTGAGGTAATCCTTATGGTAGTTACTAATGGCCTCAAAGGCATTCACATATCTTTTATTACAGCACATTGTTATAATTATTCTTTTTGTTATTAGTTTTTGTTAATCTCTTATTAAACCTAATTTATAAATTAAACTTTACCATAGGTATGTATGTATGGGAAAAAACATGGCATATATAAGGTTCGGTTCTCTCTGTGGTTTCAGGCATCCACTGGGGGTCTTGGAACATATTCCCTGCAGATAACCGGAGAATACTGTACTTTTAATCATTCACTTGTTCTAATATTTTACTATGATAATGATGATGGCTAATTTTCTGAGATTCTCAAGAATATATATCTGAAAATAACACTGCTTTTATATCATTATTATCAGTGTTACAATTCTCTTTTCTTCAGTCTCTAATTTTATTGGCTAGTACTTTTAGCATTATGTGAAATAATAGTCATTTCTCTTTGTTTCTTCTTTATTATGAATGCCCTTAATAGTTCACCATTAAATATGATATTAGCTATTGATTTTAATGATTTTAATTAATTAATTATTCATAAATCATGAATGGATCTTTAAATGCTGATCCTGTGTTCTTTTCAATTATCATATTTTAAAGTTATTTTTATAATGCACTAAATTTCCTATATTGACAAATTATTGCATTTCTAGAATAACTTCATTTAGTTATCAGCTTAAAAAAATTTACTGCTATATTTGATACTTTTTTTTAGTTTCATTTTCCACTTAATTTCATAAGTTAATTTTAAGTTTTTTGTACTTTTGCTTGCTAATATAACAGGTTTAATATCAGAATTACTTTTCATTTTTAAATATGATGAGATGTTGTACACTATTTGTTATGTTCTTGAACCAGTTAATGATCATAGAAATTATCTGTCAAAGCATTAACGACCAGGCGGCCAATGGAGGAATAGCTCTTTGTCAGCATTCTCAACTTCTTGAAAGGTTATTCGTATATTCAGATATTCTAATTCTTTTTAGGTTAAATATAATAAGTTATACTTCCTAGAATAGTATATGTTCTATATCATCTATACTTCCTAGAATATATGTTTTATATAATATCATATTAATTTTTTCAAATATATTGCTATATAATTTTCTGGTTATATTTTATTTCTCATTTCTTTTTTTTTCAAAAAATTCTACCTTGACACATCTTTTTTGTCAAAGCCAGAATTTGTCTTTTTTAAAGATGCATTTTTCAAAGACCCAATTCTGAGATTTATCAGTTCTACTGTTGTAACTCTCTGAAATGTCAGCTTTCTCAGCTGTAAGTTGAAGGTAATGGTATTGACTTCTCAGTATCATCATGAGGTTTTGATGAGACAGTAAATATATACAGCTTTACAGTGTTGGTTCCATGGTGAACACACACATACATCTCAATGTTTATTATGGGATTCTGTTTTAAATGTATTAAATGCTCTTCTATTTTTCTTTAATCTTATAGCTCTTTTTCAAAAGCCTTCAGGTTCATGCTTATTTAAAGCTATTTATTTTTTTCCTGAGTGTGGATTTACCCATACCCTATAAGTTTATCTTTGAGGGTTAACATTAAAGTTCCCACGCAGTCTGTAATTAAAGCTTTAATTTCCTTTCTTGGCTTAATAGTTATTTAAAATAATGGTTTTGAGGGATTTCTGTTTTGTCATAATTTCAATTTATTTAACATGATTTATATGGTTATAATTTTATTGCATTTTTATAAAGGAGTATGGCCTATTCTCCTTTTATTACCAGGGATTTATTGAGGTTCTATTTTGTGATGTTGTAAGATAATGGACAGAATCTTCTCTGTTTGAATGGCACCAAGCATCAGATATACTGTTAATAACAAATGATTGATTGTGAAATTAAATTTCTGTATTCCCTAAAGCTAAGGAAAATATTTTAATTTTTGATAGGTGAGTGAGTAATTTTGGCTTCAATGAGGTATGGGAAGTTATTTTTTTTTTAAAGTTTTCACAGAAGAGATTCGGGTATGAAGAAAGCCTAGATTTTTAAATGGAATAGGATAAGGAGGAGACAGGCAGAAATAGAATTGATTAACATAATGTTTTCCAAAGATGTAGTGAGCTTTTCACTCTACACAAGTCTTTTAGTCAGCTCAGGAAAATTTTCTTCTATTGTATCTGTAACTAGTGTTTTGTGTTTTTCTTTTCCCCACCTGTTTCATTCTGTTCTTCAGGAACCCAAATTATCCATGTTTAATTTTATTTCTCTTTCGTATCTGTAGTTTACTCTTCAATTGGGAAATCTGAGAGTTTTCCCTTTTTGTCTTGGATTTGATTTTTCACATGATCTTTCACTATTTGCTGAGTCCAAAATGAATTATAATATTTTTCTTTGAAGACATCAGTTTCTTAAGAAAGCATTCTTTTTTCAATTATCTGTTGTATCTCTTATAGCCTTCCCTTCAGCTTTATTTATTTCTTTTTACATCATTGTGAGCACACCAGTTCCTTGAAAATTTTATCTCCATGTTGGAGGCCATTTTCCAAATGCACTATTCCTCTCAATCTTCAGAATATTGTGTCTTTCTTGGTTTTTGTACTATATTTGAACAAAATAAAGATTTTAGTGTTTGTCAATACACAGCCTATGTGGATTTCCCCAGTTCTGTTTATGATGGTCTCCTAAACTTAGGGCAGGTTGATGTGGAGAACTTCTGGTTCAGTTGAAAACCTGTGTACCACTGAGGTACAACCTACGAGGTGTGATCAAATGATACGGTGGATGTTTAAATAAAAAAACTTTTATAGTAAGAGACATTGCCATTAATCCCCCTCAAAATACTTCCCCTCACTTTGAACACACTTATCTCATCATTCTTGCCCCTTTCTGAAGCAGTTCTGGAAGTCTTCTTTTGTATCTGTACTGCATCCTCCATTATGATAACATTCCGTGTCACACATTGTTTCTGGTATACGGCAATTTCTGCCAAATGAAAACATTATGGTGTGTCCTCATCCACCTTATTCACTGGACCTGGCATCGTGAGTCTTCTGGTTCTTCCCCAAAGTCAAAATGATTCAGGTCATCGAGGCAGCCACCATAGAGCAACTAAAGACACTCATGAAAGAGGACTTCCAGAACTGCTTCAGAAAGTGGCAAGAGAGATAGGATAAGTGAGTTTGAAGCAAATGGGGAGTATTCAGAGGAGGATTAATGGCAATGTGTCTTTTACTGTAATGTTTTTTTTTTTTTAAATTTAAACATTCCTCATATGTTTTGATCATACCTCGTATACAGTCTGCTCCCTCTCACCCCAAAATTAAGTGGATACAGTAGAAATTCTTTTTACCAGTATCAACACAACTCACATTTTCTATTTCCTCTCTACAACATACACACTTTTGCACATACTACTCTGAGTGTTCATGAATAATAGACTACTCCCTAATTTGTCTGTATTATTCCGTTCCCACCTGCTGATTATACTTACTAATAATCAGTTGTGCTTGTTCCCAAACCTGTTTATTTCATTTGTTTGTGATTAAGTCATGTAATCTAATTGAATATTATATAAACCAATAAGTATGTTTGGAAAGAAATTATTTCCTATGAGATCTATGTTTGGAAAGGTATATTGCTAATAAATAATACTGCCAAAATAGATACTGGCAAGAATATTGTAAAAGATTGGAACATGTAAAAATCTTTAGATTTGATTTTTACATTGTTTTGAAAAGATAATGAGTTTTTAAATGTTCCTTAAAGAATTAAAACTTGAAATTATAGGTAATATAATTATTCCAAGAAAGACGATATAGAACTCTAGTCAGTGGGTTCATTATCAAAGGAAAGGCCTTGGTTCCATATCAATAGTTGTGAATTATTATTATTTTTTTTAATGTTTAAGTTAAAATGCTTATAATATATGTTTCACTTTTCTGGTTTTCTGCTTTAACCAAGGAATAAACCGGATTTTATCAAAGGCATGAGCTTCAGCACATAATAGCTGTTTCCTATCATTAGCTTCTGCTGAGGATCTTTTTGTTTTTTTCCGTTTGTGTAGCACTTTGCTTGTGTGGGATACCCTTAAGACTGCAAAGCACTGCCACTAATATGCCACTCTGTTCTCTGCCCTTTGTTTTCTGGGAGTTGTTGGATCTTAATAAATGTCATGTGACATGTAAAGAAAAAAGGTGAGGTTCAAATGATAAATACACATGTGTATGTGCACACACATGTATAAACAGGGAGACTTCTTGTAAGCATTATTTTTACCAGCTCTGTTTTTGTAAGGAAAATTAAAAGGTATGATCGAGATTTTCTTGAAGAGAAGTTTTGGAAGCAGACTTTATGTGATATGAAGAAAAACAATGAACTCAAACAAACTGCATTGCAGTGGGAGTTCTGTTTTCATACTGTAGACTCATTTGTCAAAATAATGGATGCCATGTAGATATGGGTGACCTATATGGCCTCTCGTTAACCTGGTTTGATTAGGCAGCTAAACCATTCAGTAGAGTCTGAGGAAGACAGTAAATAAAATTGGGAGCTAGGTGTTGTATGCCTGTGGGGAGACCAAAACTGAGTGGGTAAGAATCTAAATTCATTATTCAAATAATTTCAGATCTATAGAGCCACAGAGGAAATCAGAATTATCTCTGTATATCTTTATACTATGATAACAAACAATTATCTGTGTACATGGTTAAATTGCTAGAATGTTGGAGGGTATAATACATTTAAAAATACTGATAGAAGTTGCTCATAACAGCTGATTATATCTTAATTTTCTTGGTTATTTTAGGAACCAACTTAAATGTTCAACTGTCGTAAAGCAGTAGGGATAATATAGATCATATATGTATGCTTTCAAATACTTGTTCTCATTATTGGGGCCAACTTGAATTGCATCTTCTTGGCAAATGGTACTTGGATTCCTAGTAGAGATACTTGCATCTCTTACTCCGTTAAAAATGATGACAATGGGCCTGTTTTCAGTTTGTCTCTGTTGGTTGCCATAGTTTCCTAGGATACAATGACTCCCAGTTTCCATGGGCACACCACTGGCTAGGGCTGAAATGCACTCTCTCATGATGCAAGGGCAGATCTGGGAGTATAGTCTGCCTCAAGCTACATTATTGAAAGTTTCACAATGGAAGCATTAGAAAAAAATATAAAAGCACAGACTCTTCTTGCCCCTCACCCCAAAGGTACAATGTTAAAGAAATGGCAGCTAATTGTAGATTAGTAGAAATAGCACCAAAATTCATAGAGAAAACAGAGAGAAGGAAATGGACAACGATGAAAAAGGGGACACAGAGTAGAAGATTTAGTAGCTAAGGCGAGACGAAATCACAGACATTCTTAAATTGGATTATGTGTTGTAAACAATTTTTAAAAAGCAGTTTTATTAGTGATGCTGTAATAGAAACAACACTGGTTTTATCCTTTGTTTTTATATTGACTCTACTTTTTGGCACACTTTTTACGTCTGCTTTTTCAGTGTACATCAATTAAAAATTAACTGTCTATTACCTGAAGAGTACATGATTCTGAAGTCTGTTTCCTTTTGTTTTAAATAATTTCCTTGACTTTTTTTACAAATTCTCATGCTAACATTTTTTGTTTTATATGTGATTTCCTTTTCCTTTTCATTCCCTCTGTTTTCCAATTTTGTATGCCTTTCCTTTGGGTTATTTTCCAGTGCCAGTATTTTTCACCACAGGTTGGGAAAACAGTAGTCAATATTATTACATAAAAGAAAGAAATAGGGTATGAAAATATTTGAAATGAGGAGAAAAGAAAGGGTTATTTGCAGAGATAGTATTAGTTATATAGAACATTCCAAATAATTGAGTGGGAAACGATTTAAAAGATTAAGAGAATTCAGTAAAGTAGCAGATTTTAAAAATCAATCTGTAAAACTCAATAGTTTTCTCTATACAAATGATAATTAGTTAGAAAATATAACTGCAAGAAAAATCTAGTTTCTAAAAACAACCAAAAATGTAAAATAGTTCAGATGGGAATTTAACAAACTGTGAAGAGCTTACATGGAAAACGGCTTTAAATTCTATTAAAAGTGTCAACTTTGTCTAAATTAATCTATATATTCATCCAATCTCTATGAAAATATCTACAGTTTATATTTTCCAGGACCTGAAACAAAGCTAAAATTCATCTTGAAAAATATAATATGCAAGACCAGCTAGAAAAATTCTGAGAAAAAAAATAGAGAATAACCCTAAAAGATATTTAAAAAAAAATAATGACAACTGTATTTGATATTATGGAAAAAATAAACAGATCAAAGAAATAAATGCAGACGGTATTAATTGGAACAGGCTTGGTAACAACATATTAACTCTGAAGCCCTAGGGACTTAACACAATGTGGTTTTCTTTCTTGCTCATATTTCAAGTTCGTTGCGGGTATATGGAGTAGTAGGCAGCTAACTCTAGGTAGTCTCTCAGGGACCCAGTCTCCCGCTGACTCCCATAGGTTCGAGCAGCATCAACTGCAATGTGGAGCTTTTCTTCAGTTTTCCCAGCAGGGGAAGAGAGCCTAGAAAATGACACAGTTATTCCCCCGTTTCAGCCTGAGATTGCAGTACTTAGGTTAGAGCTGGCACCCAGGAGATAATAGGACTGAGGACTGTCTGTGATGGTGAGGTCAGAAATAGTTTCGAATACACGGGGAACTACAGTTTAAACATAGATTCCATTTCAGATGTACAGGAAAAAAGGATATTCCTTAATGGTTTGGTTGGAAAGCATTAGTGCTGGTGTGAGAGGAGGAGAATAAAGCAGCATTCCTTCCTCCTGTGCCAAAATAAATTCCAAATAGAAAAACAAGTTTGAAAAGAACTTAATTTCTTTTCAATTTTTATAGAGAAGGACAAATCTAATCTTGGGAGGACAAAAACTTTCTAAGCAGGACACCAAATACATAAAATATGAATGATCCAGAGAAAATAGTGAAGGGTTTGAACTGGCAATTTGAGGGGGAAAAAAAAGCCAATCCTAAGCTCATTCATGATTAATTGCAAGTCAACACAAGAGTAAAATGTCATTTAGTTTTCTTTCCAAAAATTCATAGTTTTATGATACCGAGCACTACTGAGTATTTGGAGAAGTGTGCACGTTAATATTTCGTTGTCAGGAGTATAAATCGGTAACAACATTTTTGTTTTAAAAATAAAAATGCATATATTGATACAGCTGTTAGGAATTTACCCTACAGACATATTTGCAAAAATTATCCCAGTGAACAATGCTCATGGAACGATTGTTTAAGTATCAACAAGACTGGTTACAATTAAAGTGTCCCTCCGAGGGTACTGGATGAATGAATTATGCCTTACTATTCCTGTTAAGGTGTACCAGATACTTCTTTTAAAAATGAAGTAGATCTTATGTGCTGGTATGTAAACATCTTTAAACCACATTATTACGTTGAAGTGCAAGGTACAAAAGGTTATGAATAATATATACATATATTTATTGAATATATGTGAATATAAACATATACACATATACAGACATACATAGATTATGCATGTATGTATACTCCCCCCTTGTACTTGAAAGGAATTATAAGAAACTAACAGTGCTTAGTTTTTGGAGAAGGTCTTATGGGCGAGGGTATTTTCTCTGGGAGAGGAAGGTTTTACTTAAAAAAAAAAATTGATTTCACTAACAATATACACATACTAAATTTTTTTGTCCTAGTAAAGTTTATATGGCAGGTTTTTTTTTTTATATTTCTTAATATTTAACAAACACAATTAGACATTTTACTTATGTATATGAAACAGCCAATAAAAACTTTTTCTCCAACACCATCATTTTTCAAATATCAAATGGAAACAGGAAGATAGTAAAAAGTAAAAGTAAAAAATGATAACTTTTAGATAAACTGTTAGAATCCTGAATCACATTTCTTCCTGAGCATTTTCTTTTTATCCCAGCTTTATTGAGGTAAAATTGACAAAGCTGTGTCTATTTTAAGTTTCCTACATGATAACAACGTACATGTATGTTGTGAAATGATTACCACAGTAGGTTAATTAACACACTTATCACCTCACATGGTTACCATTTTTCTGGTGTGTGGTGAGAATGCTTAAGATCCACTCTCCTAGCAAATTTCAAGTGTACAATATTCTACTGTGTTTCCCTGAAAATCAGACCTAGTCAGACAATCAGATCTAATGCGTCTTTTGGAATAAAAATTAATATAAGACCCCGTCTTATTTTATTATAAGACCAGGTATACTATACTATACTATTATATACTATAATAATACAATTAATATAATATAATGTAATGTAATGTAATATAATATAATAATACAATTAATATAATATAATATAATACCGGGTCTTATATTAGTTTTTGTTCCAAAAGATGAATTAGAGCTGATTGCCCGGCTAGGTCTTACTTTTGGGGAAACATAGTATTGTTAAATATAGTCACCATTAGATTCCCAGAATTTATTCATTTTTTAACTGAATGCTTGTACTCTTAGACCATCATCTCCCCATTTCCCCTCCCCACCTGTCCCCGGCAACCACCATTCTATGAGTTTGAATTTATTTTTCTTTTACACTACATTTTACATCTATTTCAAGAAGTCTGAATAAATAAAGAATATATTTTAAGGTCAATTTTTTTTTGATTTACACCTTTATGAACACCGATTTTTTAAATAAATAAATATAATTCATTATATTTTGAAATATCTGCATACTTACACAAATATGTCTACATATAGATATTTATCGATGTGTTATTTGTAATACCATAATTACAGGAATACCACAAATATCCCTTTTTTGGGCACAGGTTAAATAAAGCATGTTATATGAGTAGATATAAAATGGAAACGTTGCAGAGCTTAAGAGAATGAAGCTGGTATATGTACTTATATGAAAAATATCTAGGCTATATTACTTTGTGGAAAAAGAAGGTGAAGGATACAGTATGTAGTGTGCTATCTTTTGTGTAAAATAAAATTATGCACTCCATGCTCCATGTATGCAGTCTCTCTCTCTCTCTCTCTTCCCCCCCTCCTCTCCCCCCCCCTCCCTCCCTCCCTCCATTTTGCAGGAATACACAAGTAAATGAAACAGGTGTTCCTTGCTCTGATGAGAGTGGAAAGGAGGATAGAAAACTTATTTTTCTTTGTTTTGCTTTTTTATTTTGTTTGATTTATTTTGCCATATGAAATATTTCTTTTTTAAAAACGTGAACCAGCTTACAACTAGCAGATCAAAGAAATAAATACATTATGTTCCACACTTACTACCTTAGGCATATGCGCAAACACAATCAATGTAAATACGCCTTGGGTTTTGAAATCTTTCATATTCTGTAAATGGGGACATCTTCATATGTTTTTATTGTGTGGGGAGTTATAGTATCATCATCATGACAAAGAATCACATCCAGTCAAATCTCTCTTTCTTTAAATGCAATTGTCTGATAAAATAGATACTGTCAACAAACAAAAACTCCGAAATGGTGAAAGCGGCTGTTCATAGAAAAACAGGGAGTCCACTTGCATCCTCTTATTGGCTCCGTTACCTTAGGCAAATCATGTAGATTCAGTTTCAAGCTTCCTCACCTCTCGAGTGGGCATGGAACACCATGCTGCTTTGCGGGATCCCTGTGTGCTATTTGTCAAAGTGATAGAAAATACAAGAAGGGTCATAACAAATGGTGATGTTCAATTTTTTTTTTTTAAAGATTTTATTGGGGAAGGGAAACAGGACTTTATTGAGGAACAGTGTGTACTTCCAGGACTTGTTTCAAAGTCAATTTGTTGTCCTTTCAATCTTAGTTGTGGAGGGCTCAGCTCAGCTCCAGGTCCAGTCACCATTGCTGGTTGCAGGGGGCGCAGCCCACCATCCTTTGGTCGAACCAGCAACCTTGTGTTTGAGAGCCCATTGGTTCATGTGGGAATTGAACCGGCAGCCTTCGGAATTAGGAGCATGGAGCTCTAACCGCCTGAGCCACCCTGCCGACCAGTGATGTTCAATTGTTACATGAGGTGGTACTGATACTATTTTTTAATGGTGGGAGGGTGGATGCTCTGGAGATGTGCATAAAATAAATATGCATAAAATTAGGCTTTAAGTTGTGCCTCAGGGAATGTCAGTCCTGTACTCAGTTAGTTATTCCATAGGAAGAGAGGTCAAATAACTAATAAGAAACCAGGGAGTGTAGTGCCCTTGGAGAAGTTAGAAATCTGGCTGTTAGAGGCTCAGGTAGAAGGTTCCCTGGGAATAAGGTGTTCATTTACATATCAACTCCACACCGATGGAAGATCCAGGCATAGATTCAGAGAGGAATCAAACTCCATTAGAATTCAGTTACTGTTTATTTTGTGTAACTTCTTAACCCTCTGCAATTTAATTCCAGTTTTAATTCAAGTAGAAACAGCAAAAAGCAAAATTACCTTTTTAAAAATTATATGTACACACACATTTTTTTATTACCAAAGAGTTAGCAAGAAAGCGATAATGGCACTAATTACTTTTTTGCTGTACTTGTCACATCGTGTTTAGCTTTCCCTTTGGCTGCGACCTTTTGTTCAGTAGCTCTGAAAAATAAGGTGATTCACTGTACTTTAACATCGCTGACATCTTTTGAGTGAATGGTAAGTGATATATTGGGTGACTGCTGGGGTAATTACAAATATAGTGGCAATATATGCAAATCTCATGTGAGAGAAATTATAGGTCACTGCTGTTTGTATCATGCCATTTCTGTGGTGATACAAGAAATTGCTGTTAATTACCAGATTATTACCATCCTTAATTTTGATAATTTTAGGCTATCAAACAGTGTTTTGAAACACAAATTATATTATTTAATTTTTCCAGCAAGATGGCAGCACTGGGTTCCTCAATCATGATCCCTGCAAGTAACCGTGTGTGTGTGTGTGTGTGTGTGTGTGTGTGTGTGTGTGTGTGTGAGAGAGAGAGAGAGAGAGAGAGTGAGAGAGAGAGAGAGAGAGAGAGAGAGAGAGAGAGAGAGAGAGAGCGCACATTTGACAAATTCATAGCTATTATGGTATAAACAAGGATTATTCATGAATGTTGAGAAGACGAACAATTTCCTTTTCACTGGCCGCCATACATATTTCACTCTCGGGGAGTTTCACTCTTTAATTCTTCTGCATAAATATTGCTCTTCTTATGAGCTTATGAGTCTTCTGGGAAGAAGTGAAATCAGGAACCAATAAGAATAAGTTGTGGCATATTGAAAAACAGCAAATTCTCAAAGTTAAAACCTGAATGTGCAATGCATTTGAACATTGGTTTTACCACAATCGTTTTCTCACTGAATTTGGACAATGACATTGAAACTAGCCCAGTAAGTGGGTCACACTGCATTCAGTCACCGGATAGCTTTAAAACATTCATCCATGGAAGACTTCATTACTGTCTAGGGCCCAGGAATAAAATGGATTCTATCCATGATGTTGCCATTTGTTGATAAAAACAAAATTCTGTGTTCACCCTTTTAAGTGATGAGATAAAAGAAATTACAGACAAGGATTGGCAGCTTTATTTTTTTATTGTTATTTTTTTCAGGACTTTATTGAGGAACAGTGTGTACTTCCAGGACTTTTTGTTTCCCAAGTCAAGTTGTTGTCCTTTCAATCTTAGTTGTAGAGGTTGCCGTTCAGCTTCAAGTTGTTGTCCTTTCAGTCTTAACTGTGGAGGGCGCAGCTCAGCTCCAGGTCCAGTTGCTGTTGCTAGTTGCAGGGGGCGCAGCCCACCATCCCTTGCGGGAGTCAAACCGGCAACCTTTGTGGTTGAGAGGACGTGCTCCAATCAACTGAGCCATCTGGGAGCTCAGCGCAGCTCAGCTCAAGGTGCCGTGTTCAATTTTAGTTGCAGAGGTCGCTGACCACCATCCCTTGTGGGAGTCAAGGAATCGAACTGGCAACCTTGTGGTTGAGAGCCCACTGGCCCATGTGGAAATCGAACCGGCAGCCTTCAGAGTTAGGAGCACGGAGCTCCAACCCCCTGAGCCACTGGGCCGGCCTGATTGGCAGCTTTGTTTGATTGGATGTGATTAATAAGATAATTACTTTATATTTTCGGCATTTAAGTTCATGTCTTTTCTTAATACAGAAATAAGGGTGCCAAGTAAGTGTATACACATTTTAAGAAAGGGAAAAACTATTAAAATTACACTGATGGTAACCACTTTGAGCACCTCTTATAATTGCAGCAGTCCAACGGGACGTGTATTCATCTTTTGTTACCGGTATGTATTGAGTGTTACAATTTTAATACAGTTTGTTTCCTTTCTTAAAATGTGTATACTTTTTTTGGCACCCTCTGTATAATTATTGAAATGAGAGTAGTGTTCATGGGAGATATTCTCAGTTATTCGAGACCCAGTAACAGAGGTTCAATTGCTCTGTTCCTAACTAAGCCAAAAAGCAAAACTCCTTTGTGGAATAATACATGTGTGAATCAAGCCACCTTACATAAATATAACCAACTGCATTTTCAAGGTCACTCATCAAAAAGGCATTTTTTTAGTGTTTACAGAAACTACATTTCAGTTTATTGTTAATTTCTCAAACTTGAAAACTTTCTCTAACTCATAAAGACAACCCAGCTGGGCTGTAATCTCAATTTATTTTCAGAACTCTGTAGTTATTTACTTTTTATGGCAAAGAGACTGAGGTTGTTCAGGGGAAGGTTTAACTTCTGTATTGTTTATCAGAAATGTGACGAATTCCTGTGTGCCTTTATATTCTAAAAGCAGAGAGAAAATTTTCATTTGCCACAAGTGCCATCTTACTCACTTACCTGTGTTTTCTCTACTTACTTATTGTATATATTCATTTTTGAATTTTACGTATTTCTTATTTTACAAGAATCGACCACACCCTTACTAACACTAGATGAAAACATTTTCAAAGATACAAATCTCAGGATTCAAATACTCTTGAATGAAAATCCTTATGGGTTCCCTGATGATTTACGTCTTTGAAAATTTTCTCATCTAATATGTTAGTAGGGCTGGTACTCCTACAACTATTTTCCACTGGGGAGAAATTTTCAAGAATCCCCCCTCTTTTCCCAAACAGACCTTGAAGTTGACTGATTCATACTGAATTTTTTAAAGATTCCAAGTTTGTGTGCCAATGAAATTTAGAGCGTAAATACGAAAGAAACTATTGCAGGATGTATAGAGCATAGAATATTCTGTCACAGCCATCATACCTTTCCCTTAATTAGATACCCCATTTATTTAAAGAGAAATTTAACCTGCAAGTTATTTTTGTAAGGCGTTCACACCTGTCTTACTATAAGCTCTGGAAGGAACGGCATGATATTTACAAAACTACTGTTGTTTTTTTTTCCAAACCTGGGTCTTCAAAAGATATGTGTCCTGATCCAAATGGGTCTTTGTAAAGACTTTTTCTAGCTACACATTATCAGGTTGTCTGAGAAATCACGTGATTGAAGGAAATAAATTTGTACATCACTTTTCGACTTCAACTAGATAAGTCAGTATAAATCACAAAGCAAAGGCTAAGGAAAAACGAAGTTTTCTTCGAAGAATATTTATAGATAAATGTCTCACTAGAAAGTGGAATTTTCTGCTAGATTGTCATTCAAGTTCACTAAATCGTACAGAGGGTTGTGGAAAATTTGAGTATAAATGCCATGATTTAATACATTTTGATGCAGTTCTGCTTATTTTGAATATTCTTGAAATCAGTGTTAGGGGAGTACAAATCAAGAGTTCTGTCTCTCTAGAAGGCAAAGACTGTATTTACTGTTAAGGACTGACAGATGAAATTTCAGTGTAATCAGTAAAAAAGGTGAAATCTCAAGACATTGTTTCTCAAGCTTTAGTGACATACCAATCTCTGTAGAGGCACGTCTCTAAAAAGCAGATTCCTGGGTTCTGGACTCAGAGGTGCTTACTCAGTGATTGGGACTAGGACACAGGAACTTGGAATGTCTAACTAGTTCCCCAGGTGATTCTGATGAGGTGACTCTTAGACTACTAGTTGAAAACACCATTCTGTGATAATGATCATTTGTACTGGAATTTTCCTGGCTAAATGCAGTAGAAACACATATCAGGCATTAGGCTCTCTTTCTCTCTCTCTCTCTCTCTCTCATACATATACATATACATATACATATACATATACATATACATATACGTATACGTATACATATACATATACATATATGTGTGTATATATATGCAGAAATACCTTTATATGTAGATATGTATGTGTGTGTATTTATTCGGAAATATATATTTGTATATGTATACATATGTGTCTGTGTGTCTCTGTGTGTGTGTGTGTGTGTGTGTGTGTGTATGTATATATGTATGTATATATATGTATATATGTGTGTGTGTATATATATATATATATATATAAAACAATAAATAGATTAAAGAGAGAAGTCTAGCCCCTTTTATATCCTTTATAATGTTCTTCTGGTCTCCATCTCTAGAACAGAACACATGAAGTTAAGTTGCCTCCTTCCATCCCTAAGATGTTGAGGCATAGTTATCTTTGGGAATAGATAAGCCCTGGTAAATGGTGGATATGTTATATTTGTTTACAATCTTTACTTCTCACCAAAGCCTAATTTTGTTCTGTGAAATAATGATTCTAATTAGTGTCTTCTGGTTTTGAAAAACAAGGCCATGATTACTGGAGCCTTGGGTAATTCAAGGTCAGCGGATTCTGATGTATCCTTCAGCCAACTATAGCATGAACATGGAAAGTCCTAAACATACCTATGTAGATTCCAGGGAACTGCTAAACTGTTTCTTAGTGATCCCAGTAGGCAATTATTTGCAATTTTTTATAGAGTGTTTGTAAGGCAAAGCATTTCTTTACTGAGTAGGCAATTTCTGTTTTGATGATCTCAGAAATGTTTTTGTCAGAGAGCTAACAGTGGGTTAAATACAGTGAAATACTTTACAGACCCATACTTCCCCTGTCTTTCTCCTTTCTCCGGCAGAATAAAAAGTGAACAGATGAAAAGTTATGTCTTGTATGTTCTTCTAAAGCACCAGAGGCAATGGGATGCTGAGTGTCCTCACATTGTATGAGCAGGTTTTAAGGGACCTGGCACCCTCAGGAGTTTGTGTCAAATGAGGGAAGCTGAAAAGAGGAAAAGGAAGAAACTGCAACTGATTTTACAGAAGGGAGACATGTGTCTTCCATTCCAAAGATGCTGTGGCTTGATTCCCCAGTAGATGTGTGCTGCTGTTTCTGCATCAGCCAAGGCTGTGACCCTGGCATGTGTCCTCCAGCTTGTTCATCAGCCTGGCCAAGAGGAGGATGAAAAGGTAAAAAGAGACAATAAGGAAACTTTGCACACGTGATTCTTGCAAATTTGACAGGAACAGGAAGAGCAAATGCTAAGGACATGCCATATCTTGTTCAAAGTCACCAGTCAATTCTGTCTCAGATCTTACAGTCGAAATTTGAAGAACTTTTGCTTCCCAGACTAAGACTTTAGCTGTCAAAAATTCACATGACACCATGAACTCAATGAAAGAATTTAATAGATACTCTTGTTTTCCTTCAGAAGACCATTTAAGAAAGACATAGACTAGAGACCTTAATAGTTGAAAACTGTTGTGTCTTGGATTGAAACATTGATTCACAGTAGATTTAAAAGCTCCTAGCAAAAGCTTTTTGGTGTTTTATATCCTCCTGTTTGTCACTCTTCTATACTGACACAGCTGTAAATCTCGATTATAGCTTCATTTCCAGTTAATATAGACTTTATACATGTAATGTTCATCTCTTTTTTCTTCTGAAAAATGAGACCATTTTAAAACTAATCTTAAAGTTTTTGTAAAGCAAAATACCAAAAGTAATCATAATGACATATCCTGTGTGGTGAAGGACAAAATAGTATTAAACACACACACACACACACACACACACACACACACACACACACACAAAGAAACAGATTTGTGGAAGGCACACTGAATATAAAAGAATGTGTGTCTCCATCCATGACTGGTCATTACATTTCTACTTGACATGGACTCATTATCTGTCTGTCTGTCTGTCTGTCTGTCTGTCTGTCTGTCTGTCTATCTATCTATCTATCTATCTATCTATCTATCTATTTCACTATGTAAGAAAGTACAGTTTTTCCCATTGAAGTTTTTTATTTGGAGATAATTATAGATTCACATGCAATTCCAAGAAATAACATAGATCCTAAGTATACTTTTCCCAGGTTCCCACAATGTAACATTTTGTAAACCTATAATACAATATCATGGGCAGATACTGACATTGATATATTCAAGATATAACATCAAAAAGATGTTTGATAGTTGATCCCCATGAGGATCTCTCACATTGCCCTTTTATAGACACATTAATTCCTCTCTTGCCTTTACCCCTCCCCTTTATTTTATTTTATTGGGGAATATTGGGGAGCAGTTTCTCTGGGGACCATCAGCTCCAAGTCGTTGTCCTTGAATCTGGTTGTGGAGGGCACAGCTCAGCTCCAAGTCCAGTCACCATTTTCAATCTTTAGTTGCAAGGGGCGCAGCCCACCATCCCATGCAGGAATCGAACTGGCAACCTGTTGTTGAGCGCTCATGCTCTAACCAACTGAGCCATCCGGCCACCCTTACTTCCCCACCCTCCTTTAACCACTGGAAATCACTAATCTCGTCTCCATTTCTATAATTTGGTTATTTCAAGAATGTTATGTAAATGGAATCGTGCAGTTTGTAACCTTTTGGAATAGGTTGTCTTTTTGGTTTTTTTCCTAAGCATAATGCATTGGAAATTCACTTAGATTGTTGTGTGTGTCAATAGTTCATTCTCTTTTATTACTGAGTAGTATTCCACGGTGTGAATATAAACCAGAATGTTTAATTCACCCACTGAAGGGCGTCGGGCGTCTGGATTCTTTCCAGTTTTTTTTTTTTAAGCTATTATAAGAAGGAAGTTAAAACATTCATATGTTGGTTTTTGCATGAACATAAGTTTTCATTTCTATGGGCTAAATGACCAAGAGTACAATTGCTTCATATGGCAGTTGTGTGTTTAATTTTTTAAAAAAACGGTCTTACCCAAAGGTCAAATTGTTTTTCATAGTGGCTATGTTATTTTACATTCTTACCACCAATATATGAGGTCAGATAATTAAGTTTGTGAACTTGTTGCAAGGATGTTGCTAACCTTTTTTGATATTAGAGGGATTATTCATTATGAATTTGTACCAACTGGACACACAGTTAAAAGTATACTATTTGGAAGTGCTGAAAAGGCTGCGTGAAAAAGTTAGATGACCTGAACTTTCACCAACCATCATCACTCTTGCATCATGACAATGCACCAGCTCACACAGCACTGTCTGTGAGGGAGTTTTTAGCCAGTAAACAAATAACTGTATTGGAACACCCTCTGACTCACCTGATCTGGGCCCCAATGACTTCTTTCTTTACCTGAAGATAAAGGAAATATTGAAAGGAAGACATTTTGATGACAGGACATCAAGGGTAATATGACGACATCTGTGATGACCATTCCAGAAAAACAGTTCCAAAATTGCTTTGAGGGGTGGACTAGCTGGCGTCAGTACATAGCTTCCCAAAGGGAGTGCTTCAAAAGTGACCATAGAGATATTCAGCAATGAGGTATGTAGCACTTTTTCTAGAATGAGTTTGCGAACTTAATTGTCAGACCACGTATGAGTGATCTAAGGTCTCTACTTCTGGGTGGGGTTAGGAATGGAGGCTTTCCACCAATCCATTGATACCTCCCTTGCTAGAATCGAGTTTTTCCAAAAATAAGACCTAGCCGGACAATCAGTTCTAATGCATCTTTTGGAGCAAAACTTAATATTAATAAGTCTTATTTTACTATAAGACCCGGTCTTATATAATATAATGTAATATAAAACCGTACTTTATATTAAAATAAGACCAGGTCTTATATTAATTTTTGCTCCAAAAGACACATTAGAACTGACTGCCCGGCTAAGTCTTATTTTTGGGGGAACATGTTAGCAACGGGAGTGCCTTGTAACTTCTTCACATGGTCTCCACCGACCACAGGGGACACGGCAGAGGATGGGATGAGGTGGCCTCATTATCACTAGGCAGTGATGAAATTCTATACTCCTCATTAAGCCTCCTCTGATATCACCCAAGCAGCGAGAGGGATGACACCTCATTACTACTGGGCAGAGGTGGAGGTCAAGGCTCTCTATTCAACGTTCTTTAATACTACCTTGGTAGGGTGCTTCCTTACAGCCTGGTGAGAGTAGAAGCTCAGCACCCTTCTTGGGCTTTTCTAGCATGGGTATGGATTGAGACAGGTTTTCTATGGTGTTTGACTAGAATAGAAAAGTCATTGTCTAAAAGTTTTCCATATTCTTAAGCTGTCCCTTATGGTTCTTTGGCTCAAAAGAGTAAGCTATTCTTGTGAGTTTTTTTTTTTTTTTTTTTTTTTTTTTTTTTTTTGTCTGTGTCTGTTGGCATTACCACGTATCAGCTCCAAGTCTGGGATGTATGAGGCAAAAAACAAACCAAAACAAAAAATCCAGGAAATCACCCCCGTGACTTTCCCTTGGGTCCCTGAGGTCTCTAGACAGTCTGTCTTCTCTCAGTTTTTCAGAGTTTCCCTATGTTTGTTCCTTTCAGAAGGTATAGGTCTTTTACCTGTACTTGATGGGAGGCATCGGGAAAAATATGTCTACTCCATTTTCTTGGAAGTGGAAGTCATCATACATCTTTAACACAAATGTTAGTTCAACCTCCTGTGAGGTCCTCTGGTAATTAACTTCAGTCCTTCATTCACCCAATTAACAAAGCGTTTATTGAGTTCCAAGTCTGTACCAGATACTAGGCGAGGTGAGAATATAAGAATAAATAGATGCAGTCCCGACCTCAAGGAGCTTACAGTCTGGTAGGAGAACAAGAGCTACTTAAACAAAAAACAGAGCAAAACCTGCTTACAACAGTGTAACAACCATTGTAATAGTAATAGGCATGAGGCATTATTTTTTGGTGAGATATTTCTTCAAAACCTCAAAACTCTCACCCTATAACTGGTACACCCCAGCAATCCTGGGAATCTGATACATGGAGAAGGCAACGTCTGTGTAGATTTCTTTTTAGACCTCTTACCAGAAGATTAAATGGGAAAAAAAAAACATAAAAATAACATATGCAATTTTAAGTCAGATTATGGCATATAGATGCTAAAAATGCCCCTGTTGGCAGCTTTCCAATCTTTGAAACAATCTTCAAGTCACTAAGGGTAGCTAACAAGTGTTTCTGTTCTGACTTCCTCTACTTTCTTTTCTGTGCTTTCTGATGTAGTTTTCCTGGCTTTCTTGTCTCTTCCCTGATGGCAGATGTGGGCTGTTGGTAATCCTCAAGTACACACTTAGCCTGTGAATTGTGTATTTTAGAGTATTCTGAAATTGATTACTGACATCTTACAAAAGGTGAGACAGAAATACTGTAGTTTTAAAATATCTGAATTGTTATTTCTGGTTTTCTCTGAAGATAACTTAATCCCTGTATAACTTCCTCCAACCCCACCCTTTCCTTCAAGACTTTCCGTTCTCCTTCAACATCCGGTCTCTCTTCTGCTATATTTAGTTATCAGAAAACAGGAGACTCTCTCTGCTGGTGACTATGGCCCTTATTTTAATTAGCTTGCTCTTTCATACCTACTCACATGCGTTTCCTATTACTTCTCTTACTCTTGCACATTCTGTTTTGGTGTCTGCAAATCAGTACCTACCCCAGAACAGTGTTGTTGATCTTGTATTTTTAAATACATGTTTTCTTCTTAATTCCAGTGTCTCTATTTCCTTTCTTCAAATTCAGAAAAATTGATTTCTTTAAAATTGAACACCATTTTTCTTTAATGCGCAGAGCAGTTCTGCTTCTCAGGGTTTATGGCCGAGCCAGGACCTAGAATTGGGAGTGTCGTAATGGGCTTCCTACCCAATCCCCAGTTCACTAACTCAATAGACAACAGCCTTGACAAATGGAATAGAATATTAAAATGCTTTCTGCCTGCCATTCCCGTGTTTTGGCAGACTATAGTCCTAGTGTCTCTATTCCCTTTCTCTGGAGAATGTGCAGGACTGAGTATTGTTCTGAATCTTAGTATTTAACATTTGCACCCAATTAAGTGCTTAGCAAGCAGACAGACAGAAGGGAAAATCAAAGGAGGACGTGATAGCTACAAGGAGAGACATGAGAAGGAAAGGGCAAAAAAGGAAATTCTACCTAGTAAATCTCTATGGCATGTCACTTAGCTAAAGTGTCATTACTTGAGCCTAAACTTTGACTCCTCAGAAAAGCCTTCTTAGAATTTTCTCTTCACATGATGATCACTTCACATAAATGTAGATTTCTTCAGAATGAATAATTTTGCTTCTGAATGGGTACTTGCTGAAAACGGATTTGTTTTGCATATCTGTTTCTATTTGGTTAATATAAAATAATATTAAGGTGTTTTGGAAAGCTGTTTGGAAAGAAATTGCTACATTTAACTAGGAGAACATGCTATATTTTGTACAGTTTCTGGGACAAAGTCAAAAGCACTTGGATGGATCTTGAGATTATCATACTAAGCGAAATAAGTCAGACAGAAAAAGTTGAGAACCATGTGATTTCACTGATATATAGGATATAGAACTGGAAACAACAAAGGAACAAGACAAAGAAGTGAAGAAACAAAAACTCATAGACACAGACAATAGTTTAGTGGTTACCAGAGGGTTAGGAGGGAGGAGGGTGGTTGTGGGGACAAAGCCCCCCAAAAACAGTTTCCAGGCTCTCGGCGTCACATAAAAAGGTGCTGGCTCGGGTAGTAAATGGCCATCAACTGTGATCAGATGGCCAGCAGCTGTGGCTAGTTGGCCGTCAGCTGTAACCTGTAAGCCATTGGCCACTAATATAACTGCTGTGGCTACGCTAGCAAAAAGAATGGGGGCTAGCAAGAAGATGGTGGCTGGCAAGTGCGGACTGCTGTTAGGCAGATTATGTAGATCCTGCTTCCTGTGTCTCCAGCCCAGCTGCCAGCGAGAATATATTGGTTTGACTCCCCTATCTATGGCGCTATGGGTGTTCCTGTTTGGCCTTACCGTGTCCTGTGTTCTCATGAGGGGAGCAGGACCAGAGACCCCGCCTGATGCCCTGCATGACAAATGGTGCAGCGAGCAGGATCCCCGGCACAACAGTGGTAAATGAGTGTAAAGGGATCAAATACATGGTGATGGAAGGAGAACTGACTCTAGGTAGTGAACACACAATGTGATATATAGATGATGTAATACAGAATTGTACACCTGAAACTTATGTAACTTTACTAGCAATTGTCACCCCAATTTTTTTGAACAAAAAAAAAGCACTTCAGCTCTGCAATGAAACACTGTAAGTGAGCTAAGCCTGAAGAAACCAGGTCCTCAACATTGTTCATAATAGAACAACATTGTTCAAAATAGACTCCATTTTTCTGAACTCATAGTTTGTTATTGGTGCTTGAGTAAACCACTGAGTTGTAATTTTTATTATTGGATAGTATTTTATAATGGCTTGCATTTTGACCCAAGTTTTTAGGTCTGTCTCAGTTACTCATCCCTACTCTTAAATTGTTTCTTAGCTCTTTAAAAAGACATCTGATAGACAAAACTCTAACTAATCCCCAAATGTATAATTAGTCACACATGATAGAAGTTTAAGTCTTGCTCTTGTCCAAGGCTGGTGTTGGTGGTTAATAGGTGGCTTTCTCCACACAGTGATTTAGGAATCTGAGTTCATTTCAACTCGTGTCATTGCTATCTGCTGGAGCCTCGTTAAAATTTGCAACTCGCTGAAAAGTACATACTCTCTTAAAAGCACCTGCTCAGATGTGGTGCACACCATAAACACCTGAATTCCTTTGGAGAAAACTAAGTCATTTGACCCGTCTAATGGCAAGAGACTGGGAAATGTAATTCAGCCATGTGTTCCAGACATAATCCTTCTAAAATGGAAGGAGAAGGCAGTGGTCTCTGCCACATCTCTATTAATTTTTACTTTTTAAGAAATAATCAGCTATACCTCTGGGTATTAGTCCTTTACCAGCATACATTTAGAAGAAAGCCAGTGGGATTTTCCTGTGTTCAAACTTTGGCACTCTTCAGAGGTTTCTCTTGGGAAATTGTCTCATTCCTTTTGTAACTGTGGTCTAATTTTACATCTAGATAAAAATTACCACAAAGATGTTGAATCCAAGATGTCTACATTTGTAGTGTAAAATTCATTACATTTTTTGATGGTCCGCTAAACAAATTAAAAAAAAATATTGGAAATTTTTTACCCGTAGAAGCAATTTGGTCAACCATTAATTATTAATTAATTGTTTTCATTGAACTATTAGTTGCCTAACGCTGTAAGGTGCTAATGAAAACATAAAGGCTCATCCCAGGCTCTGAAAATCCTCAAGAATGGCAAGAATATGAGAAAATAGTGGGAGAGAAAACCAAAAACATACAGAACGTGATTCCATGGACAGGCCTAGCATAAAAATTTGAGATTTAACAAACCACTGACTTCTTATCACGTGACATGGAGTGTTAAGTTTCACAGGTATGTCACAGGAATTTGCCAGCTCTGGGAGGTCTGGCACCGGAATACTAATGATGTGAAAAAGATCTAACTCTAATGGATTGAGTTCAAGTTTCTCAAGTGTCAAATAACCGTCAGGAAAAGTCACATTAAAAGTGATTTTCAAATAAATCCTGACAATAAAAAAATCCTCCACCATTAACAGTAAATATTTTCAGATAAACATTTTTGACATTTGCTTATATTAAAAACTTCACCTGGTCTCCAGGCCACTTGAGTGATGACATTCCTTTTTGGTGGATCCGTAGTTGATGAGAGCCTGCTGCAAGTAATGCAGGACATTCTTAGTCACCAAAAAGCCTTTGCCCAGTGAGATGACTCAGGGTTATGGGTTTAATGCTCAGTGACTCAGAGTGAACAGCTCCATTATTATTTTTACAAAATATACTTTTATTCATTAATGGTGATACTGATTTTTTCAGTTGCTGTGAAATTCACATAACATACAATAAACCATTTTAAAGTGTACCATTCAGTACATTCACAACATTGTGTAACCACCACCTCTCTCTAGTGTCAAAACTTTTTTCATCACCCCAGAAGAACACCCTGCACTCTTCAAACAATCCAACCCCGTGTCCACCTGCTCAGCCCCTGGCAACATCTGTCTCTATGGATTTGCCTATTCTGGATATATCATATAAAAGGAATCATATAATAGGTGTCCTTTGTGTCTGGCTTCTTTCACATACGTAGTATAATATTTTGAGGTTTATCCAAATTGTAGCATGTACCAGTACTTCATTACTTTTTATAGCTCAGTAATATTTATATATATGCCACAATTTGCTTAACCATTCATGGGCCTATGGCAGAGTTTCACTATTGAGGCTTTATTAATTCCATGTAGCATGACTTAAAAAAAAGATTTATGCCGTGCAGCATAATCCAGTTTTATTTTTGAAAGTACATATGCACATAGAAAAAAAGAGAATGAGGGAGGGAGAGGAAGAACGAGAGACAGAGATAGAAAAGTACTTGGATAGGTACATTTCAAAATTCTTTTCTGAATGCAATCAGCACATGTGAATTTTATATATTCAATACAATTATAATTTATTTTCTAACTACCAAAAAATAAGCTAAACTTCAAACAATGACGTTTTTAAGTGATTTTTATAAAAGTCTACAGATTTTATTTATATAATTTTGCTTTTGCTGTTCTGTTTATTATTATTGGAAATAGTAAATAGTGATACATTTTTGGAATTGGGGAGGTTAAATTATAAACAAGCAAATTAACAATACATAATGCAAGCAGAATAAACACTTGAAGGACATTTGATCTGAATACAGGTTTAAAAATTTTAGCTAAAGTCAAAATGTGCTTTTAAAGTCTTCTAATGTCCTCTTCAATCTTATCCCTGACAATCTTGAAAATATAGATAATGGTATAGACTATTTATTAGTATTTCAAGAGTTGATAAGGAACTTTATTTGAATTTGAGTAGGGAATATCTGAGGAACAGACTATTTTAATTTGAAGGCATAAGTAATGATACTACAGTTAACATTTATTATTTAAATGTGTGCCAGAGACGAATTCTAAGAAGTGGAGTTATTAGCTTAAAACTAAAGACTACTCCAGACCCTCTCAAAACAATAAAAGGAAACCTAGAAAATATCCAACTTATTTCAAATAACTTAAGTGCAGGTCAAAGAAATTTCAAAGTATTACAATAAAATAAAAAATAGAAAATAGAAACTATACATCATTCAATTAAGCATTTGGTTTTATTAGTGCTTGTTTTGCTTTGGGTTTATTGAGCTGCTTGTGTCTCTGCATTGATATTTAAAAAATCATATTTGAGAATATTTTTACTATTTCTTCAATTTTTTTTCCTGCCTTTTTTTTTTCTGTCCGTCTGGATTCCAATTGCATGTATGTATGTTAGACTAATTGACATTGTTCTTTATGTCACTGAAGCTGTAGTCATTTTTTTCCCCCACAATATTTTTCTTTCTGAGTTAAGTTTAGATCGTTTCCACTTATCTGCCTTTAAGTTTATTGATCTTTTCTTCTGGTATCTTTCATCTATACTTAAAATATCTGAAGGGAAAAATTCACTTAATTTTCAGTTTTTGGATTTCCATCATTAAAAAATAATTTCTGGTTCTCGTTTGAGATTCCTCAACTCTTCTCTTAGCATGTCCATATTTTCCTTTAAATCCTTCAACATACTCATAACAGGTTTTTAAAAATGCCTTTATCTGCTAATTTCAACATCTGTGTCATCTCTAGAATTGTTTTTATTGACTGATATTTTCCCTTTAGTTTTAGGTTACATTTTCTGCCCCTTGGTCTGTCTAATAATTTCATTTATTATTGCCATATGCTGTTTGCTGGGAATGCTACATTGAGAACCTTGATTATGTTATCTTCTTTTAATAGTGGCTGGGTTTTATTCTGGGTGGCAGTAAATTTAGTGGAAGCTCAACTTGAACTTGTCAAGGGTTCATTTTGGCTTTCCTTAGGGTAGCATTTACTCTAGGATGAGAGTAGATCTGTTTTTAGGATATATTCTTATTGGAATCTCAGTTAAATATTCAAGGTTTTTCCACTGTGGCTGATCAGAACTCCAACATCTTATACCACGATGAAACATCCAGACTCTCTTTTTAGATTCCCAACACTAGTAGCTGATTTGTGCAGTGCTGTAATGGAGTATTGCCCGCGTGTATAGGCATAGCTTAGTTGATAGTTGTAGATTCAAGGGGACTCTTATGCAGATTTTGGTGCACTTTCTTTCTCTTCAATGTCCTATGTCAAATTCCAGCCTTCTCAGTAGCCCTGAACTTTGAACTCTGTGTCCTCTGCTTAGCCAGACCACTCTGGGGTGTTGGCACTTTCTTTCTCTGTGTTCTGATTTGGAGAGTGCCCCAGACAAAAAGCCAGGATAGATATGAAACTCAGCTCCCTTGTCTTCTGCTCTCAAAGATCACAGCCAGGGGCCATCCCCTGGACAGGTGTTTTACATGATTTTTATCCAGTTTTATAGTTATTTACCATGGGAGTTTTAACACATTGGACCATTACAGTCAAAATCAGAAGGTGCTTATGTACTTTTTTCAAATACGCAAACTTTTTATCACACCCCTTTCACTAAGTATGTACTATTTCTAGAATGTTCTTACCTCCATAACTTTCCTTGGCTAGCTGCTTATCAGCATTCAGATCTCCATACCGGTGTCACCTTTGGAGATCTCTGGATCTAACGTACCATGAACCCCTTTAGTATGTTTCTTGTCCAGTACATTGTTTCATTTTCTTCAAAGCCTTCATTATGACTCACAATTATCTTGTTTATTGTATGCTTCGTCATCATTTTCCTTTCCTCACTAGAATGTAAACTCCTTGAGAGCTGTGACCTCCCCAATTGCGAGTACCTAACCTCTTCACTTACAGAGCTGCTGCAGTGACTGGCACTGAGAGAGGCTTAACAAACGTTGGTTAAATGAATGAGAGAAGCAAGCAGCTCAGGCGCTTTGCTTACACCATGGATTAATCAGGTGCCTAGAAATTATCCTGGATGACGTAGTGTGCAACAGCTCATGTGAAGTAGGTTTAGGTTTTAAGTATCTGAACAGGTTATTTCAACTCAAACCTTCCTGAGGGTGTAGTGTACCCTTGTATCTGGCAGTGGGAAACTGTGCTTATCTTGTTTTGAAGCAATTGAACGTAGACTACTTAACCCCCAGTTTGCTTAGTTCTATTTCATTTAGTAACTCACATTTTAATAATGTTTCTATGAAAACATTAAATATATCAGAAAAACACATTCTGTTACTGGACATGTTAGGAGAAATTTTATGAAGAATTCCACATGATTTGATGATGATTTCTGCATTCTGAATGAATATTGGGCAATTATGTAATTAATATCAGACAGAATTGCTCCTGAAACTTTTTAAAGTTTGAACAACAAAGACAAGATGTATAGAAATACTTCAAAAGAAACCTGAAAGTGTAGATAAAAATTTAAAGTAATTTTAATGTTTCTTGCCATTATACATTTTAATTACCCATTGAACTAAAAATCTGTTTTACTCCTTTCAAAATTTCTAATTTACCTTTCCATAAAGTCATAGATTTCATTTCCTTACATGTCTGATCCTTTGAGTATTCTTTCCAAATTAAATTTTTTTTTTGTTTTAAATAACTTGTACACCTATAAAGTCACTTGTAGGCATTTCTTTCACATTTACAGCAACAATTTCAGTCTTTTAGGACTAAGTACTTGCAATGAATAAAAATCAAATAAAGATACATAATCTTAGCACATGCTGTATATACGAATATTTGTCTTAACTGTGAATAAAGAAGATACTGGAAACAACTTTTCGTCACAAAATAGATCTCAAAAAGGTAGAAATATGCAACAATATTAGAATATGTAAAGAACTATTCCACTGGAATTTGTAACATAATTTTTCTTGTAGTACATTTTACAATTGAGAAGCACACTTTTCAGGGCAGTAAAATGGAAGAGCCTGTAAATAGCTATGTAAACTAGTGATTTAAAAATGAATGACTGCAGGCACAATTTTGGCTTTCTTCTATGTATTAAATGCCTTGGAGATCAATGAGTGCTTTTGTAGCATCTGTTGAAAATTGGTGCACTGTACTTGAGACATACTGAAGAAATTGGAGCAGTGTTTTCAGCACTCTTCTGGGCCTTGATGAGAAACAAGAGCAGCAATATAATATGCATGATAGGATGACATGATGGTTTTAAAGGATTTGAAAATATTGACAGGATCTGTCCTTGGATGCATTCAGTGAAGCAAGATCTTAAAAGTTTTAATGTTGAGGCATTGAAATAGTGTATAGATTCTCCTCACAGCGTGCTGAGACGGGACCAGATGTGCTTATGGAACAAGTTTCCTTAATGCACGTTGCATGGAAAACAATTTTCAAAATGTAGATCTTTATTTCATGAAACATCCATTTCAATAAGATATAAACAGAGTCAGATTTGGCAGTGATTCAGCAAATTAGAGCTAACTTTGCTTTCAATGAGGACTGAGCACTAGAATACAGGAGTTGAGGTTTTATTAAGAATTTTGCATTCTTTTTTGTCTATCTTTCTTTTTTTTTGTTGTTTTTAAATACTATAGTTGCTTTTTCTGAAATTTCATCTGGAGAGAGACCTAGTTTATTTCAGTCTAATAGATACAAGTCTCATTGGAGAGGCTGAAAATGTATGCATGAGGCATATGCGAGACAAATGGAAAATTCTGTATTTAGATCTCCTTCAGTCATACTGAAGAAATACCTCCAACCTCATTTGTCATGAGATGACAGGTCTGTATTTGAGAAAACTGAATCATGCCTGTCAGTATATTACAGACATAGACCCACCACCTAATAAATATTCTATAGTACCTGGTAACTGACAAAACACATCTACATGGGCTTCATGGTGGAAATCTGGGAAATTGTGCTGTGTCAGTTTTCACATGTACCTCCTTCCTCCAGAATCAGCTTGTGAGGAAATTGTGCGGCAATGCCAAGTTTCACTGCTTCCGAAGCGTAAGTTGAGCTATTAATCAGACTTTTGGTCTTTCTTTGCTCACTTGTATTGACTGGTTATTTACAGATAGGCTGTTCAGCGGGGCCCCACTGAGAAGTGACGTATGAGTAAGAATCTTAAGGGAACTGTGGGCTGTGGTCACATGGATATGGAGAGAACAGAACTTCACATTGAGGAAGTGGCATGTGCAAAGGCCCTGAATGTAGCAAATGTCATTGACTTTAGACTGCGCATCGTTGGTTCATTCATTCATTTGTTCATTCATTTGTTCATTCACATATCCACTTATCACTTAGTAACTCTTAAGCACTTACTGTTTATAAAGCTTTGAATTAAGTGCTAGAAGAGACTAAGATCAACCGTTCATACTAATTTTACTAAGCTATATGAGCTTACAGTCTTGAAAACAAGCAAAACAGGAATACAACTATTTGAAATACTAGTAGGTCTTTGGTTTACTCTGCTACAGCCACAACAGGCTCTTTGCTATCCGTAGAACGCAATCCTACTTCAGGCCTTTGCCTTGTTCCTCTGCTTGACGTGCGTTTTCCCCACAGAGCCACGTGTTTAATACCTAACTGCTTTCAGGACATTCTTTGAAAAGCACCTCTTCAGGGAGGGCTTTACTACTCATCCCATCTAAAATGTCACCTCATAATATTTATTTTTCCTTTTCAGCTTTATTGTCAGTATTATTTTATACTTAACATTTATCATCTAAACACTATATGTGTATTTATTTTGTTCCTTGTCTGTCTTCAATGTAAGAATGTTTAGCTCCATGGGGATGGAACTTTTTTAAATTTCTGTTTCTCTAGTGCCTAGAACAGTTCCTGGTATATAGTAGGTGCTTTATAAGTATCTGTGGTTAAATATGTTATATAAAAAATGCAAAGTGCAGAACAGTGTGTATAGTACACCATTATTAGTTGGAAAGATGGGGAAAATGATGTGTATGTATGTGTTTGTATACAATAAAACATCCCTAAAAGGGACTACAACTAAACAAATCATTGGTTGATGGAAGGGTGAGTAACAGCATGGCTGGAGAGAGAGACTGTTCATGGTATGTTTTTAAATACATTTGAACTTTGAACTGTGTGGATTATCTATTTGAAATATTAGTTAAAAATTAAAATAGTAATTTCAAAAAATACTAGGTAGAAAGGGACAAATGCAAAGCAAAAGTGGATAAAGAGCTACATGACTCCAGCAGAGGAAAACATGTCAATATGTTGGGCTGGAAGAATGGATGGTGCGTTTGGATGTGGGGTAATACCGAAGGAAATGCATTTCATGAAGAGAATAGCATGAGCTATCCAGATGCTGAAAAACCAGGCTACAGTTCCAGGAACAGATGTAGTTTTGGAATCAAGCATATAAAAATCTGGAAGAAAAATGTGTTGATAATTTAGAACAAAATTGTGGCTGCTTCAGTCTCCAGATTAAGGAGTTTGGGTATGAATTTGTCAAATAATTTGATTCCTAATAACAACATGATATACAACCTGGAATTCTATGGTATCGTTAAGCTAAAGATGAACAAAAGAGTACGTAAATTACTTTAAAGATAGGGCAAGATAAGGCCATAGTGAGAGGAGGGTAGGAGAGAGAGACAAAATTAGGCACTTAATAAATATCTGTTTTTCCCCAGAATTGTATTGGTCTTATAAAAGTTATGATGCATATTCATTGTAGAAGTATTCAATCAATATGACATAATACAATAAAATTAAGTCTTCATATTCAGTTTTGTAGAGGTAACCATGTCCTTGTAGGTACATGTTTAAATTGTTTTTTTCTCTGGACTTACATATTCCTTTTAAAAATGATATCCATATTGTATATACTGTTTTACAATTTAATTTATTACATCAGCATCATTCTATATCAATTTATATAGGGTTAAAACATACCTTTTATATTGCATAATGCTCCATTGGGGGGACGTACCATAATTATATTAACCAGTTCAGCATAAATGAATATTGATTTTTTTTCTGTTTTTGTTATTTAATGACAATAAATATTTTCAATTAAAAAGGTCTTCAGATATCACTCTAGTTTTGTTGCTCTTGCTTTTGCATTCTTGTTTTGTTTTCACGAAGTTGATAGATAACTTAGTACTTAAAAGTTAGCCTGCATTGTTATTTATCAATTTAGAAATTCTAACAATATTAGAGAAAATTGAAAACCTAATTATGTGCTTCAAGTGTCTATTGTGGTGCACCACACTACTCCCAAGTTTAGGGCCTTGAAGCCAAATTATTATTCTTTCTCTGGTTCTGTGGGTTGACTGGGTACTGGTGGTTAGTTCACTTGGGATACTTTATGCTGTGTAAACACGTGGTGCCTGGGGCTGCTGTCATCTGAAGGCTCAAGTGGGCTGGTGTCTAAGATGACTTCTTCATTAACATGTCAGGTGCTTCAGTGCTCCTTGCCCTCACACTGTTCATTTCCTCTTCATGTAGATTGGGCTCCTTAAAGAATGGTGGCCTAGTAGTTGTACTTCAGACATGGTAGCTAGCTTCCAAGAAGCAGGAAACAGAAATTGCTAGGTCAGTTAAGGGGTATACTGAGAACTGGCAAAGCATTACATCTGTCCTTTCAGTCAGAGAAGTGACAGGACACACCCAGGTTGAAAGACTAATTCTTGATAGAGGAGTGGCAGGGTCACAATTTAGAACACCGTGTGGGGTGGGAGACATTATAGTGACTTTGGAAAATAATATCTATCATAGTATGGTACATGTGTTATTTTTTAGGAGTGAAATGTCTACCCTACTCTGATAAAATACCATCTGTGTTACCCAATGGTATTATGGATACAAAATGAACTTGGCACCAATTGTTTACTCTGTCATTGTATTGTCTGTGCTCAAATTTTCCCATAGTTTCTCCCTCTATAACATGTATACAAGTTGTATGAATGAAATACATTTTTCACTAAATATTTATTAGGCACCTACTATGGATCCAGTTCTTGGGTCTGCAGAGATGAATATTATACCTTTCACATCCTCAGAATGTCTACAATCTAACAAATGAAGTAGGAATAATAGATATCTGTTATCTAACACTAAATATAGTGTTGTATTAAAGACACAAAGAAAGAAGTCATTTCAGGGTATGTTGTATAAAAGGGAGGGGGTGAGTGGTTACCAAAAGCTGTTAATAGTGGAGATGACAGAAGACGAGTCTTGGAAGTAAACGAAACTTATCCCGTGGTGAAAGTGTGGCAGGATATTTGAGATTGAGGTAGGAAAGTCATGGTGACATGACATAGATTGATATAGGAGACATGAACAGCTTTTCATTTTAGAAAAACAAAATAACCATGGCAGTGTGATGGACAATGAATTAAAGGAGCATGAGATCAGAGAGGGCAGATCATATTAGAGTCTATTTCTTGGTGAGAGATGATGGCCTATGTTAAAAATAAAATGCATGCATGGAACTCGAGATGTGACATCAGGTGTGAAAAAGGTTAGAAGGTAGAATTTACACGATTTTTTCACTGACTGCTTGAATATGAGCCTGAGAAAGAGAAGGAAGTTTAAAATGACTCCCAAGTGTCTGGCTAGGGCACATGGTGGTTGGAAGTGCTGTTCACAAAGAAAGAAATACAGTAGAAAGAGCACGATTAGAGAAATCGGTGTTGGAAACATCTCTGAGAAATCCAGGTGGAGATGCCCTTGATTTCATTCAAGGAACTAAAACTGGACCTATAGATTTATGACTTATCAGCAATTACTGGATAGCAATTGAATGCATGAGTTCAATTATTACGTATGGAGTGGGATGGGATAATATCATAGAGTATAAGCTATAAAGACTTGAGACAAAAGGAAGAGAACCAGGAAAGAGTGAAACAGGGAAACCAGAAGTGGGGAGGGTGATGGACAGAGTTGCAAGATGCGGGTAGTGTGCATAGAAAAGCTCCAGAGTGGTCAGTCGGCAAGTTAGATCAGCAGAGTCCGTTCCATTTGGCATCAATAGAGCCTGTTTTGTGTAGTATGTCAGCTAATGGTGACCAGTCTTGTGTTGAAAGGGTGAGGGAAAGGTGAAACAGGTGAAATAATTTTTAAATTATTTAGTTGTTGTCTATATGTACCTCAATGTGTTAGTATGCACCCCCTTTGTTGGTATTCTTTCCACGTCTGAATATACAACATACTTTTATTTTGTAATTTCAGGACATGCAGCTTTAATAATTTATCCAGCTGAATTATTTCCTGCTAGTCATTTTTCTCTAAACCTAAAATAGTATGTGTATATGGCTTGATTTGTGACGTATTTTTGTTTTTCTATGTGCTGTCTGAACATTTAGGTGAACTTAAGCCCATCTCAACAAATTTACCCTAACATGCTTGGAATGCCAACTTTAGGAAATCATTCTTATAGATTTAAATGTTTCCATTTAAGTAACCTTCCTTAAAACACAAACATTTCTCATTGATGTAAATCTTGCCATGAATAAAACTATATGTTGAGAAGGGATATGGAAGATTGTACTGGAAAAGAGTGTGGTATCTGGGCATGAGCGTGGGAAGGTGAGCTACAATGGGATATTGAGAACATAAGTTGTGTTTCCAGAGGCTGTGTACTCGTATGTATATTGGTGATGGCATTTCCAGTAGGGAATGAGAAAGAGATAGTTTTTACTGAGCACCAGTTATGTTCTTACATTACTATAATTTCATTTTATAGTCACAAATATTCTCTAGGGTAGGTACTATCGTCCCTACGTATAGGTGGGTACATTGAGTCCTCAAATGGTATTATTTGCTCAAGGTTACAATTGCTAATTAAAGTGCTAGAATGTGAATGAAAACATTTCTCAAAACTCTTGCACTTTTAAATCCCTGAGCTGATCTTATTCCAGCCAACATGTGAGCCTTACGTACATTCCTGGGTTTTATGCTTCAATGCCTCAGATTAGAGCTTGAAGTCTGTCATTTGGTTTCCCCTGTTTCATGTATTTTATTGATTAGTCCAGAGTCTTTTGTTTGGTTGCTAGTAACAGAAACTCAATTCAAATTGGCTTAAGCAGAAACAGCAGTTTATCAGTTCACACAATTGAAAGAGCTGGGGGATACTGAATTCAGGCATAGTTTGATCCAGGGTCTTCAAGGAAAGTTGTCAGGAATCTGTCTCTTTCTGTATATGGTCATTACTTTCATGTGTATTAGCCTCTTTCTCAGTTAGGCTATCCCCATGTAGTGGCAAAGGTTCCCACTAGAAGCTCCAGTTTTGTGTTGTACTAGCTTAGTAGAACCAGATGAAAGAGGGTGTTTTTCCCCAAGCTTTCCTAATACTTTCTGGTATTGTTCTCATTAGTTCTAGTCACATGTTCACCCCGGACTAATAGCTAAGATTGTGGGGTTGTGTTGTTTTTGTTGGCCAGGCTTGAGTCACATAAAACTTTCTTTTTGTAACTTAGCCCTACCTAAGCCATGTCATTTAGAAGTGGATGAAGGGTATTTGTCCATAGGAGAATCAGGGTGCTATTAGAAAAGAGGAGAAATGGAATCCTGAATAGTAACAAACAACAGATGTCCACTATCATTTTCACATTATTATCCTACTTGGGCCTTCTGCTCTAGTCAGTAATGCAGATATTATTATGAAATAATTTTCTGATTTGCACATTCCTACCTCCTGCTGTTTCTTTTGCATTTGCTATTCCATTTTACCAACCCTTTCAGACTTTACCGCAGCTTTCCTTATCTTTAGTCTGCATTCTGGAAAGACTGAGAAATCTGCTCATTTCCCTGATGTAAATCTTGGGTTGTGTTATATGTGTGCTCTCTCTCTTTCTCTCTCCATATATATGTATATATATATTTGCACCTTTCTATTTGTCTTTACCTCATCACTTTCTCCCTTTCTAGCATTTCTTTATTTCTTGAGTTAATTAGTATTGTAATTAAATTCTAGTGGACCATGCTGTTTTTTTCATACATTATTAAATGTTTGTATTACATGTGCTTTTATATACTTCTCTAAATGCAGCGTAGAAGAGATATCACTTCCATTCTTTGAAAAAACACTCTACTCAGTGTATCCTGCTAGTAATACTTTCATAAACACTTTTAACACATGTGTTTTCATTTTATTTTTCTGTTTTTATTGAGATATAATTAACATACATCACTGTAAAAGTTTAAGGTGTATAGCATAATAGTTTCACTTACATATATTGTGAAATAATTACCACAATGAGTTTAGTTAGTATCCATCAACTTGTATAGATACAAAAAAAAGGAAACAAAATTCATTGTGATGAGCACTCTGAGGATCTACTGTCTTAACAACTTTTATATATGTAATACAACAGTATTTAGTCCGCATGCTGTATATTATATCCCCAGAACTTACCTTGTAACTGCAAGTTTGTACATTTTGACCACATGTCTCCAGTTCCTCCTCCCTCCATCCCCCAACTCTGATAACCACAAAGTGATTTCATTTTCTATGAGTTTCTTGGTTTGTTTTTTAGACTTCACATATAAATGAGATCATACAGTATTTTTCTCTGTCTAATTTACTTCACTTAGCATAAGGTCTTCAAGTTCCATCCATGTTGTTCAAAATGCATCTCCTCATTTTATTCTGGCTGAATAATATTTCATTTTGTGTGTGTGTGTGTATGTGTATATCTTACAACTTTGTTATTCATTTATCTGTCGATGGATACTAAGGTTGTTTCCATGTCTTGACTATTATAAATAACACTGTTATGAACATGGGGGTACATATATCATTTTATGTATATGTAATGATATATGTACCCCATATATCATTTTGAAATTAATGTTTTGTATTCTTTAGGTAGATACCATAAAATAGAATTGCTGGGCCAATATGACAATTCTATTGTTATTTTTTGAAGACTCTCCATACTGATTTCCCTAGTGGCTGTACCAGTTTATAATCCCAGCAACAGTGCACAAGGGTTTATTTTCTTGACATCCTTGCTAGTGTTTGTTATCTTTTCTTTTTGATGATGGCTATTCTAATAGGCGTGAGGTGATATCGTTGTGGTTTTGGCTTGCATTTCCATAATGACTAGTTGAGTATCTTGTCATGTACCTATTGGCTTTTCATATATCTTCTTTAGAAAAATGTCTATTTAGGTCTTTTCTCTATTTTTAAATTAGATGATTTGCTTTTTCACTACTGATTTGTATGAGTTATTTATCTATTTTGAATTTACACCCCTTATGAGCTATATGATTTGCAAATATTTTTGTTTTCCCATTCCATAGTTTATGTTTTCACGTTGTTGTTTCTTTTGCTGTGCAGAAGCTTTTTTCTTTGATTAGTCCCATTTGTTTATTTTTTATTTTGTTGCTTGTGTTTTAGATGTCATATCTAGAAATATCCTTGCCAAGACCATGCCAAGCATCTTATTTTCCTATGTTTTCTTCTAGGAGTTTCATGTTTCAGATCTTACATTTAAGTCTTTAATACATTTTGAGTTAATTTTTTTTTATTTCTTATTTTTTATGTTTTCCACCTTTTATTTTCTGGAACATTTAATCACATTAATTTTTTTTAAATTTATTGGGGTGACAATTGTTAGTGAAATTACATAGATTTCAGGTGTAAAATTCTGTATTACATCATCTATAAATTCCATTGTGTGTTCACCACCCAGAGTCAGTTCTCCTTCCATCACCATATATTTGATCCCCCTAACACTCATCTCCCACCCACCACCCCCCTTACCCTCTGGTAACCACTAAACTACTGTCTGTGTCTATGAGTTTTTGTTTCTCATTTGTTTGTCTTGTTCTTTTGTTGTTTTTGGTTTATCTACCACATATCAGTGAAATCATAGGGTTCTCTGCTTTTTCTGTCTGACTTATTTCACTTAGCATTATACTCTCAAGATCCGTCCATGTTGTCACAAATGTTCCTATATCATCTTTCCTTAACGCCGAATAGTATTCCATTGTATGTGTGTATATATATATATATATATATATATATATATATATATATATATATATATATATATACACACCACAACTTCTTTATCCATTCATCTATCGAAGGACATTTTGATTGTTTCCATGTCTTGGCCACCGTAAGCAAAGCTGCAATGAACATTGGAGCACACGTGTCTTTATGTATAAATGTTTTCAAATTTTTTGGGTAGATACCCAGGAGAGGGATTGCTGGGTCATATGGTAATTCTATTCGTAATTTTTTGAGGAACCTCCACACTGCCTTCCATAGCGGCTGCACCAGTCTGCATTCCCACCAACAGTGTATGAGGGTTCCTTTTTCTCCACAGCCTCTCCAACACTTTTTACTATTTGTCTTATTGATGAAAGCCATTCTGACTGGGGTGAGATGATATCTCATTGTGATTAGAGTTAATTTTTGAGAATGCTGTAAGCTAGGGGTCTTTCATTTATTCATATTTCATTCATTTACATGTGAATATCCAACTTTCCCAGCAGCATTTATTAAAGAGACTGTCTTCTCCATTGAGTATTGTTGGCTCCCTTGTCAAATATTAGTTGGATTTATTTGCTTGGGTTTATTTCTGGGCTCTCAATTCTGTTCCATTGATCTGCTTGTTTTTGTGCCAGTATCATACTGTAATAATTATTGTTGCTTTATAGTATTGTATAGCTTGAAATCAGGAAATGGGATGCCTCCTGCTTTGTTCTTTTTTCTCAGCATTGCTTGGCTATTCAGGGTCTTTTGTGTTCTGTGTAAATTTTAGGATGTTTTTTCTGCATCCTATGAAAAATAGGAAAAAAAATAGTTTCCGACAAAAACATTTCTGGGGGTCGTATTTTTTTATATTGTGAAATAAAACCATTCTTTATGAAATTTCAACTCCAGGCAAAAATTTTCCTCAAATAATTCCAAAATGTCAAGTATTTTTGTGTTATTTGTTGGAAAATTAAGGACTATGAAATCTTCACTTACTAATATTGAAATAAAATTGGGGTGAAAAATTAAACTTCTGTATTATAGCAAAGCAACATTGGATTGGCTTTCTTTGTAGCCCATTTGAATGTCTGTTAATCTGGTAAATAATATATCCCATCACTCTTTCTTGATCAGCACTGGGCCTAACATTTTTTCTCATTTAATATCCATGTCACAACTGATTGTTGTACAAGGAGAAATGAGAAAACTATTTCCTTTGTAAATAGCATCTTAGTTGCTAACAAAAGTCAATTGGCTCTTTATTGCTAGATTACTCTGTATGAATGTGCCTCTTTGCAAAGGTATGGTAAAGATATGCTAAAAGAAAAGCAAACAAAATGAGTATATTTTACAAGGCACGGCTAGCTTTGGAACAAATCACAAGCATAAATCATTTTTCCTAGTCTTTCTACAGTAAGGAAGGGGAAGTAGGAATTGAAACAACACTGCTGTGGTAATGCTTCTGATGGTGAATTCGGAACAATTCATTTTTGTGTACAGGATAGTTAACTTTTCCTGACATTATGGAATACTTCGTTAAGAGATTTTCCTGCGTCTAGTCTCTGCTATTTAATCCCCTAATATTCCTGAGAGCCAAGTCTATGCAGCACATAATGAAAGAGATGAGGATGAAGAGATATAACACTTGCTCAACAAAGTTTACAGTCTTATGGGAGTAACTATAAAGAGTTTTTATTTTTGATTTGTTTTTCTGTGCTAACTTGACAACATTGTAGCTAGAACAGCTAAAGAGCAAAGCATAATATAACAAAATTCTATTCCGTGTTGGTTACCTGGTCGAAAAAAAAATGAATATTTTAAAGCTTCCTGTCTTCTTTTTCTCTTATTATTGTTGTAGTCTAATTAACACTCAGTTAGTTGTAAAAAATCTTGCTTTCCACAGTTAAGACTGCTGATGAACAGATACATACAATCCATGAAATGTGGTCTATCCGATGATAAATAATCATATTATGTCAAAACAAGAGGAATAAGTGTACTTTCTATAAACTGAAAAGGTGATCTTGCAAAGACCAGCACTATCTGAGGTGAGATGGGGAGTAATTCATGTATGAATATTGACCAGAACACATACACAGTATCAGATAAATAGATCACTGAAGAGAATACCTTCTTGTGTCAGGCATTTACAAATGGTGACTCAAAACCCCAGGGACAGTCTCAGTGGTTATGCAGCCATAGCTGAAAATGCCCCGGATGTCATATATTTCTGGACTTCCCACAGGACACAGGAGACCCACAACCTTAGAAACAAGATTGAAAAGTGCATAGATTGTCTCAAAGTCAGCGCAGACAGAGGTACCTCTCACAGAGGATAAACCATTCTTGAGAAACCCTATTACAGGTTTCTGCTGAGTGTGGTATACAGTTTTACCTAGCTTTAGAGACTTTCTACATTTCTTCCCAGGAAGTTTTCAGCAATTTTTATTCTTGCACAACTGCTTTAAAAACTAACCAAAGATTTTTCCCCACGTTCCATTGGTGCCTTTATGTATTTAAAAACTTTTATAAAAATGTTAAATATATGCATGGATCATGAATATTGTTAAACATCAACTCCAAAAAAACAAACTCAGGTCTCCATTTAAAAACTCCTCTTGCACGTAAAGAAATCTATAATTCACAGTCCATAAATGTATTTTACCACACCAGATTTGAAGTAAATCTTTAGTCCTGTTGCATCTGTTGTTCTGCTTTCATGCCCCAAAGTTCCCCGAGTGGTCTGAAAAAAATGAAAACAGACCTTCCTAGAGAGCCTGTCAGATGATCAGGGAGTCACACACAGGCAGAATCTTTCTGAATCTCTAGTAATTAATTATCATCAGTTGTCTCATTGACAGCTGGGGGCCACATTTAGCCAACCAGTTGCCTTGGGTTGCACAATGCTATGTTTGTTCTAAGCCCCTTGGGTGATTCTTGCTGTATGTAAAATAGCAGCAGTTGGAGTACCATTTGCTTCCGCATAGATGCTTTATGACTTGCGTGTCAGGACTATGGCAACCCGTCAGAACCAGTGGATGCCTGGTAAATACCGTGAGATGACTCTTTGGATGTGAGCAGAGAGAACAGGAAATTATTAAACCACAAGTGGAAGGAAAAAAGAACACCCAATAAAATGGCATTAAGGTGTGAAGTTTGTTCAAGACTGACCTAATTATTTTGTAAGGAATTTTATGTGGAGATTTTAGATGCAGGATCAAACCCTCAACAAGGACCCCTGTGAATGTTTGTGCCCAGCTATAAAAACTAGTTTGGTACAAAAACATGTCTTATCAGACTATGGCAAACTTAATTAACAGAGTCTAGTCTGTTACTAGATCATATTGATCTGTGAATTAACAGATGATATTCTGCATGCAATATCCGGTGCCCTTATCTGTTTCTTTAAATATCAGCAACATACGCTTTCATGATACACCAAAATAAATTTGATCTTTGGAAGGAACACAGTGAAGTAAGAAAATCCTGAATTTGGTCTGTTACCCAAACAAAAGTTCTCAGACTTAAGAAGCCAAGGGTTAATATGTTCATAATCTTAAAGGAAGTTCAGAAAACTAGATGCCACCTTCATCCTAAATTTCCTTTTGGTGTTTTTAACATGTCTATGAAATGAGTTTAAATATTTTGCATGTTTAGCAGAGACTATTTTCCTATGTAGAGGATGCTCTTTAGATAAACTCTTTGTTCATCTCTTTGCCTAACTCCTACTTTCTTGGGAGTTGTTCCTTATGAATTTAGTATTAATTCATATTAATGAGGGACTGGGGCTGGGAAGTAGTCAAAGGGGTCAGTTCTGAGTTCACACCAGCTCTATCTTGTCTACATTTTTTTTTGTTTTTAATTATTTGGTCAATTTTCTCAGAGGCAAGATGCAGCCTCTGTTTGTTCTAGGAGTGTCTAGTTGCTGATAGTTTCCTTTTGAAATGATTTCTATCATGGATGTAAGATTTAGAAAAGCTCAGTCTATGGCAGCTTTGCAGTTAACATTTCAACATTTCTTTTTGAAATACAAAAATAATGTGTGCATAAAGATCTGTAGTCATGACATATTTGTGTGTGTTTACTAATTGTATAGCTATTAATTTGGTTTCAAGCCCATATCTGTAAACTTGGATTCACATGTATAAAAACTTCTTTGAATTGTTAGTCTCTTAGGATTTTAGTTGGAAAAAGACACGATTATACTACGCAAATCCTGATAGACTTTGCGATTTTGTTCATCTTTTGGTGTTCTTTCTCCTGGTTTCAATTTGACATTCCTCTGACTTGAATTTGAAAAGTATTTCTCAGCTTTGTAAAATTCACATCAACATCTGTTCACCACTATAACAGTTCATAGTTACGTGGAAATTTGAAATGTAAATCAGATAACTTTTTCTGTTATAACTTTCAATTAAAAAGAAATAGCTAAATGTTTTAAGAGAATCAATGTTAGAAGAAGGACTCTCACATAAATACCTTTTTATCTGTAATCTAAATCCATGCTCGCCAATGTTATTTTCTCTTTGGGTATCATTTGTGTCTCTGTGGTGCAATGAGAAACAAGGTCCTTTTCCAAAATACTTCTGCTAATTGGAAACATTCAAAACTTGATAATATTCGACAATCTACTGTCTTAAGTTACATTTTATTAAGGATTATATTGATATTTCTGAAGAAAATTGTAAATAGGCTTTTTCACATTTGGAATTAACTTCAGATCTGTCCATTGTAAAGGCGAGGTTTCTCTGACATAGAAAGAAATAGATTTCAATAGTAGCAACAAAGTGAATGAAAAGATTTTACACACTGTTAAGTGCTTTACAGAGTTAGATGGCATATATCTAATAGACAATAATGGTTTTGGAATAAGTGAAGGGACAGAAGGAAACATGCACAGTGAAAATAGTGGAAAACTAGATAGGTCCTGGTTATGAACAGGAAAGCTTTTTATCCAAGGGTACTGTATTTCCATCTCCTGATTGTTAGAAGTTATTTAATCTTTTGTTCTTCTTAACCAATGAAATGTATTGGGAAAATTAGTGTTAGACAATATGGTAAACCCAAGGAAATCAGAACCTTGTGAATAATTTTTCAGTATCTGCTTGAGTGTTTGGAATTTAAAAAGAAGTAGAGGAATGCTGAAATTGATGGCATCTAAAGTTGAATGTTTATAATAAAAAAATCATAAAGTCTTTTATTTTCAGTTTTTACAATTCATTTTATCACAGACCTCTTCTTTTTTCATTGTCAATGGTGAACTTTGATATCACCTTAAAGTGAAGTCAGTTAGTAGGCGGAAATGTTCATTTATCACATTTTGACTCTAATCAGTAAGATACACTGATGGGCTTTGGTGTCAGAGACACCTAGCTTTGCAATTACTGTCAAATCTTGAAATGTTTCCTCATGTGAAAATGGTCATAATGATACTTAGCTTTTAGGGTTTATAAGTATTAAGACACATATGTGAAAAGTGTTTCAGCCCAGTTTCTAAACGCATAATAAATGGTGAGCTATTATCAAAACAACTTTCAGAGGTCCTTTCTGGTTAGGGTGAGTATGTAATTTATCATCCAGGACGGGGAAGTTTTGAGAATGAAGACAGAAACTATTCATGAATACATTGGGACACATGAATACATTGGCCCCAGTCCAGGCATAAACCAGTACTGGGGCAAGTTAAGAACTGTAGTCACACAATTCCTGACACATCCATCCTAAAGTAAAGCAGGCTTGTTAGACATTAAAGAGAAATAATACATAGAACTTTCTTTTAAATGTTATAAAAATGGCAATTTGAGGGGTAAAAAAAGTCACTTCATAGTTTATTTGTGTCATTGCATGGATGAGAGGATAATTAAGAGAGGAGAATTGTATTGGTGTTTATCTCCCTGAAAGTCAATACAGAGAGAAGAAAGAGTCCAATAAGGAAGCTTATGCAGGAGAAGAGGTCTGTTGTAGGACAGAGCTGTTCAAAGTGTGGTTTTTGGATAAGCAGTATTGGCATCACCTGAGAACTTGTTAGAAATGCAAACTTTCAGGGCTCATTTCACGACTACTGAAGGGGAATATCTGGGTCTGGTACCCAGGAATCCATTTTAACAAACTCTTCATGTACTCTTCTGCATACTAAAGGTTTAGAAGTACTACTTGAGCAGATCCAGAGACTTTTGATGCTGAAAAAACATTAGATGTAGGACAAGCTCCTTATTTTATATATAAAGAAACTAAGTCTTGGGAGAGGTTAAATATGTCAAATTATTTTAATTAAAATTTATTGGGGTGACAGTGGTTAGTGAAATTACATATGTTTCAAGTGTACAATTCTGTAATACGTCATCTATATATCATATTGTGTGTTCACCACCCAATCAGTTCTCCTTCCATCACCATATATTAGACCCCGTTTATCCTTACCCACCACCCACATCCCTCCTTACCCTTTGGTAACTACTAAACTACTGTCTGTGTCTATGAGTTTTTGTTTCTTTATTTGCTTGTCTTGTTCCTTTGTTGTTTTCAGTTTTATATCCCACATATCAGTGAAATCATATGGTTCTCAGCTTTTTCTGTGTGTCTTATTTCTCTTAGCATAATAATCTCAAGATTCACCCATGTTATCGCAAATGGCAGTATTTCGTCTTTTCTTATGGCAGAGTAGTATTCCATTGTGTATATATACCACAACTTCTTTATCCAACCATCTATTGAAGGACAATTTGGTTTCCATGTCTTGACTGAGGAACATTCATACACAGTTGGTGGGAATGCAGGTAGGTGCAGCTGCAATGGAAGACAGTGTGGAGGTTCCTTAAAAAGTTAAGCATAGAATTACCATATGACCCAGCAATCCCTCTCCTGGGTATATACCCCAAAAATCTGAAAACATTTATTTGCAAAGATGTATGTGCTCCAATGTTCATTGCAACTTTATTTATGGTGGCCAAGACATAAATGCATCAATTTAATCCACAAAGTTAATGTAAGGGAAATTTGAAGTATAATCTGTATTTTTACATTGTCTATTTCTTTCTAGCTCATTATAGAGAGTATTCATCTATTCACACACAAATTCCCTTGTATTGGACCTTTGAATGCAATCTGTCCATATTGAGAACCGACAAATCTATAATAATCAGTATTATCTTCTATTTCCCCAATTCAAAATAATTCAAAGTATGCCTGAGATATATGAGAGTATGTGGGCTGAGTCAACTGCCTGTTTTTGTAAATAAAGTTTATTGGTACACAGCCATGCTCATTCATTTACCCATCATCTAATATTGCTCTGCAATATGAGAGCTGATTAGTTGCAGTAGAGATCCTATGGCCTGCAAATATTTACTGTCAGGGCCTTTATGACAAAAAGTTTAACCCCTATTCTAGAATTTTGTATAAATGGAATTAAAGGATATATCTTTTTGGTCTGGCTTCTTTCCTTCAGCATAATTATTATGAGATTCATCTGTGTTTTTCAAAGTAGCGTAGTTTATTGTTTTTTATTACTAAGTAATGATCGTTTGTATGAATGTACTGAGACTTGTTTATTTCTCCAGTTGTTGAGGTACGTTTGGGGTATTTCCAGTTTTCAGCTATTACAAGTAAAGACGCAATGAACTTTCACATGCAAGACTTTGTATGATCATACTCCTTATTTTTAGATAAACATCTAGGAGTGGAATAATTGGATCATGTAGTAGCTATATGTTTTACGTGGTAAGACACTGTTAAACTGTTTAAGTGGTGGTGCCATTTTTCTGTTCTCACCAGCAGTGAATGAAAGTTTCAGTTCCTCTACATGCTCCCCAACACTTGGATGGTCAGTCTTGAAGATTTTCACAATTCTATATATGACCATGTGTAGTAGTATTTCATTATAGTTTTAATTTGAATTTTGTTAATTACTAATGATATTAAGCATGTTTTCATTGCATTTTGGGGTTTTGTATTTGTATGTGAAGCCTCCATTTAAATCTTTTACTGATTTTTCACTGTGTTGTTTGCTTTCTTATTATTGGGTTTTGAGAGTCCTTTATGTGCTCCAGATACAAATCTTTTGCCAGATTTCTCTTCCTGTCTATAGCGTGCCTTTTCGTTTTCTTAATAGTGTCTTTTAAGAGTAGGAGGTTTTAAAATTGGTAAAGTCCAGTTTATGAATTTATTCTTTATGGAATGTTTCTCTGATGTGATATTTAAGAAATCTTTACATAGCCTTAGGTCATAAAGATCATCTCTTTAGGCTTTCTTCTAGCAGTTTTATAATTTTAAGTTATAGATTTAGATCTGCCGTTCATTTTGTATTAATTTTTGTATATGATGTGAAGTACGGATAGTTCTTATTTTGTCTTTTGCTTTTCTCTCTCTCTTTTTTGGCATACGGATATCCAGTTCCCATCCCATTTGTTGAAAAGACTATCCCTTGAAATGACTTTTTCACCTTAAAAAAAAATTAGTTTTGTATACGCATCGACCTTTTATTCTGTTCCATTGATCTATTTGTTTATTTTTACACAGATACCGCGCTCTTTTGATTACTTGAGACTTATAAATATTATACTTATAAATCCGGTACCATTAGCCTTTCACTTTTGTTCTTTTTCAAAATTGTTTTGAGCATTCTATGTCCTTTGCATTTTCATACGAGTTTTAAAATTAGCTTGTCAGTTTCTATTTTTTAAAAAAAAGCTTACTGAGTTTTGATTGGGATTTCATTGACTCTATAGGTTAACTTTGGGAGAATAGACATCTTAACGGTATTTACTTTTTTAACATACGACTCCATTTATTTAGGTCTTTTTTAATTTCTCTCAGCAATGTTTTATATTTTCAATACACAGGTCTTTCACATCTTTTTTTAAATCAGATTTGTTCCTAAGTATTTTATGTTTTCTAATTTTATACTTTATTTTATAATTTAAATTTCTATTTGTTGCTAATATATAGAAATATAATTGAGTTTTTATATGTTTATCTTTTATTTTGCTAAACTCATTTTTTTTAGTTTTTTTCTAGTAGCTTTTTGTAGATTCCAATTGACTTTCTCCAAAAATGACAATGTCATCTGTGAACAAAGACAGTTTTATTTCTACACCTCCAATCTGCATTTTTAAAATTTATTTTTCTTGTCTACTCATACTCTGGACAGAACCTGCAGTACAGTGTTAAATAGCAGACATCCTTGCCATTTATCTGCTCTTGGGAGGAAATCACTCTGCTTTTCACCATTAAATAAGATGTTAGCTGTAGATTTTGTTTGTTTATTTGTGTGGTTTTTTTTTTTTTTTTTGGTAGATGACCTTTATCAAGTTGAGTGAGTAAGGTATTTTCTATTCCTAGTTTCTGCAGAGTTTTTATCACAAATTAGTTCTGGATTTTGTCAAATGCCCTTCTGCATATACTGAGGTGATCATACAGGGTTTTTATTTTTCTAGTTTAATATGTTGAAGTATATTGTTTGATATTTTTAAAAAATGTTAAAGCAAACCTCACATCCAGGGATAAAACTCACTTTGTGATGATGTATTAATTATGGTTTTGCAATAGTGTTGGATTTTATTTGCTAAAATTTTGTTCAAAATTTCACACAGTTTGCATCTGTGTTGATGAGGTCTATTGGTCTATAATTTTCCTTTCTTGGAATGTTTTTGTCTGATATCGGTATTAGGTTAATGCTGGCATTGTAGAGTGAGTTGTGGTGTCTACTCTCCTTGACAATTTTCTGAAAGGGTGTGTAGGATTGTTACTATTTCATTCTTAAATATTTGGTAAAAGCCCCAGTGAATCCATATGGGCCTAGGTTTTTTTTTTTTTTTTTTTTTTGGTGAAAATGTTTTATTTTTTACTACAAATCCAATTTCTTTATTAGATACAGGTCTATCTAGGTTACTTATTTCTTCTTGAGTGAGCTTTGGCAGTTTGTGTCTTTCTAGAAGTTTATTTCATTTAAATTTTCAAATTTATTGGTGTAAAGTTGTTTATAATATTCATGTACTATCCTTGTATTATTGGTGTAGTGAAATCACTCCTCTAATTCCTGTTATTGGTAATTGGTGTCCTTCTCTTTCTTCCTGGTCAGTTTGGCCAGAAGTTTATTTTCTCAGTAAAATTGATTTCATTGATTGTCTCTATTGCTTTTGTTTTCCATTCCATTCCTTTGTTTTCCGTTTAATTTTTATTATTTTCTCCTGTTTACTTTTGGGTTTACTTTTCTCTTCTTGTTCTATTTACTTAAGGTGGAAACCAAGGTCATTACTATGAAACTTCTTTTCTAATGTAAGCTAGTGCTATACGTGTAATGTCCCTCCTAAGTACTATTTTAGTGGCATCCCACAAATTCAGACATGTGCTTTGATTTTTATTCAGTTCAAAATATTTCTATATTGCCTTTTGTTTTTTCTTTGACACATTGATTTTTTTTGAGAGAGTTTCCTAGTATTTAAGGATTTTCCAGAGATAATTCTGCAATTAATTTCTGATGCAATTACATTGTGGTTCGATGACATATTTCATATGACTTGAATTCTTTTATATTTGTTAAGATTTGTGTTTTGGTCTAGAATATGGTTTATCTTAGTAATTGTTTTGTGTACACTTGAAAACAACATGTATTCTGTTTCTGTTGTGTGGAGTATTATGTGAATGACAGGTCAAATTAGTTGGTAGGGCTCTCCTTATTGATTTTCTGTCTAGTTTTTCTGTCAGTTATTGAGAATGGGAATTCAAAATCTCTGACTATAAATGTTGAATTTATATGTTTATCTTTGCAGGTTTATCAGTTTTTGCTTTGTCAATTTTAAAGAACTGATATTAGGTACATAAAACTTTTAGGATAATATCTCCTTGATGACTTGACCCTTTTGTCATTATGAAGTGACTTTCTTTGTCTCTGATAATATTTTCTCTGAAATCTACATTGATATTAATATAGCCACCCCTGCTTTCTTTTTATTTGTATTAATATATATCCTATCCTTTCACTTTTAACTTATTCGTTGTTTTTTTTTAATATTTAAAGTGCATTTCTTGCAAGCAGCATAAGTGGTCTTACTTTTTTATTCAATCTGAGAATCTCTGGCTCTTAATAAGGGTGTTTAGATCATTTACATTTAATATGATGGTTGATATGCTAAAATGTAACACTGTAATCTTGGTATCGGTTTTCTATTTGTCTCATTCATTTTTTTCACTTTTCTTTTTCTTTTCTATCTTATTTTGGATTAATCAAATATATTTTGTAATCCCATTCAGATTCTTTTGAGGATGTTTAGCTATAAATATTTGGCCAATTTAATTTTTCCTTTGTTTATAATATGCAACTTTATCTCATCCCAGTTTGCTTTTAAGCAATATTATACAACTTCATTTATGTGTAAGAATTTTAAAATGGCGTAATTCCATTACTCATCATGACCTTTACATTTAAACAGGCAATTATCTTTTAAGTAGATTAAAATAATAAGAAACAATCTTACTGTGTTTCCCCAAAAATAAGATCTGGTTTTATATTAATTTTTGCTCCAAAAGACACAATAGGGCTTATGAAAAATCATGCTAGGGCTTATTTTTCGGTTAGGTCTTATTTTGGGGGAAACATGGTACATGTTTACCCATGTAGTTACCATTTCTGGTGTTCTTTATTTCCTTCTATAGATTCATCGTTCAGCTGGTATTATTTTCATTCTGCCTGAAGGATTACCATTTATATTATGTGAGATGAGAATGATGATTTCTTTCAACTTTTCTGTCTGAAAATGTCTTTAATTTGTCTTTTTTATGAAAAAAAATTTTTGTTGGATATAGAAGTCTGTGTTGACAGTTTTTTTCTTTCAGTACCGCAAGATATGGTTCTACTGTGTTTCACTTGCATTATTTATGACAAGATGCCTTTCATCATGTTAATTTTTGTTCCTCTGTAGTAATAGGTGTACCTCAGAAATATTACAGATTTGGTTCTAAACCACTGAAATAAAGTGTCTATTTTAATAAAGCACATCGTAATCTCATTGCTAGTGGAGAGTTTTGACTTGAATATGTAAAAAATTCAACATCTGGAAAGCACATAAAGAGAAGTGCCATAAAATGAGGTATTTCTGTAGATACATTGTTTTTCTCTGGCTGCTTTTAAAATTTTCTTTAAAACTGATTTTGAGCAACTTGATTATTTATTTATTTTTTTTTGGTTTATTTTTCTTCATAATTTATGTGCTTGGATGAAGTTTTTGCATTTATGGGTTTACAGTTTTTTCCAAATTTTGAAAATATACTTCTTCAAATATTTTTCCATCTACTATCCCTCTGCTCTCTTTCAGGGACTCCAATTACATGTATATTGGGTTACTTGAAATTTCTCTATATTTCACAGATGCTCTTTTCACTTTTAAAATTACTTTTTTCCCTTTGTATTTTGTTTTGAATAGTTTCAATTGCTATATTATGCAGTTCTTTGGTAATGTTTAATATGCCACTAAACCCATCTAGAGTGTTTTTCTTCTCAGATATTGTAGTTTTTATCTCTAATGGTTTGTTTTGAGTTTTTTTTATATCTTCTCTGTCTGTACTTAACTTTTAAAAAAATGTTTAATGCAATTAAAATAACCATTTGAATGTCCTTACCAATGAGTTTTAATGTATGTCAGGATTACCTCTATTCTGATTGATTAATTATTGTCCTCATTTTAGTTTAGTTTTGTTTTTTCTTTCTCTTTGCATGCCTGGTAATCTTTGATATGATACCAAACTTTGTAAATTTTAATTTTGGATGCTGAATATTTTTATATTTCTGTAAATATTGTTGTGCCTTTTTTTTTTCTGGGAAACTTTTTGATCCTCTTGAGTCATGATTTTATGATTTGTTAAGTGGGTCCAGAACAATGCTTCAGTCTAGGCTAGCTGTTCCCTATCACTACGTCAAGATCATCCTCATTATTCTTCCCAACGCCCTGTGAATTATTAGTTTTCTCTTATTTTTTCAGATTGTTTTTTCCCTGACTTTGGGTAGTTTTACTCATGTATGCTCCTGATCAGTACTTTGCGGAATACTTTTGTGGGATTATCTGCCAATCTCTGGAGTTTTGTCTGTGAAGTCTCTTTTCTCATGTATTCTGTCTGTGAACTCTAGCTGACTTGATCTCCCTGAACTTTCTCACCTTCATTTCCTCAACTCAGGGAGTCCTCTGGGGTTTTCTTGGGTTTTCCCTCTGCACACCTCTCTCTGAAATTCTTTCAACACTGTAGTCTTGGGCAATCATAGGGCTTACATCATCATTTTCTGTCTCTCAGAGACCACTATTTTTTGTTGCCTGATATGCAGTTTTCCACAGTGTGCTATACAAATATTAGAATTTTCTATTTGTACCATGATGCAAAAAAAAAAAAAAAAGTTTGAAGTTGCTGACTTAGATAATATGACTAAAGCAGCGAGCTGCTCTTCTGAAAAATGTCCACAGAAATTGCATTTTAGAATGAGATCATTTTTGGACCTCCTGAAAACTATTCATGGATGCCTCAGTTAAGACTGTTATAGTGAATGGGAAGGCTGTGGGCCATTCTGCACAAAGATTGTTTCTCTCAGCTGAGCATTTAGTGAGAGTCAACTAAAAATTAAGAGTAGAAATGCATCTTTAAGTAGGGCTAAGTCAGTGCCTACAGTTAGATTTACTTTTGAAAATCTCTTAAATCTCCTGTAAAGTGAAATATCCATGTTTGTGTATACAATCCTATTCTGTAGTTCTTAAACATGCTGAAATGGAGAACCCTTGAGTTTAAAAAAGGAACAAAAGGAATGTCTATATATAGATTTTTGGTTTTCCCAAACATCCCTGTCTAAGCTTTCCAAGTCCTAGGTTAAACAGGGTAAAGGTAGAAATGCCTAATGTAGGCCTAGATGTGCAGGGTTTACTTTATCTCATCTTAAGAGTAAACATCTTAAAATATTTAATTTTAACCTAAATACATGTGAATAAATAACTTTGTTCTTGTAAGGATTAAATAAGGTAGTGCAGTCTTACCCTATGGTAAGGACGAGTGGACGAGTGGATACTGGAAGTGGTTTATGATCTATAATTATAGGAAGTTAAAAGCTTCTATAATAAATATAATGAAGGTTTTTCTTTTTTCTTTTTTTCCCCCATGGGAGAATGATCTCTAGTAAGCAAAACAATGTGAGAGCTCCCAAAGTTAATCTAATGTGATTTCAAAAATGTGTAATATTTGACTCACCTCTAATTATGAAATAAAGCAGGATATCATACATTTCAAGAGTCGAAACTTAAACGAGAATTTTTCATATTTTCAAGTTAGACACACACATATCTATATATGTAAAGAGACAAAATATAAAAAATGTAATCAAATAATTAATATTGGTGAGAGTTATAAACTTCTCAAAGCAGAGAAGTCCATAATGTACTCTGTAAGATACAAACCTCTCTTAACGTTTTGAAACCCATGATATAAAGAATACAGAAAGGATTTTAATGTAGAAGTTCGGGGAAATAAAAATATTGCTAGGTATGTGAAGAATAAGAATTGAGTAACTATAGTTTATGAGAGTCTGCTTTTATGAGAATGTGTCTTCTAACTACAGGATGATTGAGAGTTATGTACGAATGATTTAAAAAATTGCACAAAGCCCCAATAGAGAAAAATTAAATAATACCTTGTTTAGAATATATATGTATTGATACAATACACATAAAAACAGGCAAGGGGATGATAAACTAAAAGAAAAATATTTGAATACTAATGGTGGTTATGTGTGGGCTGAAAGGTTGATTCAGAGTAGATATTCACTGTGTTCTACTTTTGACTCAGGTGGTAGGTGTATAATTACTTATTTTTATGACTATGCTTTATAACTAATATGTTTGTTAAATCTATTCTGTTGAAATAGTAAACATTAGACTTAAAGTTATAATAAAGATGTTCTTACAAACTTAAGAAATTAAAAGTATAGTATCAAACTTTTAAAATAGAATTTTGTATACTTGCTCTATTAAGTAGTTATAAATACATAACAGGATATGGCATAAACTTGGCAGCCCTTGCAGTTCTAATGGAAAATGTGTAACTAAGTAATTGTTCAGTTTTATAGATTTAAGAAATTTTACCAAGTGAATAAACAGTGTTGGGGATATTAATAATATTAAATTCAACATATTTATAAAGCTGTTCATGAGTTATTTATATGTTGGTGATTTGTATTTATTAGGTCAGAGAAAAGGACTTTACGGGGAAAGTAAAAGTCACAAATTTAATAAATGCTATTTAGCATGTTTGGAGGTGTTTTCCTAAGTTTGTTAGTATAACAAAATTTTCCTCAGAGGCCCTTTAAAGATAATGTGAAAATCTGTTAGATTAAAAATAGATTGTATGATTGGTAATCTAAATTTACAAGTTTAAGGAAGAATGAGGATTTTTAATTTTTAACTTTAACAAATTTAACAATAATTATTGACACAAAAACTAAACTTCCAATCAGTCTTTTTTGTGAATAAAAAAACTCATATAACATATAACCAAAGTATGTTTCAGTTTGCCAGGTAAGTGCAGAATCATGGGCTTTCATATTATCTTATCTAAGGTAGAGTTGACATTCTTTTACAAAAATTCAATCCTCTTAGAAGGATAGGTACCCACTAGAAGGCACAGTTCTAAGGAGGGAGGCAATCAGTCCTAGCAGGGATCATCAAAACTTCCTTAAAAAGAGACTTTGGTGGTGAACACACAATGGGATTTATAGATGATGTAATACAGAATTGTACACCTGAAATCTATGTAATTTTACTAACAAATGTCACCCTAATAAATTAAAAAAAAAGAGACTTTGGGTTTACTGTGATGCACAGATAGAAACCTCCTCCTTTTCTAATTATACCTGTTGGTGCCTGAATAGACAGCAACAGTAGGTAACACATTGGTAACATGAAGGCTTAACTTGTGAATATGTTATCACAATTCCTTGTGTTTAGACCAGATGTTATTGAAATCAATGCATTTTTTAGTGTGAAGTAGCCACCATTTTTACATAAAGAATGTATTTTGTAAAAAGTAGGTCATTCAAGAGAAGGATATCTAGATATCTAGGCTAAAATTAATTAAAACAGAGGTACATAACAAAATACGTTAAAATAACCAATGGGTAAAACTCCTCATGCATGATAAAACTCCTAGATATATACGTGAGTAAAATTTATCTTCTTGAAAATTTTTTCTGGGCTAACTAAGAGCTAAATTTCCAACAGTGATAGAGACTTTCAATTATCAGAAAGAGCTGAAGAATTACTGGACATACCTCTAGGATGGTAGTCAAATAAATCACTACATATTCTACTAGATTTTTTTTTTTTTCACTATTCTACTTAGAAGCAAATAATCCTGAGATTCTGATCATTCTTTTTTTAGTGATGTCCAGTGTCCCTGGATTACCTTATGGATATCAGTCATTATTTTATGGATATCAGTCATTTTATTATTGTAAACAACACATACATCCCAATGCAGTGAATCACTGGGGATGACATAATTTATGAGGAATATCAAGATCTACATCAAAGTTTGCTTGGACAGTAAAGATTCATGACTGCAAAATATAAACTGGCTAATACATTTTTAGCTTGAGGACATTTTCTTATAGTGCTGCGGGAAAAGATATTTCAAACATTTAAAATAATGAGCATATGCTGGTGTTCTGAAATAAGGGGATAAATTAGAAATCTTTTTATTTATTCATAAAACAAAGAGCTTTTTATCTTGCATTGCCCATGAACTTAATCTTGCATAAACTGAACATAATCCCCCGTCCTTGCGTCAGCCTTTTCTTCTGCCAAGGAGAAAAGCTGTTGCTAAATTACCTTGATTGTCCTGAATAATAGAAAAATAATAATGCTATTCTCTGAAGTCAGGAAAACACCTTTCATTCACAAAGGTCTGGTAAAACACTTCAAAAAGAATAACTCACATATTCATCTCATCACCCAACCCCTTCTTGCTGGGGATGGAGGTGGGGGTCGGTGAAGTGTAGCCATTGCATTCTATGTTCAGAAAAATAAACTAAAACTTACAGAAGTGAAATATTCTTAGATAAGGAAGACATGAAAATACCAAGGTTGACTCAACTAGATTGAAAGCTAATTGATCTTAGTGATGTCCAGCGGTTGAAAGTGAATTTGGGAGAGACAGGTGTACACCAGTGCTAGGATGAAGGTGAGGCAAAGGAGGTGCCTAGGACAGCTCATATTCATGGTCACACAGTCAGTGCCTTATTAAATTGTGCATCGGAGGTGCCTCCTAGTTTCATCCAAGTTCCAGCAATTTTATTGCTAGAGCAGCAGTTATACTTGGGCGGCATTATCACCTAGCCTGGGGGTGGTGGTGGTGTGTGCGTGCATGCATGTGTGTGTGTGTGTGTGTGTGTGTGTGTGTTGGGGCAGTGTGGATTTTGTTGGCTCCAGGCTGGAAGGCAATATTTACATATGGTAGGCATTGGCCAAAGATCTTGAGATCTATGATTTGAGCTCAGTACCATGTGGTTCCAAAGGCAATGTTCTCCACTCCATGGTGGTATCTTCCATCTCATCTTGGTAACTCAGCGAATTGAGTTCCACTGCACCTGGTCCATTCTGAGACAGAACAGGCTTATACCTCTAACAATGGGGAGGAGAACTTAGTCTTTTAATTCCTTCTTCATGGTTCAGAAAACTATGGTGTAAATATTGATTATAAACAGGTCAGTCTCTGTGACCACTTTTGATAATTTAATAAATGACATAAAATTTTTTTCCTTTTTATGGAATTGTAGAGAGCCTTCTTTGTTCCCAGTATGCATTCTGATATTGTTTCCCCTCTAGTAGAACTTCAATTTTATTTAGTATCGACCCTTTTACATTCAACCCATTTGACTGGAGTTATGTTAAATCTAAATGTGACTCCAGGCATGGTTTCTGATTGGTTTAATCATGTCAATCCCACCTCTACTACCCATGATTGATTCAGGTTCCAGGCATGAGTTAATCGGTTAATTCTTTGTCCAGGCCTGGGTAGTGCTGTAAATCTGCCCAATCAATTTGAAGGGAAGAACTTTAATTGCGTAATTGTGGAAGTCTCTCCTTTTTTCCCACTGAATGCTGCTATGGTTGCTGCTGGCCACCAGCCTGCAATTAAAAATGAACCCAGCTGACGCTATTACAGGCAGATCTGAGAGAAGAAGGCGACCTAGGCTTTTTATGACATCACTGAGTCACTAAATCATCAAAGTCAGGGTTATCTATTTTTTGTGAGATAAATATCTGTACTGTCTAAATCACTTTGAGTCTGAGTTTACTGAATGAAAAAGATTCTTTCAGTTTTCATTTTCTTTTTATGGATGCCTAATGGCCAATATTATCTGATTAATTATACCATTAGCTGGGATTTGGAATTTAATTATCTTAAAAGCATATGTATATATGTTTATATATAGGCTATATGTGTATACACACATAAACAAATATTTATGGATTTGTTATATAGAAATATATATATATATATATATATATATATATATATATATATATACATAGTTTATGTATAACTACATGTATGGCAGTTACGATTACACATTCATTTTTATATATGTAGAGCATATGTTATTAACCAATATTTTATATTTTTTGTTTTTTAGAATGTAGAAACTATATTTTCATCATATGTCCTATAAAATACCCACCATCTTTCCGACGATAAATAATGCATTCTGAAATGGAGGTTCTCAACCAGGCATCCTGACAATTTTATCAGTTTTCAGAAGGCAATAATGTGGGTTCACAGAGACAGAATACATTACAAATTTTGAGATTAAGTCTAAGTGATGTGCAAGTAGAAGATATAAACCAAAAATAAAAGGAAGGAATGGAATATGTTTAAGAATAAGAGATTTATTTTGTGACTTTCACTGGGCTACAATTCCCTTGTCTGAATTACATGCTCCTGTGAGTTTGCTCTGGTTGTCCCACCTTCCTGTGAAATAATCTTCCTGCTCATCCCAAAGGAGCATCCAAAAGAGAAGCAAGAGATTTCTAAGGAGAAAAACAAAAATGCTTTACAGTTTTCCTGTGGGGTTTGAAGCAGTGAACTCATGTAAATTTATTCAGAAGATCTTCTTTGATAACTTAAAGCCCAGATTTTGTAAATGAGAACATACTTTTTTTTTTTATAAGTCGCTGATTTTTTATTTTAAACTAGATCTGAACAGAAGTAGCATAAGTAAAAAGCTATGAAGTAGCTACTTTGGCCATAAAGCTTTTCAATATTTGACAGACATTTTCATGTTTGTGGAGCCCCTGATGCCCCAAGCCTGGGAGTTGTAGTGTTTGATAATGGCTGTGCTAACATAGACTCACACTCAACCCTAAGGAGTGTAGAAAGTAAGACTGTGGAGTTACTTAGAAAGTCCTGAATGAAGAATTTGAAGAGTAGAATGCAACATGCACACAGCTGATGAGTTTGCTACAAGGTGGGTAAGGATGTAACATGTGACTATGGTTCTGGCGGATGTACTGCTAAGTCATGGGATGCGTTTAGATTTTATGCCAACTGATGAACTCTAGGAAACAATTTTTTTTTATTCCACTGTATTAAAAGCACAGAAACTTAAATGACTTTATCAGCTTCCTCACTCCACTTGTATGGTACAATGCATTATTTTTCATTTCCACATGCATATGAGCGGATGACAGAACCAAAAGTTGATGCAGCATTGGCCTGTAAGGCAGATCATCGCGTGAAAATGTAACCAGAAGAGAGGACTAAGCACCCACTCATGAAAGTCCAGATTGTTTGCTGTTACATTCTGGGAAATCATTACTTTACCAGCTGATTAGCTGTTGTTTTAAGAAGGAAAGGAAGTCCAGTTTAGTGTTATAAAAGAAAGTTGAATAGTTGCAATAAGTTTTCATTCCATAAAATTAATGATAAGCATGTGTATCTTGTTTTCTTGTAAATGTAGCTGTATTAAACTAAACTTACCCTATGTAATTGTGAATTTTAATTTCTTAGCCCAGCATGAAGATTTACTTCGGGTTATGATTAGAAGTACTTAGGTGTCCTTCAGATTATTCCAAGTCCTAGTTGGCATTTATTATGGTTCTTGTTTCAAAATTTTGTGACATATACCCCATCATTTATTTGTGATTTGTGAGAAGTAAGTATATTTAATGTTACATCTTATGGTAATTTGTGCTATAATTTCATTATTTGAGGTGGAAACAACACAAATTTAGGGGTCAGAAAGCCTTGGAATATCAGGAGAATTTTCAAATCTATGATTTTTTATCTGTAGAGAAGAATTAAAGGTCGCTATCCTCATTAGAACCAGTTTGAGAGTAATGAAGTAATGTTTTTGAAAACAATTTGAAAAGAGCAATGTGTTACACCATTGTGAGGTCTTATTAATTGAAATATTTGAGAACTAGCATTGTATATGAATTCAAGTGTTTTCAGCTGCAAGTAAAAGAAATCCCAATTCCCAATGGCTTAAAGGTACGGGGATTTATCGCCTTAATTAGTAGGTCCAGGAGTAGGGTAGCTACAGGATTAGCTAACTCAGCAGTGCAATGACGTGATTATCATCCCAGTACTTTCTTTTTATGAAATCTCCCTACATTTAGCTTGCCCGTTAGCTTCTTTCTTGGTCATCTCGTTAGGAGTTTGAGGCTGTCTTAGTCGGTTCTGGCTGTTATAACAAAATACCACAAACTGGATGGCTTATAAACAACGATAATTGATTTCTCATAGTGCTATAGGCTAGAAAGTCCAAAATCTAGGTGCTGGTAGATTCAGTATCTGGTGAGAACCCCCTTCTGGACTTCTCAGTTTCCTCACATGGCTGAAGGGCACAAGGGATCTCTTGCAGGTCTCTTTTATAGAGACACTAATCTCATTGATGAAGGTTCCACCCTCATGATCACTTCTCAAAGGTTCCATTTTCAAACACCATCACATTGGGTCTTAGGGTTTGAATTTGTTTGTGTGTGTGTGTGTTGGTGGGGTGGAGGGGACAAATAGTCCATAGCAGGTGCCTTATTAAGCAGTGTCCTTCTGTCTCTTTTTAAGATCTATCCATGAAGCCATTCCCTGATATCTTCATCTCCTCCTGAGCAGAATTCTCTTTATCTTTCACTTCTTTAACCAACCATTGCCAAGAAATATTTAATTAAAATGGTTGTTTTAGACTAATCAGATTCTCCTTTTCCCCCTAATTGGAGATGAGGTAAGGGGTCAGCCTTTTCTGAGTCATGTGACTATGCCTAGCAGTGCTAGATTCAGACTGAAGCAAGGAAGAAGTAGGTATTGATTCGTGTAGCAACAGCCAATAGCTGTGGCTAAAAATGGTCTCAAATATGATCAGTTCTGTATATGTTAGGACACTGTATATTTAAAGCAAAATAAAAACCTAACCTAAATTAGCTTAATAAGCAAAAAAATTTATAGGCTCAGTAACTGAAGAGTCCAGATTTATACTGGTATTAGGCATAATTATATGTAGGGGCTCAGGATATTGTCATGGTTGCAGCCCCATTTTTCTATTGTCTCCTTTTCTCTGTTCTGTAGGTCAGCTTCATCTTGTCTTCAGGCTGGCTTCTTGGTAGGAACATTGACTGCTACAGTTCCAATTCGATATTCTTATACGATGCCATCTAGAAGAAGAGAGGGCTTTCATCTGGTCACTGTAGCAGAGAGAGGAAGTTTAGACCTCAGAAATTCTAGCAAATGTCTCTTTATGGCTCACTGGCTCTAACTGGTGTTTGTACCCATTCTTAGTCCAATAGCTGTGACTAGGTGATGGAAGGTGCTGATAGGCTTAAATCATCAAGGGCTCACCCCTGGAGTTTAGGCTGTGTCTGTCACATCTAAATCTAGGACAGAGAATAGGGTTGGATGGTTTCTCAATGAAAAGAAGAGGGAGATGGATGACAAATGCTCGATAATGTGGTTAAATGACAAATAAGGAAATCGAAACGTATAGACATCAAATGGCTTGTCCATTGATTACAGAGACTACCAGAGCACAGGACGTCTGACTTCCAAGGAGATGTTCCTTCCATCGTACCTCAATTTCTCCCTTTATTCTTCAGTATTATCTCTTCTTGTAATTTATTTATTACAGGTTTTATTAACTTTTCTATTGGAGGCTATTTCCCATATTTGAACATTACATGTATTTTCCCTAGAACTGAGTTTGGTTGACCATAAATTGAGTTTTCCAGATATAAACATTATTTCAAATTGGCCTTGTGCACAGTATGCTGTGTGACATTCACTCAATTTGTTGTATTTTAGGAAATGTAATAAATTTTAATCCTTAATAGGCTGGGAGAAAGTGATAGTTTCACTCTTCTTATTGTAATAAACCCTTCCAAGACTCCTGAGTATTACAGATTAGGGGACATATATTCTATTATCTTATATTCATAAATGCCTTTATGAATTAAGCTACAGTTAATACTTTCAAATTAATACTTGTATATTGGTTTATAAAAATGATTATCATAATTTACAGTCTGTTTGACATTTCTTCTACATTGTAGCTATAAGGTATATCCTGTCACTTGACAGCTTGATTTGCAGAGGGAGGCATTAAATGTGAAGAAAATCTCACTTTGGTTTCCTGCTTTAGTCTTAACTGTTTACTTAGAAAACCATGGGTAAATAGCTAACTAGAATTCATTTCAGACTGGCAGTTCTGTCATTCTGTCATTTAAAATAAAGTTCTGTAGTAGGATTAGGAGAAATTGTAGCTTTTCAGTGTGTTGCTTTTTACAATAGCAAGGAAAATGTGACTTTATTATTTAATAACAGTGAGAAACAGCTGCTGCATTTTGGACTTAGGCTATTTGCAACAGACATGGTGAAAAGTCCATGCAACTTTGTCAGAGAAACTTGGATTTAGTCGGTGTTTGTACCAACAGATTCTGAAGCCACAGACAAGTAACTCATGTGTCAAATGAGATAGTGGCAAGGGACTAATGGTTGACAAATAGTTTGCATAGCATAACCTTTCTATCAAACAAAATCTTCACTGGAAGCCATTACATAAACAGGAAAAAGCAGAAGAGTTCCAGTTGAACCAGAAGAAGGCTCAAAAGTTAGCCAGTACTCTGTCGTGTTTTCCTCCTCTCCCACCTGCCACTGAAGAACCTTGGCAGAACCCCAGGACTTTACAGGAGGTATTTTGAAAACCACTGAACTTGATGATTTCTTTTTTTTTTTTTTTTTTTTTTTGATGATTTCTTTTAGACGTATCATCGAGTATCTATTACGTGCCACTCACTGGGGACTCAGTAGTGGGAAAATATGGCAAAAATAGTTACTGCTCTCTTGGAGCTTATATTCTGGCAGGGAGAGAGAAAGAGGCAAGTAAACAAAGAAAGAAACAGGATAATCTGGAAGACTGATGAACCGTATGAAGAACATAAACAGGGTGTTGTGTTAACACTTGGTGGACCTGTGGGTGTCACTGTTCAGGGAGGGTGGACAAGTAGGTGTCACCAGGGAGGTGACTTTTAAGCTGGGTCCTGAGAGACCTAGAAGAAAGAACACACTTGGGTTGTTCCAGGAATAGAAGGAAGGCCAGCGTGGCTGGATTGTAAGTGAAGGGGAAGGGGGTGGAGCTAAGGCTAGAGAGAAGATATGCAGCGCCCATATCAGCTGTAGGCTTTATACCATGTTTGAGTTTGGACTCTGTCATACAACAAATGGGACGGCACTTGATCATTTCAAGGAGGGAATGGCAAGATCTGATATGCAGTCAAATGGTTTCTCCAGCTGCTAATGGAGGAAGGAAACAGGGAGACCAGTTAAGAGGAGCTTTCAAAGATATAGGGAGGTGATGGATGTTAAAGACAGATGTAAAGAAGTAGAAAAAAAAAGATATGTTTCATGAATAAGTTCACCAAGACTTGCTGATGGAGTAAATATGTGGTGAGGGAAAGGAAGGGGTTAAGGATGAATCCTAGTTTTATATTTGGGCCACTGGATAAACAGGGTAATGTTACTGAAATGACCGGGGTTGGGGGAGAAAGAGGCTGTGATGGTGGAAATTAAGAGTTTTGTGCAAGATATATGAAATTTGAGTTGCCTTTTAGACATCTTAAGTGGAGATGTCAAGTGGGCAATTTGATATATAAATCAGGGGAAAGGTCAGGGTGATATAAATTTGGGAGTCATTGACATACAGATGATATTTAAAAGAACGGAATGTGATGAGATCACCTAAGAAGAGAGAGCAGAGGTGGAGAAGAGAGAGCAAAAGACTGAGACCAGGCACTCCAACATTTAGACCTTTCTAGGAAACTCTCTCAGGTCTCTTTCAGTTTTCAATGGTCTAATTATATTGTAAGTAATGTATGATCCTTTTTACTGTAATTGTTAGGCTCTTTCCAACTTGCACTTTCTGTTACAGCCTCAGACTTTGTTTCTCCATCCCTTAGTTTGTTCTCTCTTCCTTCTTAATTGGGAATGTGTAAAAGGTACTGTTGAACATGACAGCATAGATCTATTTGTCATGAAGTGACACTTAGAAGGAACCTCCTCCTTTTAGTGTTGTGTGGATTGATAGCAGTTATAGGACAAAATGACTTCAGCTGCTAGCTGAAAGAGTTTTCAAGAGTCTTGGATTTGAAGCCACTGGAAAACTTACCAGCATCCAATGCATTGCTTGAATACAAGCTGAGTTTGAAAGGCAGACCAAGTTCTCTACATCATACAGCTTTGGGTTTTGAAGCAAGAAGGGACAGTTACTTCTGAAGGGTCAATTTTCAGAATTGTGCCTCTGTTTCCTGTGCCAATTGGTAGTTATTTTATCCTCTATTGGAGGAGTAAGCAACTCATGGGGCAGAAATGGATTTTACCACTGGATGCCAAGTCAGGTGGGCTAATCTATAACCTCTGGTAGGCTGTGTGATCTATTGTCTAGGAGACATGATATTATATACAGCTTCTCATTCCTGGCTCTATCTGGTTTAGGCAAAAGCAGCATCCTCAGCATAAAGCATTGTAAATAGAAATTGTGCTGAAAGCTGCCAAAATCTAGAGATTGTGGATATGGTAAGGATTCACAAAATATTAAAACTGTAAAGGAGTTCAGAGAATGTCTAACCGGCCATTTTATAGAGAGCACATATGAATATATCCAACACTATCTGCTCTGTCTCCACTTGGAAATCTAAAGGCATTATAAAATTAAAATTAACATGGCTAAAACTGGATTTGTAATTATTAACCTTTTCCCTAATAACCTGATCCTTCTTCAGAGTTCTCTATCTTAATAAATGGCACTGCTATTCACAAAATTGCAAAGGCAAAAAACATAATAGTTTTCACTGTCTCTTTTTAATCTCACTTAGCATATTCAGTCAACAAGTGAGCAAATTTTGAGGGTTCTACCTCTAAGATATATCCCAAATCTGATAGTATCTCCTCTGTTCCATGGCTATCACTCACGTCTATCTAGTGTCATGTTTTCCTTGTACTAGGCATCTGTTGATTACTGTATTGGTTAGCTATGATCACAGGAATGCTAAGCAGTAATACCATTCTCAAAATTCAGTGCCTTACAACAACAAAGATTTATTCATATGCCTACAGGTTGGCAGGTCAGACTTTAGAACCTATCGCTTCTAGTAGAAAACTGACAGTCACACCATCCATTTGTTTCATTTTTGCCAGTGGTATCCTGATCCCCTGAGTTTTTACAAATCTCTACTTCTCAGACCTATACTTTTCTTGGTTTTTCAACATTTCTTGTCCCTTTGCTTATGGGGGTTAGTTCAGGGATAGACATGTATGCTGTATAATGAATCTGAAGCCTGGTGCGTGACCTACCAGAAGAGGTGTCCTCTCTTTCTCCAGATAGAGTAGGGTAATATGGTGTATGAGCTGGAAGATGGGTTCATTTGCTGATGAATGATGGGTGAGCCTGGAGCTGCTGGGAGACCCCTCGTGAGGTCTGAAGTTGAAACTACAGACTAGACCACGGGTGTCAAAACTGCGGCCTGCGGGCCAACTGTGGTCCGCAACCCATTGGTAATTGGCCCACACTAGATTTCCAAAAATATATTTAGTTTACTTAAATAAACCAGGTGAGGCAATACGTACTTCACCACGAGTGAGTGGCCCGGCTGTTTGTGTATTTTACTGCATATGGCCCTTGGTAAAAAAACATTGAAAAAAGTTTTGACACCCCTAGACTAGACAGAGGGGAGAGGCAGAGAGAGAGCAGTTTCCTGATGACATCATTTATTCAAAGCTTGCTTGAAACCAACATTACTTCTAGAATTTTGGTTTCAGGAGCTATGCATTTGTTATTTAAGCCAGTTTGTACTGGATAGTCTCTTGTCGAAACTAAAAAGCTTCTGACTGATGGAAGACTTTAGATCACAGCACAATTTGCACTGGAAGGAATGCCTTTGCTGCCCTGAAGGTAAAGACACTTAAGAGCAAAAGGGAAACAGATGTTCATTAAGTGCCTGGTGCTGTGAGGCTCTTTCCATATATCACCTCATTTAATTCCCAGGCAGTGCTTGAGGGAGCCTAGATTTAAAGCAGTGGAAGTTGAGGTTCAGGGACAGTAGGATATTTCCTAAACTTGACTCTCCTTCTTCTTCAATACCGTGTGAGATGGTAGAGGAAGCCTCATGTAGGAACAGTGCTAGTTTATAATGCCTGCATTTCTAGTCTTTGACTAATCATGCCTCATGTTATCCTCATTTTTGTCCCCACATTTCCCATTGATTTCTCACTTTAACACATCTAAGTTTAAATTTATGTGCTGCCGTATTATTGCTGGTCCTTGTAGCCATTCTGACAGGAATGCAGACATACTGCTTGATACTTAATGTTCTAAGCATAAAGCTATCTGTGTTCTGGGGAAGATGGAGGTGGAAGCATATATTGAACAGATCTAATCAATAAGACATTTGCCCAAATGAGCAGATTGATTTTATTTACACCTGCAGCAATGGGTTCTTTGCACTTCTCCTCCTTGGAGCACAGACTGTTCAGGACGCAGACAGTGAGTGACAAGACTGCAAAGGATCAATGGGAACGGAAACCACATTTGGCGGTGGTCAGCTGCATCTGGAGATTTAGCTATTTGTAATTAAATGAGTTAAAAACAAAACAGGTGGATTTTTGCTGCCGACTCAACTTTACTCTCCTGAAAGAGTATTTCTTACCAATAGAATGCTTTCCTGTAAACCATGACATTCTGGAAAGAGGTCTTTAGAGGATTGATTCTCTAGAGGGAGAGGAGGCTGAGATAGGAGCTGACTTTGTGGGGGTGACACCGAAGCTAACTCAGGTGTTTTATGGCTCTGGATCTGAAATTCTAGGCCTAACTCCTGACTATCTAGGTGACTTTGACAAGTCATTCTCCGTGGAAGCTAAGTGTGCATGTAGACTTTTAAGGGTGAAATCCATCTGTAGGTTCCTAATGAATTTTTGAAAAAATAATTGATTTTTACTGTATTCTGAAGCTCATAAATTATAGTTCCAAGCCCAACACTTGTTCTTTTTTCTTCTCGTATTGTTATTCTTTCAAAAAATCTATAATTTGTCTCAACAACAACTGTTTTCTCTAAAAGCATATGCAGTTTGATCGACATTTGGTAAATGTAACTCGTTAAAAATCCTGGATTTCCATCTGACTGTCCCCAACTCAGTGCCTAGGCTCTCCCTGGTTCCATCATATCTGAGGGGTTTTAGGCAAGAAATGCCTAACAGGCTCCATGTTATAGGCCAACAGTGAATAATTGGGAGTGGCTGTCTGAAGCCCTGGCCTGAGGGTTGTAAGCCAGGCTGTGTCTGGGTTCAGTGGAAAGAGTTATAATCAATTAGTAATGTCTGCTTTGGGGGCCACATAGAGGGAGTGCTGGCATGACCCTTTACAAGTGGCTGAAAAGGGGTATTAAAGACAACACACCTGTTTCCTCGAAAATAAGTTCTAGCCAGTCCATCAGCTCTAATGTGTCTTTTGGAGCAAAAATTAATAAAAGACCTGATCTTATAGTATCTAAGACGGGGTCTTATAGTAAAATAAGACCCAGCATTATATGATATGATATGATATGATATGATATATGTTAAATTACATTATATTTTATAAGACTCGGTCTTATTGTACTATAAGACCGGGTCTTATATTAATTTTTGCTTCAAAAAACACATTAGAGCTGATTGTCTGGCTAGGTCTTATTTTTGGGGAAACATGGCATTTGTATTTGTCAGTAACACGAGGACTCAGAATGGGACGTGACAGTACTTTTTCCCCTAATTCAGGCAGTCCTTTTCTTCCCAAGCTGCAGCTGTCACATTGGCAAATGGCCGAGAAGGCATTCCGAAGGCCATGAATCTGGGAGTAGCTTCCTGGATCCAGGATGGAAATGTATAAACCTCAAGCTAAAAGAGCTTGGAAGGGCAGTCCAGGTGGGGGCGAGGGCAAGGTCTTATGGCATGTACACATTGAAGACCATGCTGATGTGAGAGCCTTAGACCCTGGAGTCAGTTTCATTCAGGCGAAGTTATCTGTCTGCTTATCTTCAGAGAGTTAAGTACAACTTTGGCTCTGCTAGAAATAGCTATTTTTGCATGGGCCTTCCCATGAAAATGATTGTAATCTCTGGCTAAGCTTATCAAAATTTATTTTAGCCTAGGTCATAAACTATTGACAACTCTGTAACCATGATTACTGTTTTTACTATGGCTGTGTTTTTGAGTGACAACATATCTTCAATACTTGAACCATCAGTTTTCAGATCAGCTCTTGTTCAGCTTCCAATTAAAATGCTTAATATAATATATCATAGTCAGAATAATTTGGCTGTGCCAGATTAGGACCCCTAACTTGGTCTATTTATTCGATTATACTCATGTCCCACGTATTTCATAAAATACTCTGTCATCTCTTGTCTATACCCATTACTCTTTCTCTGAATTTCAGTTAACATATACCAAATTGTTCAGTATGACATCATATTTTCTCTCTATTTTTATTTTAGTGCTTTGTTTTAACTTGTCCCCATTATGAGAGTGATGAAGCTTGGGTTTGATGTACTTCCTTATACTCTTGCAACAATCACCACAATGCCAGATACAGCAAGACATATAAAATATTAATATAAATGATATTAAATTATTATTTTTATGAAACAGTGGCTTCCTTTGCTAGTCTAGCAGGAAGAAACTAAGTAATAGATCTCACAAAGGAGAATTCAGAATCAGATCTTTTTCACCTAGTTACATTTGAAGAAAACAAATATTTATCCAATGTGTGAGTTTATCAAATGTTGCCTTGTTCCACTGAAACTTTAAGATTGATGTGGGCTTATGTTTTTTCAGAGATGTTCAACTCAGTCAGAGGAATAATTTGCAAGTCAGTGAAAAACTTGGTAAAGGGAATGAGCCTATTAATTATAACTTCATGGAAGAATGTTATCTTTTCTTTTTCATGTATTTATATCATTTTAGCCTAAGATCTAAAGAATATCTTAAAAACTATGTTTTTGGAATGTACAATACAGCTCACCTTAGGAAAAGGTCCTTTAGATCCAAATGAAATATTGATGTAGGACTTATAAAAACTTTCCCTTTCTCCAAAAAGTTCTATTAATCAAATTTATGGAAGTAGCTTTTATTTTAGAGGACGTATTTTATGCTACATATACATTGTAGCCTTCTTATGAGTAAAATCTTAGATGTATGTAAGAACTTATTTTACAGTAATAAAAAAGCAAGTTTATCTTAAAGAGAAATACTCCAGAATGTTCATGTAACATTGAATGAATTGCTGAGTGCAGTACCATAATCTTTTAAGAGCAAGAATTGTTATTACTGCTTCATACCCAACCTTTCTCTTCTAAATTTGATATGATATGGAAAAGAGATAATTTTCTCTTTGTTTTGAATTAGGCAAACAATTTGTAATGCATTGCATCTGACCCTCAGTAAGAATGGACTAAAAAATATTTTGAATTCCATTGTCAATTAAACTAAAAATTCTGTTATTCCAAATGTGTATCATCTGACTGGGGGTTTTCTGGGAGAGAATATTAATTTCTGAAATGTCAATCTTTAGGTTCTTAATGTTGTTGTTAGTTTTATTTCCCTTACATAATAAAATAAAAACATACATAATAAAAATGTAGAGTCTCATAAGCATAATGTTATATTGCCATAAAGAAAAGACCAGAATTAACTGATTGAGATTTCTGAACTTACACCAGGGATTCCATACTTATAAAAGCTTTTTTATTCTTTTGGAGTCTTCTATGAAAACACAAATACTCAAGGAGAGTTAAAATAATTAGCGCAAACTGTGAAGTGTGGGAGGCTGATTACTCAACAAATCGTTAAGTTTAAACTTCTAAGGAGAACAGGCTATAGGAAGGAGATATAAACTATAGAAAGAAATTTGGACAAAACCATAAATAGCCAGAAAAGAAGAGAGTTTCTTAAACTTGCCTGATTATTAGAACCACTTGGGGAGACTTGGTTGTAATAATTATCTTGTTTTTGTCATCAGTCAGAATAAAGAAACAAAATATTCTATTTCTACTATTTTTTTTTTTTAACTGTGGAAAAATGTCAGGGCAATCATAAAATCTACAAAGAAAACCCAGACCAAGAGGTATATTATTAATACTATAATAAGGAATGAACAGCCTTTTATTCTCATTCTTGGGTCTGTACATTTAAAATGTAAGTTACAAGTATCTTTCATTCTATAAACTGAAGTATATTATCCATGATATGTCAGAAATGAAATTAAATAATTGTATCTCTTTGTGGGCCTTGAAGATGTGCAATCATGGTTCTTAGGTAATCGTTGAATACATTGTAGAATGTAGGCATGTGTGACTAGAAAGTATTGCTTTTGATTAAATGAGATGGTTGTATTACCTTAAGACAAGTGAATATCCCTCCCTAAAATTCACTTTTAGTTAGAAAATAAGACATTGGCTCAGATAATTTAAAAAAGCAATTATTTTCTGTTTTGTGTCTCTGGTAAGCAAATATGTGGTAAATATGTTCATCTTGATGTCTTTTTAACACTAGTAGGTAATAATTTTCCTAGTGAATTATATAACTCGTATATACAGATATCTGAGTATATAGTCCACTTAAAGCTATTCATAATATACATACATATTCATTCAAAGTAACTTTTCCCAGATCATGAATTTTAGACTTTTATTTGGGCCAACAGCTTAAGCCTGGAAATGTTTAGAATTATTATGTCTTTTATTTGACCAGTATTCATGGGTAACCGGATTAAAAAAAAAATCATAAAAGTGCTCACTTTAATAGTCACTTAAATGTGGAGCATTACCATAAAGAAAAGAAGGGGAATAAAAATTTTAGCCTGAGGTACTTGAGGCAAGAATAGTTGGAGGCCATTTACCTATGGAATTCCACTTCTCATACATGTGGATTGGGGGGAGAGGAGTGGATCATTCTCCCACCATTACTTTGGGACATGATATAAGCAGTCAACGTTTCTAAATATTCCATAGTTATAAAAACTTGAAGACAATCATTCTGATACCCGGGGTGATGTTTGAATCTATGCAGCATTTGATTGAGTCAAGGGCATCTGATAATTCAACCCAACTATTTCATGACGTCTCTGGGTCAGAAGTTTGATTATGCTATTATTTTCCCTGAGAATGTAAGTTCTGTGAATTGCCTTTTATTCCCCCCCACATTTGGAAGAGTCTCATTGTTAATATGTTAAATCTTTAATTGCCCACAGCTGGAAGTTTCCTTCGGTAATTATGAGACTCTTTTCTGCATTTATATTGTTGAACATCCTGTGTGAAATTCTGTAACAGTCCTCATTTAACTCTTCTAGAGGGCTTGAAAAATCACCACTTTGGAGACAGGAACAAGACCATGTTACTTTTTTTCCTTTTGGCTTTAGAGTAGGTTCCTATTGTTAAAAGCAGGTGTGATTAAAACATTTAAAAGTCATTCTCAGTTGTTTTGGGATTATAATTCCTTCTAGATTCAAATTTGAAAGTTTCGATCTCAGTCTGAAATTTATTTTTCCCCTCTACTTTTATGAAAAGTTGCTTTATCCATTTTAATTTTTAGCAGCAAAAAATGCTATATGTGCACTGGAGAGTTTCTAATCTTTTCTCATTTGAAAAGCGATAAGGTAGTTAGTTTTATTTCAAGACAGATTTATGAAATTATTATTACTTTACCTATTGTTATTTCATCCATTTTGAAATAAATTCTTTAAAACCATTTTCTGAATTTGCCTTTGGCTTAGTTTAATGTGAAGCTTTTAGCGTCAGTGAGAGCCATTGAATTGAAAATGACAGTTCTCTACAGTGATTTACTCACCACCACCACTTGGAATCCATATCCTTTTGGTTGAGAGGCATGATTGTAATTTACATTATCAAAGTATTCAACAAACATATATGAATTTTCTTTTCCAAAGAAGAGAGGTGAGATTTTCATCTAGAGTATAAGACCTCAGTTCAGGGGTTAATACGTGCATTTTACATTTCAACTTTTCCACTTTAAACTTTGCAATGGTTTCTTATCTCAGTGATTGAAAGCAATTTCAATAAGTGCTAAATCTAATTGTTTCCTATCCATACAGAATCTCTGGGGGTTTTCTTGTATATTCCACTGTGTCATGTGTTCCCCAAATTCCCTGCCTCTGTACAAAGAACGCTTCCCTCAGACCCATGTATGGCTGGCTCTTACGTTGTGCCCACGTCAGGTTTATTACGTAGCTGAGTGAAATCAAGTATTCATTATCCAGACAACCTCTGCCCACGAAGGACTTGCAGAGTGAAGCATAACTGCAGGGAATCAAAGAAAATTAATGTATGACTCTACACAAGCACCAGAAGGCTCTCTTGGCATCTCTTTGTGAGCGAGATCACCCATGTAGAGTTTGTGCAATAGAAATAATAGCTCATATTTATCGAGAAATGATCTCTGTGACTTCTTCGCATGGATTATCCTACTTCATGCTCACCACATGTTTATGCTATAGGTACCATTATTTACAGTTGTGGAAACTGAGGACCAGAAACTTGTTAATACTTTGCCCGACGTCCTACAGTCAGCAAGTGGTGAAGTCAGTATGTGAAACCGAGCCTTCTAACTTTAGAACTCGAGTGCACAGCTTCCCTGCGGACTTGATGTAGATGCAGTCGGATTCCATAGCCTTATGGTTTCAAGTGCTAGATGGTGGCAGTGTGAGTCAGATCTTAAAACTAGTGTTGCCTGCCATACCTACAGACTGTACTGTCGGATTTGATTTAATACTACAGGTTTGTCTTTAAGTCTCTTGCATTAATTCCTCACGATGTAGCCTTTTTTTCAAGGCGTTTTGAATAGACGCAGTCACATTGCTTATTTAGACCACAGAATCACGCAGAACAGGGCCCCTATTTCTCTCATTCATTTATTCGTCCATTCATTCGCCAAATACTTACTGAGTTGACATGGAATCCCAGGCCTTAGTACATCCTTCATCTATTTTATAACATCTGGTTTCACAAAAACAACTGGAATTAAGGAACTTGAGGGGAGAGGAGGAAAACACCAGGAAAAGTTGACTCCTGGGAGAAGAAGGCGGGGAGCGGGGAGAACATCAGAGGACCCCTGGAGATGGCCAGATGGGAGCAGAGGGGTGATTGCAGTAAGCAGGAACTGGCCGGGAGGTGATAGACACACACACACATCCCCATCTACTTAAGTGTAAGACACATTCCTACTCTTGGAACTAACAACAAAGTGATTCACTTTGCATCTCTCACTGCCTCTCGTCTAGTAACCTGCACATTATGGGCATTTAATTAACATTCACTTCAAGCGTAACTGAATCACGTGGATGCACACTGAGAATATATACATGAGAATGTAAGTCAATCAAATAAACCAAAAATAAATTCTGGCTAATACATAAGGACTTTCTGGGTACAGTAAATGAATCTTCTGCGGGACGTGGGTAGCACTGATGTGAGGCTGACGAATGAGTCCTTGGCATTAATTTGAGCCTTCTCTTCTTGGAAATAATACTGAAGAGAGGAGCTGTTTTAGCCTGAAAATCTGATTATGCGCATTCTCTAACTTATCTTGATACGGGTTTAACATCTAACTCATTCAAGATACTAGAAACACTGTTTATATCTGAGTTATAACCTTTTACATTTGAGAGTTCCTTATAAACTGTTTTTGAGTATGTTTTGTTGTTTCCCTCCCTCAGTGTAGATCGCTGAAGAATAAAATGTTTTACTCAATGGCTGTAAAAAAAAAAATGTTTCACCCAATGGCCTAAAACATGTTTCTCTTTAAAAGAAATTTAAAGAAACAATTGTATAGGGCAGATATAGGGAACGTCAATTTAACATGTTTTTAAAAGTAGCTAATGACTTTCAATTTATCCATGTGATGCAATGTTGTATATTTAGAAATTTTGAAGTATATGTATAAAGTCCTATGTTTAAATTCTCCATCTCCTGAGCTGTTCAGGCCATAGGGTGATTCTGAAAAGCAGCTGGAGGAAAGTTTACCAGTTAGTTGGCTCAGGAGCTTAGCATCACCGTCAGGTGTGACACATGGATTGCTTTGTCTCTGCCCAACTCTGGCTTTCTAAGGCATCCTTTCCCTTTCTCAGTGTGCCCAGTGGGCCTGAACACCTGCCACATGGAAACCCAAAAGAGGAGACAAGCCTTGTACTATGGTTTCAGAGTTGTTTGTGAGCGATATGAGAAGTATACAGCAAATACTTAAAACTGCTGCACAGAGGTCTTTCCAGGTATACCAAGGGCTAGCCATCAGGGAAAAGAATTGTGACAGATGCCCGCCATGTTACCTTGCTAAGCAGACCTTGCATTATATCCATTCATTGAGCTAACCCACAGCTCTGTGCCTCTGCTCCAGGGCCCTTCTCTGCATAGGCAAATGGCCAGGACCACAGAAGGCTGAATGATGAGCTGGGTGCCTCTGGGGCCAAGAAATGCCCTGCTCCTGTCCCCACAGGCCCTGGCAGACGAGAGACCCCACCTCTGAGAGCCATTAGTGTGACCAGATGTGCCCTCGGAGAGCTTGGGCCTCTCAGAACAACACAGAAATAGCAACCAGCAATGAGGGCTGATTGCATCTCAAACATTTAAGTGTTTTCAAATGGAAACAACATAGAAAATGGCTGAACTGTGGCAGCCTCTGCTATAGCCTTTTGCCCGTCGCTGGGTTTGCTCAGCCTGCTTGAGAGCTGCAGAGCAAGATGGCATTTTATGACTTCATTCACTCACCCTTTGCTCTTCAAAGTGACATGAGGGGCGTGTGGTTCATGTAGAGCCAAAATTTAAGTAATGGTTGATTAGTGGAAAAATGAGCCTTGACTGTTAAAGAATTCCTCCCATGTAAATGGATCCTTGTGTTTGTAACAAGAGGAAATTTCTTAGTGTGCAATGCTAGAGGCTTTTGGCAATGTTTTACTCATCCGCACAACACACCTTTAGGGTTTGGAGGCAGTAAGCATCTTCCTTTTAAAAGCAGCAACATCTTGCTGTTATATATTTTAGGGAAATGACTTTTATAAAGATGCAGCCGAATACTTTTGCAAGATGATAGTGGCGCTTCCTGGTTATCTCACTCGGCATCTGCTTCTGCCACTCAAATGGGAATTGGTTGCTGTTGGAGGATTATTTGAGCTCTTTGGGACAGCACCAGGCCCTGTGCAGCATACAATAACGAGGCTTTGCCCTTTCGGAGCTTGCTTGTGAAAAGGCAGACCAAATTAAGAGAAGCATTAAAAAAACTGGGAGATAAAGCCAGTCTATTAGCATCTCTCTCCCCAAGTCCTCTTTCTGAGTCACTCCTGTTACCAGGTGAAAGGAGGCATATAGAACATTTATTCTTTCCCTGTCCAAAGAGACATGATCTTTCAGGGTTAGGCTCTTTTTTCTCCTTCTTTGTACACTGTCCTACATTTTTCTAAAGGGAAAAACATGGAATGGTAATGCAACAAGCATACAAATTTCACAAGCATGTTTTCGGTGCTAAGAGTCATGGAAAAAAGCAGCCAAGCTTTTCACCTGACCACTTTATTTTTATTTTTATTGTTTGGACTAGCCCAGTAAGTAACTCTGAGCAAGTCAGGTGATCCCCAGGGCTTCAGTTTTATAACTTGTTAATTGAAGGGAATTATATTTAAAGACTAATAACGCTAACATCCCATTCAGCTCTAAAACTCTTATTCTCAGAGGCTTTCTCTTCCTACCCTGCATCGATCTTTCTCTTCTCTGATTTTTTCACTTTCTTACTTAAAAATAAATTTTTTCAATTATACTTGACATACAATATTATGTTAGTTTCAAGTGGACAACATAGTGATTAGACATTTATAAAACTTATGAAGTGATCACCCAGGTAAATCTAGAATCCATCTGACACCATAAATGGGCATGTAAAGGACAGTATAGGGAATATGGTCAGTATTATTATAGTAACTTTCTAACTTTTAATGCTTTGTCATTTAGAAAAGCAACATTGGCCTCGCCTGGAAATTTGTCAGAAATCTAAATTCTTGGACCCCCTCCCCAGACCTAGTAAATCAGTAAGTTTGGGATGGGCCCAGCATCTCTGCTGATTCTGATACATACTAAAGTTTGAGAACTACTGATATAAGCCTTTGATTATTGTATGTTTTTTAAGCATATTTTGGGCAGTAGTGAGGTCTAAGCACTTCATATGTCCTATGGTTCAGAAAAATTAGTGCTGAAAACATTCTTATTTCTTAACTGCATATGCACGATACTGAATAGACTAGTGTCCTATGAAAAACATCTAAATTCCAATAGTAATTTTTACCAAGAGCCACATATCTTGTGAGAGGAATAGAATAGTTTCCACCTTGCTCACAAACTGGTTTTCCTCTCATTACTTCTCTCTTAATTGACCTCTTCCTTTTGTACAAAACGTCCTCTCATCTTGCGTTTTGCTCTCTATGACTTACTCTTTTAATGGGCAATGTTGTCTTTCACAGAGCTGGGAGACAAAGAGATTAAAGCTTTCTTTAATCATATATCATGATGCAAAGCTAGCCTACAGCAGGAAAAACAAAGCAAGCAATATTTATTTTAGTATCTGAGGCCGTGATTTAAAGCCTGTTTACATGGCTAATTATTAAAGCATGATCAACACACTTTTTCAAAGACATGAGAAAGAGTGCATTTTTTAGTCTACCTTCTGTTTCTACTGAAATACATTTCCAACAGATGGCAAGAGCATCTGGGAAGCAAGCCAGTTAGGCACACTGATGGGCCCTGTACTTACATAGCAACCGCTCCTGGTCATTTCCCTGAGTCAAGAGTGGGAATGAGACAGGCATTAGTGCTGAGCTTAAACATTAAACCTGAACTGTCTACCAGAGTGAGACCAGATATAAAATGATCATAGATTTGATAGCACTGAATTGTTAACTTCCTGGCATTTTAGAAATGATTTGTGTTGGAAAGAATTAATGTGTTTGTGTGTTTTTAATTATTCAGAGGTTATCTCTTTAGTTTAAAGGACCACAGCCAGCAGTAATTAAGCATGTCATTCCCTGCTGGCAGCTACTTGGTTTACGTGCTGTTTTTATCCCATCTAGCTTTTTCTCTGAAGTAAAATACTCTAGAATCAACAAGGACATATATGTGACAGGGAAAACATAAACTTCTCACAATTAGTATCTCATAAAACTATGAATGGCAATATCTGAGAATGCAGTTAGTTTTATAGAGCATGCAAAATTTATTCATGATGAGATCTGCAAGGAGACTTGGGTAAATACTGCAAAACAGTCACAAGACACTGAATAACTTTGCAATTCTGATGACATTTCTTGGAGCCAGTGTACAACAAAGTGAAGAAATGTTCACATTTTGTGAAATGAGTTGGAGGCAGCAGGAATAAAAGAGGAAACACATTTTCCTTTAAAAAGTAAAACACATTGACTTAAAAAAAAAAAAGCAGTGGGAGAGATGGCAATTCCACAGAATACTAAAGAAGGTATTATTTTCAGCTTCAAAGACTCCCACAAGAATTTCCTTAATACACCATGGAAGTTGTAAGTAAAAGAGGATAACCTAATTGTAAGGAATATCAAAGACCATTTCAGTTAAAATTAAGGTAAAGCAAAAAGCAAACACTTTGATGGGCTATTTTTTCTTTGCCGTTTCACAACCCGTCAGAACTGCTCTCCACCTATTACAGGGGCCGAACCATTCTCCAGTCTAGCTCTGGCCTTGGGCTGCTGAGCTACTCCACTAGGCGTTGAGCAACTGGAAACATTTTATCTTTTCATTTTTGTTTCTCCATTTCCCGTCTATAAGGGCTTAATACATGTTGAATGTTCCATGACTGAATGAGTCCATAGGGAGCCTCTGGTTCAACAGACTGCTGGCTTGTTATCAAACCCAACTCTTTCTTTATGGTCTGTTAGTGCCCCCTGCTTATCTGAGGCCCCTTGCCTAGATTCTGACCTCCCATTAGCTTGGCTCCCTGTAACTTGGCTCTCTGATCTCTTGTAGTCCACAAGAGAAGTAGAGGGGGGAAGAAAGAAACTCCTGTGGGAAGGTTCTATTAACAAAAAGGAAAATTGCATGGCAGTGGACTAATCACTTCATTCACTTTTTCTTCCTCATGTGAAGATTCCTTAGGGCGAAATGAAAATGTCCATCCCCCTAATATAACGCTTCTGTAGTGGTTCTTTTGTAGAAACAGTCATGTCTTTGTTATTCAGAAAAGGCAAATAAAGTGAGTGGTGATGACTGTGAAGGCAAGATAGGCCAATGATGCCTTTGCGTTGTTTTGGGGAAATGTGGCGGCTGGACCCTTTCTCATCCTGATGACTTCTTTCCACTACTTACCACATCTACAAATACACAGTTGGAATTTCTTTTTCCATTAAATGGGAAAGTATGCAAATATTCTCAGGAGGAGGAATTCATTGCCCATTGTGCAATACATTAGTATCAGAGGGATTCAGCATTACAATATTGGATCCTAAATTTACATCAATATGAATGAATTTTCTTTTGACAATATTGTTTTATATTAGTTTCAGGTGTACAGCATAGTTGTTAGACAATCATATAATTTAGGAAGTGATCCCCCTGACTGGTACCCACTTGGCACCATATGTACTTATTACCATATTCTTGATTATATTCCTACTACTTTATATCTCCGGGGACTATTTCGTAACTACCAATTTGTGTTTCTTAGTCCCTTCACCATTTTTTTGTCCTGCCCCCAACCCCCTCCCATCTATAACCTCAATAGATCTAGTACCCATCAGACACTTTACATAATTATTATAATCATAATAGTTATTATAATATCGACTATATTCTTTATGCTATACCTTACATCCCATGACTACTGTGTAACAACCAGTTTGTACTTCTTAATCCTTTCCCATTTCACCTACCCCCCAACACCCTCCCATCTGGCAACCATCAGAATATTCTCTGTATCTAAGAGTTGTTTCTGTTTTGTTTGTTTTATTTTGTTCTTTAGATTCTACTTGTAAGTGAAATCGTATGATGTTTGTCTTTTGCTGTCTTACTACACTCAGTACAATACCCTGTACGTCCATCCATGTTGTCACAGATGGCAAGATTTTGTTCTTTTTTATAGCTGGTAATATTCCACTGTATATATGTACCACCTCTTCTTTATCCAGTCATCCATTCAGGGACACCCAGGTTGCCTTCATATCTTGGCTATTGTAAATAATGTTGCAATGAACATATGGAGGAGCATGTGCCCTCAAAGTAATATTTTGAGTTTCTTCAGATAAATACCCAGAAGTGGGACTGCTGGGTCCTTCTTTGTCTTTTGTTATATAAAATCTGTTTTGTCTGGTAGAAGCATTGCTATCCCAGCTTTTTTGTTTGTTTATATGAATGAATTTACCTGATCCTGATCAAAGAGATAAGAAAGGAGGGTCTTCTATGAGGAGAGACAGAATCTCACAAACAAAAAGGCAAGTGTGCTTAATAATCATTGCTAGGTATTCAAAAGAATTCCTGCACTGCCTAATCATGTCTCGCCAGCTCAGCTAAGAGTCCCCCAATGGCAAAAGAACTGGCGATGTGTGTAAGTCCTCTTTAATATGCTGGGGTTTGTCTTCACTTTTTGGAAAGCTGTTCACTAAATGTTAGCAACAAGAACATTACTATTTAATTCTGGATGAGTGAGTTTAGTGCATACCTTACATTTCATAGACACTCTGGAAAAGGCCTATGCTACTGAAACAGGTGAAAACAATTCTCATTCAATCTATTTTAAGTCAAGTGCTTTCATTATAAGATTTGATGGGCCATCTCTGAAGTTAAAGGACAAAACCCTTGCATGTGCCACTTTTGAGGAGTGAAATCCATACTTATTCTTCATATTATTTTTATTTTTTTTCCCTCGAAGATTGATTTTTTTCATGGCTTACGATATTTTATTTCTGAGCATTTCTCATCCTAGAGTTATTTCCATCACAATTAGCCTCCTTTCCATGTATGGCTCAGTTGCTTGCTGTGGCTGTGGCCCTCATGCTTTTCCTAAGAAAGTGCTGAGCTATTGGTTCACCTCAGTTACCACCATGTGAGAAGTGATTCGCCATCTTACTGAAATAAATAGAACCAATGACACTGGTAAGGCATGGAAATTAGATTGTGAACTGCTTATGTGTTCTGTGAACCCTATCTCCGGGCCTGGTAAATTGGAAATTTCCATATTGTCCCCTGTTACCTTCTTGCAGCTTCCTTTACATGACTCTTATTAGCCAATCCAGTTGGAGATTAGAATATGCTTTTTGAGGAATCTCTTGAGAATGTGCTGCAATGCTTACTACAAGATATATTCCAATACAGTGAAGCCGTCAGAACAAATTTCCCAGGATGGAAAAACCATTTTCGAGCCCAAAGCTTGTAATATAGGAAAATAAAAAAAAAAGCACTAAACTTGACAAAATGTCAATGAAACAAAGGAATTGGAAGGCCTTGTGTTTGTCTGTAATAGTACAATTTAACTTCTAATAATATCCTTGAGAGGGGAAATTACCTCCTCTGTGGGGCAGTTGTGCTTAGAAAACACATTATTTTATTAGAATCACAGTATTTTAAATTGGGGAGGTAATTTAGTATTATTTGATCTAGTCTTTTTTGTAGGACAGTATCTTTCTTGGCTTTCGGTCCCCTAGTTAGAGCATCATTTTCTCTTTTTCTCTTTATTGACTTTTTTCCCCCCTACCTACAGACATTCTTTGCTGATCCTCTTTTATTCCAACAGTGTCTCATATCAATTAGCTTTCTTTCTCATGGCTCCCATCCTGGTTTAGAACTGCATTACCTTTTACCTGGACAATCTCCTATCTACTTGCCTCTTAACTGAATCCATCCCACTAATCCATCCCATTAATCCATCCCACATTAATCCATGTTCAGGTTAATCTTACACTCATCCTCTACTTAAATATCTGTGGTTTCCCTATGTCTGTTCTATTATGGGGAAGTTCAAATTCTTTAGCCTGGATGTACCAGTTAAAATGCTTTCATATGCAAAAATATACTAAATCCAATTCTAAATTCATTAAGGAATACAAGGATTTATTATACTTCAAGTATTGAGAAATTTGTTGCTCCAGCCTTTGCTTCTTAGCAATTCTTTTGGGTTCATATTCTTTCTCTTGTTGGATTCCACTTTAGGTTGATGACAAGACGGCTGTTTAAAAGTTTCAACTATTACCATGCAGACCCAGCATTGGAAGAAGAGGGACCATTTCTTTCGTTTCTTTTTTTTAAATTATTTGTTTTTTTCAGTTGACATTCAATATTAGTTTGTACTAGTTTCAGGTGTATGGCATAATAGTTAGACATTTATATAATTTATACAGTGATTCCCCTTGATTAGTATCCACATGGCACTATACATAGTTGTTGCAACATTATTTCCTATATTCTCTATGCTGTACTTTACATCCCTGTGACTGTTTTGTAACTACCAATTTGTGTTTCTTAATCCCTTCACCTTTTCTCCTATGTTTAAGAGCAAAGTGACATTTGCCAGAAAACCCACATCAGACAACCTTCTCATTTAACTTGCCATGTGCTTCTCCTAAACTAACTCCTAATTATAGGGGGATAGGGTTACCAGGACTAGCATAGGACACGGAGAATTTAGCCTAGGATCTGAGGCTAGGGTTGATAGCACTAAGTCATGCAGGAAAGGGCAGCCAACCAACAGCATCTGCTCATGCACTCAAGACCCACCATGCTCCAGCTCTAGCTAACTTTCAGCTTGATTTCCCACTATTTCCTTTCACCCATATGATAGCACATCCAACTACTTGTTATGGTCCAATATTTCTTGCCTTTTTACCCTATAAAATACCCTTTCCTCATTGCTGACTGTTAAAAACAGACCCATCTTTCTAGACCTGTCTTCAGTGTAACCTTTTTAAATGAATCTGCTCCTCATCACTGAATGAGAAGTGATTTTCCCCTTATGTAACAACACTCTTTTGAACTTATGTTTATCCATAATGTCAGATTGTCAGCTACTTGAAAGCAGAGCCGATCATGTATTCATTTTGGCAAACACCGGGCCTTGTACTTACTGCTTAATACTTATTTCCCGAGAAGGTAAATTAAAAGTCTAGAAATTAGTAAGATGAACCCTAGGGTTTTCAATTTGGGCAGTTTCTTGGTGGTAGGAAAATTCTGCTTTCCCCAGCTTGCGTCTTTGTCCTATAATTCTACCACACAATTGGGTCTAACTTCCTGAGCAGAATAGTCTAGAGGAAATAGGTTTTTTTACAGCAGCAACAACAACAACAACAACAAAAGAGGTCACATTCATACATTCATTCTCTCAGTAAATATAATCCAGAAAAAAATTTACTAATCTATGGTGGTATGTTGGAAAAGCCTGAATTATCAGATCTTTTCTGGATTTAGATTTTATATACTTAAGCTGCTTTTCTCTATAGGATAAAAGTAATTAGCACTTGGAGGACAAAAGCATGTTGACTCAATCTTTAAAGAGTACATTTGAGATTATAGGGATTAGTTAGAAAGAGGATAAATATTATCATGAGAGTGAGTTCTGGAGTAGGGGCCTTTTGGCTAGTCAAGTATAAAAAATTGGCCTAGTTTTGCAGCAAGGAAAGCCATTAATTTAAACTGCAAAAACCATGGGATCATTCCTATATCTTATTAGCTATGCATTATGGTTGTTGAGAGGATTAAAATGGTTACCATTGTGGGGGTCAAAAAATAACTTTTCTTTCACCTTGCTAAATTCTTCTGACTCAGCTAATTATCAGATAAAGCAAAGGATCTGATATGTCCTATGAAGAACGAGTATAGCAATACCACTGTATCATTAACTCCTTCACAGCCATTATGAGCATGCAACGTTTCCAGCTATAAATCTGTCATGCTACCAGAAAATCCAAAGAAAACCTTATCATTTTATAACTCACAAAACTGTAAGTATATCGATACTAAAACTACATATCTTATAAAATGTGCAAAATGTCGCCTACAGTTAATGCCACAAAATAACAGACTAATACAGCATGCTCACGTCTTTTATGTATTAGGACAATATTCCACTGCAAATTTGCATTTTTTCAAGGCAGACATTTATTTTGGAGTTGAAACAGCATAAAGCAGTATTAGAAGGTGATATTTCATCATGTCGGAGAAACTCTAACTATGGTGTTTCATTGTGGTAAAATTCCTGTATTCAGTTCAAGTATTTGTTCTTTTTATTTCTGGAAAATGATAGGTAGATTAATTATACCACTGTGTTTAATATACATTGGGCAAGTTACTTCACCTGTCTGCCTCATTTTCCTCATCTATAAATTAAAGATAATAATAACTATGCTCACTGGTTGTTGAGAGGGTTAAAATGGTTACTGATGTGGGGGTCAAAAAATTACTTCCCTTCCAACTTTTAAAATTCTTTTGACTGGGTTAATAATGAAATTAACATGAGACAGAGTAACAGGAGAAACTGTTCAAAATTTGTTATGAATACACATGCGGGGGTGCTAAAGAATCTGAGACTGGTGACCCATTGGGCAGTTGAAGCTTATGTGTCATTATGGACTAAGGAGAAGTGGGTGTAGGGGTGTGGGATTTCAAAAGGAAGTAGGCAATTCATAGGTAGACAAGAAAAAGCAAGCATGAAGTAAAGAAATTCTTGTTGGGCTGCCTAGAACCAATGGAACACTGAGGGACGTCTAACAAACAGCGTTTTCTACGTTTCTCCCTGTCTGCCATATTTAGTTTGTATTATGAAGCTAAGGTGATACTCCCTTTAAGCAGAGTTTCCTATCTGAATTCTTTTAGGCAGGTAAAAAGGGAGGGTCAAGGTTCTTTCTGAGCCTTTTGTTTTGTAATAACCAGCTTAAAAAAATCAATATCCCACAAGGCATATTTTGGGGTGGCAAAACTGGTCCCCTTCACTATAGAACTTTCTGTGATGACGGAATTGCTCTATAATATAGTCATTAGCTCCATGTAGCTACTGAGCACTTAAAATTGGCTAATCTAAGTGAGGAACTAGATTTATAATTTCATCTAACTTAAATAAAATTATATTTAAATAGCCACATATAAGTAGTGGTAACCTTACTGGACTTTACAGGTTTAGAATAATCCTTGACATGTGATAAACGATCAATAAGTAGTCTTCAGTGTTTTTAGGCTCTTTTCAGGACAAGTATGCCACGAAACTGTTTCTTAGCACTCAAAATATATATGCTTCTATTTTTAAAGAGTTGAACAGAAAATATCTAGGAAAGCAGTTCATATTCTTTCTTGGTTTTGTTTGTTTGCATACGTGTCTGTTTAATGAATTTATTACCTTATTCACAAGAGAAAAAAATCTTCTAGAATACTTTCCAAATTTTAGGTCACCACTTTACTTGCAAATAAAACAGCAAGGCAATATAAAATATAATGAAAACTCTGATATAGCTAATAAATTGGTCAAAAGGAACAAACTCAGTGCTGGTAGAAGTGAAGAAATAGACAACCAGTGCAATCTTGATGCATTGGAATTTTCTGTGCCATCTGCTTGGAATGCTGTTCCCACAAATATCAGCATTTTTGTTTCATCATTCCCTTCAGATCTCTTCTTCAGCTCTCACTTTTTTTCTTTTAAAAGAGACCTTCCTTGACCATCCATATCCTGACCATCCTGCGTAAAATTACACTTTCCTGTCATTCTCTATACCCCTGCACATCATTTTGTCCACAAAAAAAAAAAAAAAAAAAAAAATCCAGCCTAAAAGAAAACTTATAAGCATTTATTTGAGCCAAACTGACAATTGTTGAGAAGCAAAATCTCAACAGAGTAAGAAAATGCTCTGGAAAATGGTGTTTTTTGCAGCTTATTTTGTGACGGTCCAGCCGCCACGAGTCGAACGGTACCTGGAAGGGGGAGCGGGAATGCAAAAAGAGACACTCACACGTGTGATGATGCGGCCGGTCTTCAGTGATGCTGAAGCACGGATTTATTTTACCTTTACCAATATATACCCTTTGGGTACATGCAGTTTAACAATCACAGGTATGCATTACCTGGCAGAAGTAATTATCATATGAAAGAGACTACCAAATGTCCTGATAGCCATCAGTTATCTGTGTCCAGGGAAAACGGGCCACTCCCACCTCATTCTTCAAATACTTGCAGGCCCGTAGAGGCACAGGTGAAACAATGCCTTAGGTCCTGAAACAGATTAATCATGAACTAAGCCAGGCCACAGGTTTCCAAGGAAACAAGAAATTATGGCTCCCCACATTATTTTATATATTAGAATCAAAGGAGGATGGTTATACGAAATCCATTGGTGATAGTTTAAGGGGGGGGGAGAAAACAAAGTGAGAATATCTCTGGGATTGGATAAAAAGTAAATTGGAGCGACATTTTACATTGGTGGGGACAGAATAGTTATTAGTTAGCCTTTTATAGCACCTAGAGATGGTAATCAAGAGACGAGAACAACAATGAGGGATTCTGTTGTTTCCTGCTCTGGTGCAAGTAGGTTGTGCCCTGGGCAGTCTGGAAAATGGCTATTGCTCTGAAATTCCGAGGGTCTGTTATCTTAGATGCAAAAAGACACTAGACTGGCTCGCTTAAGGTAAAGATTGGCCTTTGTCAAGGAAGCTACAGGCCAAGGATGTGACTACTGGCCATGACCCACTTTTAGTTAGCAATTTTTATGTTCAGATCATCCTATGAGGTTAATTCTTGTCTCCAAGTTTGTAGGGTCTGCCATGAAGGCCTCTCCTTGTTTTATGTTTCTTCAGAATATATGTCATTTTTTGATACCTCATTTATTTGGTTGCTTATTTGTTTGCTTCCATCTACCAGTATGAGAATTACTTGAAAGTAGGGATTTTGTTTAAAATATTTATTCAGTGAAAAATTGGAAATCATCCCAATGTCCTTCAGACTCTAATATATTAACACAATGTAGTATGGTAGAACCCAATGAAGGTGTTGAAAGTCATTAATGGTTTAAAGATTTACATGATTCAGAATCCTTCCCCATCACATACTTACCTGTTTATGCCTCTTACCTTTTACTATATAGTTTTTTATTGACCTTGGGAAAAATAACAAAAATATACTTTTATTATGAAAAGTCAAGCAGTACATAAATAATACACAAAATTGATCCTGTCATTCCCTTGTTCATGAGTCTCGAATAGTTTTCTATCAACACAGAACAAAATCTAGTCTATGGGGGCCTTTGAAACCTTGAATATTATCACCCTACCCACCCTCTGATTTCACCTTCTTCTGTGCTGCCCATCACTCAGGATATTTGAATCATAATGACCTCCTGGATCTTTTTTGGCCACCCAAATGTGTCTGCCAGGGACTTTGTACTTGTTGGTACAACCCTCGTCTCCCCAAAATACCTGCATGGCTTGTTCCCTCATTTCTTTTGGGTCTTTGCTCAAATGTTACCTCCTCTACTGCCCTGTTTATTGACTTACCCTGATTTAGTGTTCTTCATAACTTTTTTTGTCATTATGTTGTATTTGTTTGGTTGATTACATCTTCCCCCATAATGTAATTCTTTATCTGCCTTGTTCACTTTTATATGCCCTCAATTAATATTTGTTGAATAAATTTAGAAGTCTGTTGAACACAATAAAGGATTTATGTGGATGCATATAGATGCATAGTTGTAGAAGGAGTGTTGAGGGAGAGAACATAGAAAGGTTTCTGTTCAATAGCATTCATTCAGCAAGTATTTCCGGAATAACTACTATGTGGTAGTCACTCTTCTAGGTCACAGGGCTATTACAGGGTACAAAACTAAGACCATGTCTCATAGAATTTACATTCTAGAAAAATAAAGAGTAGTCAGGATAAAGAATCATAACATATGCTAAAAAGTGGGGAAAAAGCTATAAAAAATGAAAAATCAGAGCAGGGTAATGAGTATGGGGGTATTGAGCAATGTAAAATAAGGTGGCTAGGGCAGGCTGCATTGAGAAGTAAGATTTAAACAAAAGTTGAAGGGGATGAAAGAGCTGGCCAAGGTGGTGTTTTTTAAAATTGAGATATAATTAATTGACATACACCATATATGAGTTTTAGGCAGGCAACATAATATTTGATATATGTGCATTTTGCCCACCCTCCCCACTTGGCCTGTACCCACTGACCTGTTCTTTTTGTATCTACCCTGTTTCCCTGAAAATAAGACCTAGCCGGATCATCAGCTGTAAGGCATCTTTTGGAGCCAAAATTAATATAAGATCAGGTCTTATATTAATTTTGGCTCCAAAAGATGCCTTAGACCTGATGGTCTGGCTAGATCTTATTTTCAGGGAAACATGGTATAAGTTCATTTTTAAAATTTTTGGATTCCACGTTTAAGTGGAATCATACAGTATTTGTCTTTCTCTGACTTATTTTGCTTAGCTTAATGCCCTCAGGATCCAGCCATGTTGTTGCAAATACTAGGATTTCTTTCTTTTTTTAAAATGTCTGAATAGTATCTCATTGCACGTATACAAGTTCTGACAATTAAGTTTGCGAACTTGTTGCAACGACGTTGCTAGTCTTTTTTGATATCAGAGAGATTATTAATTATGAATTTCTACCAACTGTCCAAACAGTTAACCGTTACTATTTGGAAGTGCTGAAAAGGCTGTGTGAAAAAATTACATGAAAATGACCTGAACTTGTGGCCAACAATTCATGGCTTTTGCATCACGACAACGCACCAGCTCACACGGCACTGTCTGTGAGGGCGTCTTTAGCCAGTAAACAAATAACTGTATTGGAACAGCCTCCCATCTCACCTGATCTGGCCCCTAATGACTTCGTTCTCTACCTGAAGATAAAGGAAATACTGAAAGGAAGACATTTTGATGACATTCAGGACATCAAGGGTAATACAACAGCGCTGATGGCCATTCCAGAAAAAGAGTTCCAAAATTGCTTTGAAGAGTAGACTAGGCACTGGCATCGGTGCATACTGTATTTCCCAGAAAATAAGAGCAGGTCTTATATTAATTTTTACTCCAAAAGACTCATTAGAATTTATGTTCAGGGGATGTCATCCTGAAAAATCCTGCTAGGGCTTATTTTCTGGTTAGGTCTTATTCTCAGAGAAACACTGTAGTTTCCCAAGGGGAGTACTTTGAAGGTGACGTAGTGAGAATCAGCGATGAGGTCTGTAGCCCTTTTTCTAGGCTGAGTTCATGAACTTAATTGTCTGACCTCGTATATAGTGCATTCTCTTTATCCATTTATCTGTCAATGGACACTAGGGCGTTTCCATGTCTTGGCTGTTGTGAATATGCTGAAATGAACATGGAGTGTACAGACATCTTTTTGATATATTGTTTTTGTTTTCTTTGTATAAATATACTGAAGTGGTATTGCTGGATCACATGGTAGTTTTAATTTTGGCGGGCGGGGGGCGAGGGGGGGGGAGGACCTCCAAACTGTTTTCCATAGCGTCTGTGCTAATTTATGTTTCCAACAACCGTGCACAACAGTTTCCTTTCGTCCACATCCTCATCAACACTTATTATTTCTTGTCTTTTTGACAAGAGCCGTTCTAACAGGTGTGAGGTGATATCTCATTGTGGTTTTGATTTGCCTTTTCCTGATAATTAGTAAGTATCATTTCATGTACCTGTTGGTCATTTGCATGTCTTCTTTGGAAAAGTATCTGTTTAGATCCTCTGCCCATTTTTTAAATTGGATTGTTTGTTATTTTTTCTGTTGAGTTCTATAAGTTTATTTTTAGTATATTTTGGCTATTCACCCCTTAACAGATATATGATTTACAAATATTTTCTCCCATTCAGTAGATTGCTGTTTCATTTTGTTGATGGTTTTCTTTGTACAGGAGCTTTTTCAGTTTGATACAGTCCCACTTGTTTAATTTGCATTGGTGACCTTTGCTTTTGATGTCAAATCCAAAAGTATCATCACCAATATAGGTGTCAGGGAATGTACCCTGTATTGTTTTCTTTTATAAATTTTGTGGTTTCAAGTCTTAATGTTCAAATCTTTACTCCATTTTGTGTATGGTATAAGATAGTGATCCAGTTTTATTCTTGTACATTTGTTGAAGAGACTGTCCTTCCCCCATTGTATATTCTTGGTTCCTTTGTCATAAATTAATTCACCATATATATGTGGGTTTATTTCTGGGCTCTGTATACTGTTTCATTGATTTATGTGTCTGCTTTTTTGCCAATACCATATTATCTTGGTTACTATAGTTTTACAATATAGTTTGAAATTAGGAAGTGTGATGCCTCCAGCTTTATTCTTCTTTCTCAATATTTCTTTGTCTATTTGGTGTCTTTTGTAGCTCCATACAAATTATAGGATTGTTCTTTCTATTTCTGTGAAAAAAGAAATGACATTGGAAATTTAATAATGATTGCTCTGATTCTGTAGAATGTTTTGGGTAGTATGGACGTTTTCACACTATTCATTCTTCTAATCCATGAACACACAATGTTTTTCCATTTATTTGTGTTTTCTTCAGTATCTTTCATTAATGTCTTATAGTTTTCCATATATGGATCTTTTATTTCCTTGGTTAAATTTATTCTTAGGCAGTTTATTCTTTTTGCTGCAATTGTAAATGAGATTTAAAAAAAAAATTCTCGTTCTGATAGTTTGTTATTAGTGTACAGATATGCAGCTAATTTTTGTATGTTGATTTTTGTATCCTGCAACTTTACTGAATTTGAGATTAAATCTAACAGTTTTCTGGAGTCTTTAGAGTTTTCTGTATGTAATATCATATCTTCTATAAACAGAGACAGTTTTACTTTTAATTTCTGAGTTGGATGCCTTTTATTTCTTTTTCTTGCCTAATTTGCTCTGACGAGGACTTCTAGTGCTATTTTGAATAAAAGTTGTGGGAGTGGGCATCCCTGTGTCTTAATGTGACCTTTGAGGAGATGCTTCCAGCTTCTCACCATTGAGTATGATGTTAGCTGTGGGCTTTTCATACATGGCCTTTAATGTGTTGGGGTACATTCCCTGTATCCCCATTTTGTTGAGAGTTTTATCATGAATGAATGTTGAATTTTGTCAAATGCTTTTTTTGTATTTATTGAAAACCTCATATGATTTTACCCTTCATTTTGTTAATGTGGTATATCACATTGATGGATTTGCAGATGTTGAACTATCCTTGCGTCCCTGGAATAAAATCCCGCTTGATCATAGTGTAGGATCCTTTTAATGTATCGTTGATTTGTTTTGTTAATATCTTGTTGAGGATCTTTTTGCATCAATATTCGTTATGGTTATTGGCCTGTAATTTTCTTTTAACACTTTTGTTTGGTTTTGGTCAAGGTGGTGTTTGTGGGCATAGACTCCCCGAAGGAAAGACATTTAGAATAAAGTGTCTAGGCTGGGAGCATACTCGGTGTGTTCAAGGGACAATGATGTGACCAGTGTGCCTAGAGAGAGTGAGCCAGGGCTGTAGTGAAAGAGGAGGTGGAAAAGCTAACAGGGGACCAGTTTACACTGGGCTTTATAAGCCATAGGAAGGACTTGGACTTTGATTTCAAATTGAAAGGGGAGCCATTGCAGTCAATTGAATTAAGTAGGACTTTTCAACTCAGTGTGAAAAAAAGTTGAAATGATAACTCTTGAACAAGATAATTTTCTTAGGTTAGACTATTTAGGAAATGTATATATAATCCATGAAAAACACAGGTACATCTATAGTTAAGAAAATCCATGATACCAAATGCCTGAATCACATCAATCCAAAACTTAATCCTAATTCCTCTAGTACATAATTGATTTAAAGACACTTAATTATCTCTTTTTATAAAATATCAATTATATAAAACTGAAATATAAAGACTTCTAATACTTTTGTATACATGGTTACAATCGTCAGGAAATTTTGATAATTTAATCTGGGGTATAACTAAGGTAACAGTGGCCAACTCTTATAAAGATTAAACATATTTGTATTTATATATTTCTAATAGATATTTTAAATTGTGCCCATATTAAGAAATATATATGTACACATATACAATCAATCACTAAAATTCAATGTGTATAACGGAAACTTAGTTTCAGAGAACAATTTATGTCTGTGTATTCTATTTTTAATTCAATGTAATTCTACTCTATACCTGTTGTGCCCTCCAGCCTTATTTTTTTTCTTTTTTGCTGTCTGGAGTGATACCCTGCTGAGTCACTCAGGACCTGATGACCTCTACCTCTCTGTGATCTTGCCATTAAGTTCAGTTTTAAGAACATGTAGGAATAATTTTATAATCAAATGCAAGTGACTGACATCAAATCAAGTGTTACCTTTCTTGGACCACTCTCCAGGAAAAGAATGGAGGTTTGCCTGGAAAAGATCAGACGGAGATTCCGGGCAAAGGCAAACTCATAAGTGTTATGCTGGCCAGAAAGCCTTTGCAGGAAGGGTCATAGGTGACACTCTGTAGGTAGTAGCTACAGGTGCCACAGGCCAGCTGAATTGGAGCTTCTGCCTGCAAAATGCTCAGCCACTGTTACAGCTCCTCAGGCAATTCAAGGTAAACTAACCTTATTTCTGAGATGATACCTAGAATGTGTGGAGATCCTAGAAAACAGGAAAAGAAGAACTCTTAGGACAAGAAGAGCCAGTCCCTTCTACCCAAGTAGATTTTTTGTGCTCACACACACAGTTAGCTGCACGGGCTCTGGTGTCCCTGTTTCCAATTTTCCAGGCAGTTCCCAGGGTTTAGGGCAAATTCCAGAGTCAGAATAGTTGTTTTTATTCTTTAAACCTTGTATTCAATAGCACATTCTCCTATGACCAATTAAATTTCCCCATGAGTCAACCATTGTCAAATAAAGTAAACTGCCCAAAAGAATACAGAACATTTTTATTTGTTCAAAGAAAATTGGTAATAAAAATGTGCAAAAGAGCTGCCTAAACATAGCAATGCGTATATATACCAGGAAAGAAAAAAAGAAAGCTGAAAAAAGCAATTGATGGTTTGTAATTATGAGCACATGGAAACGCTTCCTTAAAGTCCTAGAGGATCCACTTCTCATGAGCTGTGCGACTTCGTGTAAGTTATTCCACCTCTCTGAATCTTAATTGTCTCATCTAGGAAGAAAAAAAAAAGAACAAAACACGCATTTGGATAGGGCTTTGCAAGTTGCTTTTCCACTTCCTTTTTCTGAGGTTCTACTACTGAACTTGATTTTACATAATGGTAGCTTTTCTGAGGTTCTGTTTTCCCCTGTCTGATTAATTCAACTGGGTAAAATCCAGACAGTAAAATGCCTCTGAGAATGAAGAAACCCACCCAACTTACTCTATGACAGACTAATTATTGTATGTCTGATGTATTCCACAAGTCTTGCCATTTATTAGATCAAGCTGCTTTTCTGTAGAGGCTGTCTAACCGTGAGATAAGTTTGCTGGATTTATCTGTACAATAGTATGGCATTGGGAACACAGTGAAATACTTTTAGAATAACTGAGAAAGTTATAGGGGGAGCAAGATGGCTCATTTTTTTCCTAGCAGTTGGCATTTAGGGGCAAATTTATTACTTGAATAAATTTAATGCTTGATAAATTATTTAAGTACAAAGTACATTTTAAAAAGTTATTATTTGGGGGGATTTGGAGGCTGCAAGGACAAGCAAATTGAGTATAAATTTTTATTCTAAAGATATGGACTTGTTCATAGTTTCACCTTTTCCATTTTATTATATGCTTGCTCATTATTATTAACATTCTCCATTTTGAAGAAGATTAAGAAAGGGGTAGAAGAATATTGTTAATATAAAAAAAAACATTTTGAGGATTTTATTATCTAATTTTCTCCTCACAGGAATAACAACTTGAAAACTATTTGTAGCTGTGTGTTTTACGATATTTTCTTCAACTATACAAATAGCCTAACAAATATTTTATATTCTAAACCCATCTTATTTTTCAACATGCTGATTGTTGCCATTTGTGACAGACTGTTCATTATCCTCCAAAGTTCATTTCACCATTCTTTCATAGTAACAGTTTTGCTGGGCACATGTTGGCCCAGTTGAAGCTTTCTCCCATCCTCCTTTGCAGTTAGATGAGGTTATGGACCTAAGTTATGGCCAGTGAGGCAAGAGTGGTAGAACTTTTGGTTCTTGTTCTTAAAAGGGTAGGATATGCATTTCCTTATCTTTGTACCTCTTCCTGTTGGCTGGAAAATGGTCAAACTGGAAAAGATGTACCAGTTATTACATGTACTTTTTGTAATTTATATTATAAAACACTTTACTCCTATAAAATAACAAATATATATTTTATTTTTTAAGATAGAAATATTTTATCTATTATTATATATAAATAATAAAAATGATATAAGAAATACTCATGTATTAATCCCTTAGCTTAAGAACTAGAACATTACTATTTTGTGTAGTCTCAGGTAACTCCTACTTACAATTTCTCCAGACCACACTCAAAGAAAACCCCAAAGAAACAACTATCCTCCTGAATATTTGTCATTCATTTACTTGTATTTACAATTTTGTGACACATGTATTTATTCTAAACAATCCATATTTAGCATAACATGTTTTTGAACTTTGGAGAAGTTGTATCATGCTGAATATATTATTTGTGACTTCCTTTTATTTCTTCAACATTATATTTTTGAGATACACCCATGTTGAATAAAGCTTTGAAATATTTTTACTGATGTATAGAATTCCAATTTATAGTATTAGCTTATATTCACATAGCACTATGTCCCAGGAACTGTCCTAAGTTTCTTACACATACCAATTCATTTAATTTTCATACCAACATCATGAGATAGTCAATACAAAGAATCCCATTTTGCACATGAGAAAATTAAGGCACTACTTATTTGAGGAATTAGGCCACACAGCTAGTAAAAGTGGACCTGGGATTCATACTTAGGTGTTGTAACCATGGAGTCTGTGTTCTTAAGTACTGCCTACAGCTACCATGTTTCCCCCAAAATAAGACCTACCCCAAAAATAAGCCCCAGTTATGATTGTCAGCCAAAGGGATGTATTTAGGACATTATGACGAAGTTCCAGAAGAAGATGAAATGACTGTATTTGAATAAATGTAGATTGTTGTACATGAAAAAATAAGACATCCCCTGAAAATACACCCTAATGAGTCTTTTGGAGCAAAAATTAATATAAGACTTGGTCTTATGTTCGGGGAAATACAGTATAATACCCAGTCTTACTTTCAGGGACACATGGTATCTTCCCCTCTCCCTGTCTCAAAGTCATTCTCCTATTGATGTATATTTTCTTTGCAGGTTTTGCTTTTACAGGTAATGCTGCTAGAAATATTTTTGTAGACTGATGCATTCATTAATTAACTTACTAACAAGAGGAAAATTGCTGGATTATAATGCAGTGTGTTAGTTTTCTAATGCTGCTATAACAAATTACCACAAGGTTAGTGGCTTAAAACAACACACATTTATTATTTTATAGTTCTGGAGGTTAGAAGTCCAAAAGGGGTCTCAGTGGGCAAAATCAAAGTGTCTTCTGGAGGTTCTAGGGGAGAATCTGGTTTCTTGCTAGCTCTTGACCCCCTTCTATCTTCAAAGCCAACAATGGTGGGTTGGTCCTTACAAGGATTCATTCCAACCTCACTTCTGTTATGAAATCTCAACGTTTTTCTTTTTCTTAAGTATTTTCTTGTCCAGTTGAATATTAGAACTAACATTTTAAATTCCCAAACATTTCCTGATTGTACTTTTTTATTGTAATCAAATGATTTTATATATCTACTTTGGAAGAATTGGAATATTTATAATGTTGAGATTTCTCATTCCATAAGATTATATATTTTTCCCTGTGCAAATGTTTTAAAAAAATTAAGGAAAGCTAAATAATTATTATATAGCTTTTTGGATATTACTTGTTATTGCTAAACAGTAATTTATTGTATGGATTTATTACAGTTTGTGTATTGATACACCTGTTGACTGACAGTTGAGCTGATTGACATTCTAGTTTTTGTTTATTTCAAATAAAGTTCTCAGAGCCTTTGTAGGAGAGTTAGGAGGTGAGTGGAATGAATCAGAGCAGCTGTAGGAGGGTTAGAATAATATTTATTCTACTTATTTCCTAAGTCTCCTATAACTGCTCCGAGAATTTGCCTCCTTGGTCCTCAGTCTTTTTGCTTTTGATTTCTGCTGATGGATTCTTAGATTTAGGAACATATTTAAGTTGCTGACTTTGTCTTTTGCTCTCGGCTTTGCCTCTTCTTAATTACAATATCCCTACAATTTTGAGGGGCCCAATTCCAACATTGATCATTTCTTTGTGTGACTGTCTCCCAAATACCATAGCTTCTGGACCTTAATTCCTTTCTACCAATCCACAAAATAAATCACTGGGAGATAAAATGGGTTCGATCCTTGGGTAGTGGTCTAAAATGGGTTTGATTAAAGAGAAAGGCTAGAAGCTAGGAGAATTTCCCACAGCTAGTTCAGTTGGTGATTAGATAGTGAACTAGGACATCGAACAGCACATAATTTATTCTTAAATAGTTGACAAACATAACTAAAAGATGGTATTTCTCAGTTATGCTTGTGATCACTTAGCATTTAATTAAGAGTAGAAGCTGAATATAATGAAATTGCTTATGAAGTTAGTAGTAACTTTTGGGGAAATCTAGATAACATATACAAATGGACAGTTGCATTCAAATTATCCTCAACGTGTCTTTAGTCGGGTCTGGAATGTTCTGTCATGCTACCACTCATGTGTTCCCCACAATCATACCAAGGATACACAGACTTTGGATAATTTTTTTCAATTTTTATTTTTCTTTACGATCTGATTTTCTCTTGTCTTCAGGGTGGAAATTCACAGGTACATGGTCACAGCAGGCACACATGCACAGAACTTAGAAAGAAAACTGTATTTATCTTCTATCATAAATTTTAGATTGATAGACTGTGTCTCAGCTACCAGACATCAGTTCAAATGGGACTTACTTAATAAGAAATTCATTGTAGAGATAATTTATTGTAGAGCAATATATTGTAGAATTTGAGGTAGAGATACTAGGAATCTCTTCTGAGTCACTAAGGGCTCAGGGGACTTTCAGCATGCTCCTTGCTGACACAAAAGCCAGCTCATACAAATGCAGGTAGTGACAAGATAAGACATGGCTTATCTTTGTGTTAAAATAATTACTATTTGAGAGGATAATGTCTCTTTGTCTACACAAAGCTGAAATGCTTTTATGATTGACTGAACTTTTGCTTCATAGTCTAGTGTCTTGATACCACATAACCTATTCACTAACTTCACATGGAGAGTGCTGCCCAGGTAACAGCATAACTCTTCGTCATAGAACCACATACGTCAGATCCCCGCTCTAAACTTTGAAGGGAAGTAGGAGATTGTTGGAGCTCTACCACTAATCAAATTATTCAGATATTGTTCAATAACTTATTTTATTTTGTGTGGATATAGCCTAGTATATTTGCACAGATAATTTATTTTTAAATCACTAATTCCATAGGAAGAGGAAAAAACTTGCATTTAACTACAGATGCCATCTAGAGAAATGTCTGGAAGGCACACATTAACTCAATTTTAATTTGTTTCAACCCTTTATTACCATGCATATCCACAAAGTTGGACATATGCCAGTTTTTCTAGACAATTTTATGCCAGTCCTAATCAAAAATGTCTGTTTTCCTGAGAAAACTCTGTAGCAACAATCTCATACATTTTCATTTAATTTATTCTTTGAATGTCAGGAAAAAAACTGACTGAGCCATCATGGCAGTGATATTTCAGTGGCTAAACTTGTTGTTTTGGAAGCAGGATTATGATTTAAACAGAACTGAACACATTGACCTCTAAATCTTTGTCCTGGAGTTCTAACTTAATGATCTTCTCATGAAAGTCTTCAGAGTGTCCTCTGTGTCCCCTAAGTGGCAGGAGAATGGTGTCTCCTGATCAGACAACTACTTCCCAGGGCCTCCTCACACACTGCTAATTTTTATTAATCAAATTGATGTATGGTCCATCACCCCAATGGAAAACATTTTTCATTTAGAAGTCATTATCAGCCAATGCTAAAAATGGGTGTCATAAATACTATAGTACTATAGTATGAAATACTGTAATAAAATATCCCACAAAAGGCAGAGATATCTTTGGAGGGCCAAAAACCACATGCAATATTAGGGATTCCTTAACTTAGAGAAGTAATAGGAGGAAAGGGGAAGACAAATTGGGGACTCTCAGCCAAAGAGGACGTGACTGGTGTCCCTTCCTCAACATTATCAACACAGCCAGAGAGACCACCTCCAGTTTTGATTTTCATTAGTATCTTGCCACATTAGTCTGACAATCGACTTGGACTACTTTGGGGTGTATATGAATGCATATAGTGATAAAGAGAAAAAAGTGAAAAAAAAAAGATTATATCTATCTCTATATATTAATTTATGTCTATGTATTTTATATATTGAGCTTCCATTATGTGTCAGAGAAATCACTGAGTGATTTTATCTGTATTATCTAATTAAGTTTTATCTGTAGCTCCATTATCAGATAAAGACCCAAGAATATGTATTTGGAGACTATAAAATACACTGTGAGTGATTTTTTTCTTAAGGCAGTAGCAGGCATGGTTATTGCAAGTCTTAGATCTCATGGTGATCGTTTAGGAAGAGAAAAACAGACCCGTGAATTAGTTACTGCCTCCCAGATTAAGTGTCTCTAGGATGGTGGAAGAACATGACAGACTTTCTGTAGTCTGGAAAATTTAGCATTTGGTTTTATGAATTAGTTTTTTGTGATCCTACTGTCCCACGGGTGCCCAATTGTCCATATAACTGATGCACTGTTCATTGTTCTTAAAAAAAAATGTACTCAGCAAGAAGACCCATTCAAACGTTCAAAAACAAAACCCAGACTAAGAACATTACGTATTGAAACAGCAACTTAAAATGTCTTCACATATTTCTTTCTCAGTTGATTCTTTTTAATCCTCTCTCCAACCTCTTCATCCCTTTTGAACTGACCTTTGTATCCAGGGAGTTTTTATTTCTGATAATAGGCTGTTACATGCAAAGAGATGCAAAAATCGGCCATGTTCTTTCTTACTGCCTTCATTTGTAACAAGAACGACCTATAGTGTTTTGTTCCTATTCCTATAAAATGTTTGTTTTAAGCTATCTTTTAAAAGGAGGTGGTGTTGCGTGCTATTTAGATCTCAAATAAATAGTTGACTAGTTAACAGGTAGACTGTCTTTAACTAACTTTCTCTTCTATTTCTCAGTTCTCTTCTCTGGCAACACACAGGAAAAAATATCACAGCCTGCCCCTTCATTCTTTGTCTACTTAAACCATTTTATAGCCTTTGCATTGATGGTAAATGTAGACCTCAGATTATACCTGTGATTTATTATTAAAATGATGTATTACTTAAATATTTTTTTCATGTGTTGTACATGAGTGTAAGAAGACAATATCCCTAATGATACCTCAAGACATGATTCTGGGCAAAAATATAGTACTGCCATATCCACAGGGCTGGAAATTTTGAAATGCTGGATTTGTTTGTACAGAATGTTCCATGTTGTGTCTTTGAATCAAATACAATCTCAAAAAAGTTATTAAGAGCTTTACCTGTCCTTAATGCTGGGGACAGTTTGGAGCTGAAAGGATTTTCAGCTCTAATGTCTTTGCCAAATTTCAAAAAGCAATTTAATAGTGCTTGAGACCCCTTTATGAATGTGAAGTTCCCCACTGCTTTTGAAGAGCAGCCTATTGCCCCCAAATCTTTGTACAATCACCGCAGAAGACATTGCACAAGGGAGGTGGAAAAGGTGCATATTAACTGCAGCAATTGTACACAATCCAAGATGAATGGTTCTTTCTCATCTTCCCTCATCTCTTGTGATTAGAAATAAATTTGTTAGGTATGTCTAGGAAACTAATTACATCACCATGAGAGATATCCCAGTGGGGAAATCTTTTCTTTTCAGATCAAAAGGATGGCCAGAGGCTACTGTGTTCAATCCAGTAATCTGCAGGAGATAGTGCCAGGGATGGGAAAGCAGCTCAGTTCCTTGGGAACATCTGCTCCCAGAAAATAATGGGAAATTAACCATGTATTGGGGAAGCAGCTGCAAAGCATGAGTAAACAGAAATCAGGGAAAAAAGCTCACCAGGTCATAGGAGATGAAATGGAAAAGGAGCTTATGAAACCTGGATGTCCAGTACAATAAGAAGAATCTTGGTTTATTCGAAAGTGTCACTTAGAGGAAGGGGTCCTGATCCTTCCAGGCTACTTTTGCTCTCAGAGTCTCCTTTTCCTCACCTGTAAGTAGAGACTGGATTGTTATGAAGATCCAGTTACACTGGGTTGTTATGAAGATTAAATATATTCAGTGGAAAGCGCCAGATAGATCTTCATTTTTATAGAGTTGTACCCAGTCTCATTATTGATGATTCAACTAGCAGCCACTCATTTTTCTTAGAATTACAATATGGTATCAAATTGATGGCATAGTGTTCTTCGAATTTTGCTGTCTACATGGAAATGCCCTAAATGCAGTACTCACAACCTGGCTTTGGAGGCCATGAACAACCGATACTCAATGAGTCAATTTCAGTGACAATGAAAAGAAACGTTAATAATAGTACACATTTAAATCCTAAAATATACTTAGAGAAATTAAAATTAAATCCTAAAATTAAAATGTACAAGACCTGAAAATTTTGAGTTAAAAAACTTCCTGTGACCTAGGACGGATTAGATATCATCTAATTCCTTGTCCACAAATTACAGAAGAAGTAATACAGGCCAGACAAGCCTAGAGACTTCATAATATTATGTGGTAGAAAAGGGTGGTTGTAAACCAAAAATATCTGCTTCCCTTCCACAAGGTGTAGTAATTATCAGGAAGTAGCTACATAGAAAGAGATATTTCTCTGCTTTCTTATCAAGGTGGGGCCCGTTAGCCAAGTCTCACCAATGGAATGTGAGTAGAATGATGTCAGTCAGTTGAGAGACAAACAGGTGAAGAAGCAGGTGTGCCTGTATTCCTTCCCTTGTCTGTTGACTGGGTGTCAATGCTATGGATAGACTTGGAAGCCAACCATTAAAGATGGTAAAGCCATCTTTGGGTCCCTGTATGCCTGTGTGAAGCAAGCCTTTCACTCTCTCTACCCTGCCCTTTCTTTTCCAATATTTGATCTTCCTGAGCAAGGCATATATTTCTTTTTTGTTAAGCCAGGATTTTGTTGTTATAGCAATTAGCTTTACCTTAATGTAAATCAGGTTACCTAATGTAATCAGGTCTTAATTTACCTCTATAATATGCTGCTATTTTTCCCCTCCTTGTCCCCAAATAGAAAACATGCTGTTGGCCCATGCGAGTCACACCTTACTTTTTGACACAGTTTTGGAGATAAGCACTGCAAGAAAAGATAAACACTTCAGGAAATAAATTAAATGGGATGGATTACATCTGGATAAACCATAATTGCATTCCATTCCTGAATAGTTAGGTTAATAATTGAATCTCACTGTATGCATTTTCTTCTGTAAGAATCAAAGTTTAGGGGAAATTTTCACAAATATTATTTATTTGGATTTCTTTAGTATGGTGGTTATTGCCATCTCTATATATATTTACCCTAGACGGTATGAGAAGCAAGACAGAGCCAAAGAAAAATTTTAGTATAGCCTAACTGCTAAGTGCATAAACTAATGGGCCCTGGAGCCAGGTCGTCTGGGGCTGAATTCTGATGATAGAACTTTACCAGCTCTGTGACCATGGGAATATCATATACCTGACCTATGGCCTCAGTTTCCTTGTCTGTAAAATCGAACTGTGATGGTTCATATTTTATGGGGCTGTTAGGATGACATGAAATAATATCTGTAAATTGCCTGACATAGAACCATAATCAATACATGTTGCCTTGAGGTGCAACATGAAGAGAGAACACACTATTTGATTAGTGAAGTTTGTAAAGCCATCCAATATAAAATACCAAGAATTGTTAAAGCAAGTATATGAGGCTTCTGGAAGCTTTTCTATATGTTATTTTTGTTCTTTGAACATTAGAGAAATCCAGTGCTTTCCTTAACCTGTAATGCAAGTAATAGGATAATAGTTTGTCATTAGCATGTTGGAAGGTGTAAATGACAAAATATTTTGCTACTTCTACTTATCCTCATAATTTTCCATAGTGACTAAATGAGGTAAGCTATGGGGGAAGTTCTTCGTAAACTATATTGCTCTATTACAAATTCACCCATTTGTTTTCCCTTTTTAATATATATTTATTAAGTGTTGATTAGGTATCATGTATTCAGTTAAGGACTGGAAGAGTTATTTAATGATCTGGTCATAAAACACAAAGTCTAATGACAGATGGCAGATAAGCACACAAAGTTTTATAATCAAATGTGCTACACTACGGGAACGTCTTGCTGAAATGCCTTTCCTTCCTTTATAAAATAATTGATCCTAAATCTAAACTTCCCTTCAATTAAATTCAAGGTTAGGATTAAGACATTATCATCACTTCCTAAAGTTATTTATAGTGCTAACAGCAGAAAATAAAATCTGGATTTTCTGAATATCAAGATTTATCACCTAAGTTAAAAATATTGGTTTAGGCTTCACGTTGGCCAATATTTACCCTGTATGGCTTTGTTGCTTGGCTCTCCTTACAAAAATGTCTGTTTTTAACCTCATGTAACCCAACAGCTGTTAAAGAAGCTTGAAGTCTCTTTTTTGAATTTGTCTGTGTGGGTAACAAGTAGACTCAATTAGTTGTAGCACAACGTTAGTTCATATAGGAATCTTTGTGCACTCAGGTTTCCTGTGTTTGAATTACTTCAGAGGAATTGTGACTGGGTAGTCTACCTTCTTACTGAGGCACACTCTCACCACCAGGCAGAGGATAAGGTCATCAGAATGAACCCAGAGGGGTGCAGCCAGCACAGGTTGGAGACAGAGCAGGAAGGATTTTCTATGGATTCATTTTTTTTCCCTGTTGACTAGTCTACTTGATGCTTAGAGTAATGGCACTGGGGTCATGGATGTGTTTGAATAATGATTCACTAGCAAGACAGTTTTATGTTTTATTTTAATAAATTTTTACTTATACAAGTAACATATACTCATTATAGAAAACAAACTATAGATGAACAAAAACAAGAACAAAAACTACCGACTTCCTACCTCCGCTGGCTTCTAGGCTTTTCCTATGCATATAAACACATAAATATCATTCATGCTGTTTCGTATCCCTCATATTATGAAAATTGAGAAAAGATTTAGAACTAGAAACTTCCTGAAAATTGTCACAATGTCCCGAGTATATCCAGTATTGTAAGACACCTTCAATATATATTATGTCAAATATGACGCTGAATAAACTCATGGATGAGATTTATACATATATTCTCTTTTCACCGAATAATGTGAAACATTGTGGTAGAGTGAAAAGGACGTAAGTTTTGGAAGCAGACAGAAATGGTTCAAATTTTAGTTTGTTCACTTAGTAGCTATGTGACCTTAGCAAATCATAAAGATTAAAACACCTGCAACTGCCAACCTCTGACACTTTTTGACTTGCAAAAATGGCAAATTCATATGTTTTAGTCTAATTCTTAAACTCCTTAAGTATAGCTTTCTCAACTGTGAAATGTAGGATAATACTATTTAACAGAGTTGATGTGGGAATTAAATTAGGTAACATTTGAAAAGTACCTGGCATATCGTAGATGTTCAAGAAATGTTAATTCCTTACTCTAAAATCTTCACCAAGAATACAGAGTATCTTGGGGGTTGAGTGAGTATGGGTCTTCCAAGAAGCAGATACCAAGATGCACAAATTTTAAGAGGAATGCTTCTCAGAGAAAATGGGGATTGAATTGGGAGAGGCTAGTGGAATTGTCAAATCTTGAGAGGATCTGACCTGAAGTGAAGTAGAGAGAGAAGGAAGAAAGGTTGGGTAGGGTTGTCTTAAACCACCATGTAGTTTGGAGAAAAGTTTGCCAGGAGTCCTAGAGCCAAGATTGCCCATCAGTTGTTGGTTGGGAGTAACTGTGAGTAGTGTAGTCTAGAGGCAGGTCAGATTTTCAGAGGGTGGCTCCTAGCACTTCCCAGTCACAAATTAAAAAGGCACACATTTTTATGGCCATCACTTGTAAATATCATTAATCAGTGTCATGTGTTTCTCATTATTTTAGGAAAGATTGAAATGAGAGTTTTTGGAATAATTAAGATTTAGAAAATCTGTAACTTGACTTTTCTTAGTACTATTTATGTCATCTTCCCCAGATCTCCCTGATGTTTCCCTTCCAGTTAAAGCTTGACTGACTTTTCTTAGTCATGCCATGGGTCTATTCTCTTTCGGTCTCTCTTCCCCCTTGCATGCTGTGAATTCTGTAAATCCCTGAGATTGACGTTGGGTTTGTGATAATCACTGAAAAATGATCTCTTTTTGTTTGTTTTTGTTTTTGGTTCTCCGTATGGAGATTACAAGAGTCCTGATATAAAATAATAGTCCTTTTGTCCCTGAGTAAGGGAGTCCCAGAGAAAGAAAATAGGATAGCTAATTGGAATAATACCCAGGGACCAGAATTATCATGACTCTCCAATTATTGCCAAGAACATCACTGCCTGTAGTTATGATAATGATGTTGTAATTTTCTGAGTATTAATAAACTGATGTGATGTGATAGGATGATGCCTCAAGATATAGCTGCTGAGCTTTATTTATTTATTTTTGTCATAGCATGAACACAAAGGAGGAACCTATGAAGAATGATATAATGTTTTAGTTTGGACTGTTATGAAATATTATATTGTCAGTTTTCTAGTTAACAAAAATCACATGCTAATGTCACATAATCAGAGCAAGAGCTGATTGACAAACCTGTCACGTGTACACATTTTTCTTGCTTCTCTAGAGATTTCATACATTTCAGCAGTCATTGTAATTGTGTTAGAATTTATTCTTTGCAAAACCATCAAAGTCAGCGAGCTAATATCAAAGTTTATATTAACAGCTCAAAATAGTTCCAACCTTTAAATTGTTGACATGGAAACACATCTTTCTTCACCTTATCAGAACCCAGCACATGTGCCTTTGTGGACTGGGCTCTGGATTAATCAGAAATATACTATTTGATTGTGCCTTCAAGTCAGCAAGACTTATGAAGGGAAATAATATTATTCATATATTCTTTACATCTACAGAAAACAAGCAGTCTAATGGTACTACCACGTTGGCTGATTTTCTGTCCTGTTTTATTAAACTGGTACAATCCTCACATGATCTGAATTTTTCCAGCTCTAGCACCAGAGCAATTAACAGATGTTTACTTTGGAGAAGAGGTACAAAGCCTGTTTTTGTGTTAATGTTATATTTAAAAGTTGGAAACATTTTTTGTAGTAGAGAGCATTAAAAAGAAATAAATGATAAGGGCAAAACTATATTCCCAACATTGGATTCTTAAACAATGTTAGAAAAAGGCATTGAAGGGGTTTGAGTTAACCATGTAGCATCTGGAACACAAATGTCCTGAACCTTTGTGGTTCATTGCTGTTTATTTGAACTGGGAGGGTGATCATTGGGAGTGGGTGAATTTGTTCACGTGTGTAGGAGCTTGGCTCTGATGGCCTTTGTATCAATGTATTCCTCACATGGATTATTTTCCCTGGATTCTGATTTTGTGAAAAGCATTTTAGTGAAATGATCTGGTGTAATCGTCTATTTAGAGTTTGGCAATTTTCCAGACACCAATAAAGAAATGTAGGATACCTTCTTCAAAGGGAGGTGGGTAGATCAGGGATGAGTAACCTCGTTACATACTTCAAAATTCATTTTTGAAATTTTCTCTTCAGTACTGTACCAAGGTGTCAGGAAATTCAAAATAGCATGGAGGAACCTTCTGGCATGCTACACTGGGAAATAACCTAATTAATATTGCCCCCTTTGTAGATTTTTAGAAATTTTGAATATTAGACTCACTGTAATTCTACTCTAAGAATCATATCTTTGCAAGAACTTAAAAAAACAAATTTCTTTCTTTGAATTCATAAGATTATCAGGAGATGAGGGTGATGATACTAACAATCCAAGTCGGTGAATAAAAGGAAAGAGGATGGATGAATTGATACCTGGCCCTGAGTGGGGGTGTGGTTCAGGACAGTCAATTTGAGTCTTAGAGTAAAGAGTGTCAGCGGGCCTGCCATTTGCAAATCTTTAGATTCAAATATTTATTAATAAATAAAAAGTTTCTACATCTGCATTTTGTTAGCATGTTGTTTAATAATCATCCATCCATCTATCCAGCCAGCCAGCCAGCCAGCCAATCAATCAACCAACATATCGTTATTGAACATTTGCTATGTGTCAGGCAGTGTGTATGTTTTGGGTATGCAATGTTTTTTGCTCTCATGGATTATAGATGGTACTGATAAGGGCTACGGAGCCAAGAGGTATTAATCTCTTTGTCTCCTCTAACTATATTGCTAGATCTTAGAAAACAGGGTTCATGTGTCTTCGGTGACTAGCATACGGCTAGGCATATCAAAACTCTGGGCTAACCAGGAGACACTCGGAACATTGGAAGATATAGGTATTTTCCCTTTTATTTAGAGTGTGTAAAGTCTATTTATTTAGATTCTTGCTAGCAGTAATAAGACAATCAATGTTATAGTAGTTGGCACAGATCACACTTCCCCCGTCACATCCTATCAACTCTTGCATACATCTACAGAGCTAGTGGCTAATCCAGAATTCATTCCTCATAAGCCTTTCTGTGTGGGCCTGAAGAGTCAAATAAAGCCATGTGTTCCCATCAGCATTTTAGCTACTGGAACAAATCTGAGTTGTTACTGTCAACTCTGATAATAGCTGATAGACTTTAATTAATTAAATCAAGAGTAAATCCCTGTACAATTATCTTGACTCCAAGGATATTTATTAAATTTTAGGGAAAGTGTGTAAATACCCCATCTTAGGCACCTTTTTCTTTCCCCCCTGCTCCCCCACTGGATCTGTGTAGTTAACTTCAGTAGTCAGTTCTGTCTTTGTGGTAAATGTTAGTTTTGTTATAACACTTGTTGTTTGCCCACTAAGAGGTGGCTATCTGATTTACTTTTGTGGGTAGAACTAAAGAAGTAAAAGCATGTGACTAATCAAATAAGAAGCTATTTTACATTTGATGCTCGGTTTAAACCCTTCTGATGACTCCTGATAAATAATTCTGGCGGACATGGTTACATTTGTACTATCCAAGGTGTGACGCTATAGAGGGAGCACTTTCTTTAGCAGGCAGCACGGACTCACTTAGCTAAGACATACCTTCCTCAAGTTTCTTCCTAAGTCACTTTAGTTTTGAGCCAGGGGGAGCAATCAGTATCAGAAAACAGTCTGCCTGGGCAAAAAGGGCTCAAGGAAAGGAATACATGTGCCAGAGAGAATAATTTTAGTGTTTCAGATATTCCTGAAGATACACACACCAATCCAGGCACTCAAAGAATCTTACTTTAGCCTCTGTGAGATGAGTTAAGGTCGAAGCACAGCTCAGGGGCCCTTTGTTCTAGAGCAGTGGTTCCTTGATGCTCAGGGGCTCAGTTTCCTGTCCTCCCATCCTGGAGCACATGGATTTCAATGAGCCAGAAAGGGCCCACTCAGACGTGGACAGCCTGACCTTGCCTTAGATACACCTCATCACTTAGGAACAATTTAGGCAAAATGGGAAGTCCAGGAGGGGTCAGGGCTATAGGGCAAATATATGCGTGGAGCCTGAGAATGGGTATTATGGTACCCAAGGCACAGATACCCATGTTCAGTTATAATGAAGTTTTGTTCTTTGGCTATTGGATTTAAGTTTCTACAGCTGCTTTTTCAGGATGTGAGAAATTCAGATTTTTATGGGAATCGTTCAGTTTCTAGATATTGGCCATAATTTTTTAAAGATACTGTTGAGGCACAAATAAAAGACGTATATAAAATGCTAGTTTGCAAAGTTGGTTTAAGAATTCAGATACATTCATAACATTTGTGGTCTTGGCACTCCATCTCCTGAGAAGATGTACTTGATGGAACCAAGTACCTGGATTTCAAGGACTGTCTGAAGGACAACAGACTGCTTTGCCTTTGGCCAATGGAAAGTCAGGCACTGGTGCCAAAAATTTGCATCCTACTCCACTTGCCTTGGACTTCAGGCAAAGAGCCAGGCTTCCTAAGAGCTTAAGCTATGTTAGATTCCTAAAATAGAATTTAACATGAAGTCTTTTTAATCTTTGAGAAATTTGGGACCAAAGAACTCTGCAACGAAACCAACAACTATTAGAACCAGAACCTGACAGATTACAGGTGATCATAGATATCCCAATTAACCCCCATCCTTGCAGGCCTTAATAGTTCACAGAATTCTTCCATGTACACCATTTTGTTATTTTCTCATCTAGAAGGGTAAACGTTATCATCTCTCTATTACTAATAAGTAAACTGAGGCTCACAAAAGTAGATTGATTAATTAAGTTTACATGGCTGGTAAGTAATGACTTGGAAAGCCAAGGGTTTTTCTGTCAAATCATCCAACATCTTCCATCAGGGCCACATGTAAGTGGTCTATTTCTCTTTTGATAAATTCCCACTAGGCCATGCCAAGGGAAACCATTCAGTGACGTAATTCTGGAGACACTGACTTATTAAAGATTTGTGTTTTCTCTAGCCAAATTACTATTTTTGACAACTGTTACCATATGTGCCCACTGGCAGAGTACAAAATTAAAAATTAGATTATTAATAAAATATAAAGCCAACTAATGACAGAGTCTAAATTTACTAATATTTCACAGAATATATAATATTTATATTAATGTAAACATTGATATTAATATAATTGATGAGGGGACCATTTTAAAGTTAACCAAGTTAATGTATCGTTTTGGCAAAAAAGCAATTAAATGATAACATCCTCTGCTAAAGACATTTCTTACTTTGTGCCTTTTAAGTTTCTTCTGGGTCACAAAGGCATATAAGTGTTGCGATTCTAGTGTGTTTCAAACCTTAATGTGTATGTATATTACTAAGGGATCTTGTTGAAATACAGAGTCTGGTGAATAAGTCTGGGATAGCCTGAAATTCTTCAATTCTAACAAGCCTCTGGGTACTGCCAATGCTGCTGCTTCTTGAAGGACCATGCTGGGAGGGACAAAGTGTCATAGCTTTCTGGGGTAGACTGACTGCTAACTTTTGAGCCAGCTTCTCTTATGTTACATGTGGAAACTTACTGTCTGTTTTAAGTAAATTGTTGAAATGAAGTCCTATCTAGAATTTTTTTGTTTGTTTGTTTTGCATGTTTTATTGTAATAACATATAACTTCTATCACCATGTGTTTGTATCACATACACTAGGCTTGTTATATGACAAGTCAGCTGACAGCTCATCTCATTGTTTCTATGAGCCTGTGCCTCCCATTCTCTAATTTCATACCTTCAAAAATGTTTTTGTTGTTGTCTAAACTGCTCATTCCAGAACTTTACTCAATTTTGCCTTGCCTTAGCATTTTGTCCCATGGTAAGCAAGTCCCAACCTTATTCTATTTTGAATAAGGAAGTAAACAAACACAAGTTTCAGTGTTTGTAGATACTTTGCTTATGCATATATTTTTAAAAATCCAGTACAAAATGTCATATATGTTAATCAGAGGTCAACCAGAAAAAGAAAACCTATGGGAGATACCTATAAGGAAATTTATTGCAAGGAATTGGCTTATGTGATTATGGCAGCTGGCTTGGCAAGTCTGAAATCCATAGAGCGGGCCATCGGGAAGGGCAGGCTAGGAACTCTCAGGCATGAACTGAAGCTACAGTTTATAGGTGGAATTTCTTCTACTACAGGGAAGTCTCAGTTCTACTCTTAAGGCCCTTAAACGATTGAATCAGGCCCACCCAGATGATTTAGAGTAATCTTCCTTGATTGTGACCTTAACCACATTTACAAAATACCTTCAAAGAAGCACCTAGATTAGTGTTTGGTTGAATAACTGGACTGTGTGCTCACGAAGCTGACACAGAAAACTGACCATCATGTGACACATGTAACTTTTTTCTCAGTCTCTATAAGGTGTCAATCCACTTACCTATCTACGGAGAGACACTAAAGACATGCTGATGTACAGTAAGGAACGCTTCCCTTATGCTAAATGATAGTTGCGGTTCTCCTTCTGTAGTTGAACCCATTCATAGTTGAATATCCCTGCCTATTTTGCGCAGAGAATTGTGGTTCTAGGTAGCTTCATTGTAAACATGTTTACCACAAGCATTTTTTCCTGCATGGTTAATTGGCTGTAAGGCAATTTCACCATAAAAGATAAAAGAAACAAAAAATAAAAGAGGGGCATTAAAAAGGAAATATCAAAAAATTAGTAAGACTTTATTGAAAACAGAGAAAAATACATTATCTTTGAGGTCCTTTGTTTATAATTTTATAAATTTTTTTTTTGCTTGTTGATTTTTCTCCTCCTTCAGAATCACACTTTTTAATTTTCTTTTTCATTGAAATTTCTTTCTTCATTAAGACACGTATCAGTTTCCAACTCAAGAATTGGTAATGCTCTTGAAGGCTATTGTTAATTGGTAGCCACCTCTTTTATATTTGCCATAGTTTGGTAAACTTCGGTTTTGATGGACAGGAGGGGTGACTGCTCACTGAAGGATTTGCAAAGTGACATGATAATTATTTTCTAATATGGTACACAATCTGGTTTTACATTTTGGTTTTACAGATTGGCTTTGCAATCTGACTTTATACATAGTTGTTACATCCACTATTTTAAGACCATCACATCTACTCTGTATGGACTGTTAGGAGGGCTAAGATTTATATAATATAAAAATGGAAATACTACAACTTTGCCAATGCAGAAATGAAATCAAAGCGACAAAATACATTCATTGTCTACCAAATGTAAATCAAACTCAACCAGTTATTTTACTTTTACAGCACATTGCCTTATGGCCAATTAGTTACACAGCAAAAATGTTTGTGGCAAACATGCTTGTGACAGTAATGTTTACTGGGAAACTACGGGACACAGAGAATCTTAACCTATGCATAGTGGTGGCGTTCCTTGCTTCTCAGTCTATGCCATGGCAACAGGTAAAACCATCCAATAGGGGGATTTCCTCTGACTTCAGTCGTTTTCATATAACCTTCATGATTTTTGGGGTTTTGCCACTATTACATACTTCCAAATATAGTATCCATCTTTCCAGTTTGGGCGACGTGGCGGATTGATATAATGTTAACGACCATCTCACTAAAAAACACAAAACTCTATAAAAACTAGCCAACTTTGAAAGAAAAAAGGGCTTCGTGGTCACAGCATCAAGCATGTGCTTTGATCCCGGGAAAGTTCAGACTCTAAATATGAGTTCTAAATATAACTCTAAATATGAGTTCTAGGAGCAAGAGACAGAATTTGTTACCCTTACAGGGACAGTGTATGTGGCCTTGGATTTGTAAGAGGCAGGGAGATTGATTGAGACGCTGTTCTAAAGATGGGACCATTCGGTGTAAGAATAAAGTGTCTAGATGGCTAAGGGAAGGAATGAAAAACCTACAGGTGAAAAAAAAAGATGAAGAAAAAAAATCTCCCATGAGAAATCAAAACTTGAGCTTATTGTTACATATAGACATTGAATTCAAATGTATATTACATACATGATATGATAAACTGAAACATCATGAGTGTAAAATCTGGTCCCACATCGATGAACAAACACAGAACCCCTATGGAAGGAGACTTTCCCAGCATATAGGAACTTCCTGAGGGAGTGTGGTGGGTCCAGGAGTGTGCGGTAGTGAGGATAAGCTCACAACGGGAACCAAAGGAACACACAAACCATGTGAGGAAATGCACACCACAAAGGAGATTCAGAAGACAGGACATCCCAAGAGCTTGAGTTAAGCAATCTGCCACCATAAAATAATAAATTTAAAGCGATTAAAGAGATAAAAATAGGAATAGAAAATAGAATGAAAGAACTGGAGACTCTTGGGCTAAAAACAGATTTGTGAAAGATCCAAAAAGAACTTCGGAAACAAAAAAGGGACATTGAAATTTTAAAACTTAGTATGATTTAAAAAATGTTGCTAAGGTTTTTAATGTTGCAGTGGTGTGGAGTGGGGTATTCACTACTTCTTTGTTGTTGTTTGATATTCAAAATACCAAGCTTTTTAAATACATGAAGCACAGAAATCTCTAAATACTTAAAATCTGCTAAAGATTAAAATGTAGACATTTGAAAAATTCTTAGACAAGCACACATTAGTTTCAGTCAAATTTTCCAAACCTTTACAAAATTTCCCAGGTCAAATATGTCACATTATCTTCAATGCTTCAGACATTTATAAACAATCCATAGTGAATATGAAGTCCTGTCATTACAAAATATAGTGAATAGGAGAGGACTTCACTCCTGTGATTGGTATATGGCAAAAATGAAGGGTTTGTGCAGATGTAATTAAGATCTCGAATCTTACTTTTGAGTTAATAACAAAAAGGAGTTTATCCTGGATGGGCCAGGCTTAATTAGGTGAAAGCCCGTCAAAGAAAAACTGGGCCCCTGAAGAGAAACATTTTCTCCTACTGGCCTTGCTGAAGCAAATGACCATATTGTATTGCAGCCTGTGGAGACCCTGAGGTACAGAACCCAGCAAAGTGATGCCTGGATTCCTAAACAGTGAAAACTGTGAGATAATAAAATCCATTGATATTGACTGTATTTATGCCCATGATATGGCCGCACTGGGACAGCCCCTCTAAAATGAAGGACAAGTGGTTCCATTTTCTCCCTATTGGACCTCTTTGGGTGTTGGAGTTAGCATATACTTCAGATTACTGTCTTCATTCATTGAGTGACTCTCAAAGCTACGAGATTAGAGTAGGGTTTATCTTAAGAGGTCTGATGATGAAGGGTGATGCCCTGTTGCTCATTCTGTATTACCCAGCAGATCTAATGGATGTTAATGGTATCCATTATGGATAAGGATGCCATGCAGCCTCTCTGACAAATGCCCGTAGGAAAATTCAGGCAAGGTCATGCTTTCTGCAGGAAACAAGTACTCTGTGTGTAAAACACAGTTCATAGCATACTTGACACTCATAGAGACTGAAGACCTGATTAAAGGATACCCATTGTCTATGCAACAAGAGCCACCCAGCAAGGACTGCATATTATCAGGTGCACCAAGTCATGAGATCAGGCAAAGCAATAGCAATCCATCGTATAATGAAAATGGCTTACTTGGAATCAGGTCTGGGTAGAATCAGAAGACACTAACCATTTACATAAATAGGTGCGCCAGACCTGTAGGTCTCCTACTTCTATAATACCAACCCTTCTTTACTGGTTCATGATATAGCTTCATAAGGGTTTCTCTATAACCAACACAGAAAGGGGAAAAACTCGGACTAGTTCATAAATCGGTCAGGGCAGTAGACTGGTGCCAACCTGAAATGAACCACTATTGATTGCATTACAGTTCCACTCAGTAAGGAAAGTGTAAAGGAAAAATCTGTATTAGGGAGAGACGTGAACAGTACCCTTGGTTATTTACTTTGTTTAGAGAGAGAATTGGTTGGAGATATGAACATATACTGAAATCCTGGGCAGTGGCATAAAGTTTGTCCAGCTGGTTGGGATTCTGGAAAAGCAGCATAAGAGTGGGCTAATTGGATTAGCACAAAGTATATGAATCTTTGTTTCATCTTAGAGAATGCTCTCAGAAACCAAGTGTGCAGGATGACTCATTATATGGATGTCATCCAGCTCCTCTCTTCAGTCACTCCTGTATCACAATGAGCTCATAGTTAGTGGTCATGATGGGAAAAATGAAGGCTATTCATTTACCCAACAATATGGGCTTCCCCTCACCCAGGTTGACATGGCTACTACCACTGCTGAATGTGCACTGACCAACAGCTGAGAGAGATACTGAGTCCTTGATCTGGAAATATTCTTTGGGTAGACTGGACAGCTACCTGCAGTAGGATTGCCAGATGCAGCAAATAAAAATATGGATGCCAAGTTAAATTTGAATTTTAGATAAACAAATGAGTTATTTGAGACATACTTATACCAAAAAATTATTCATTTTTTTATCTGAAATTCAAATTTAAGTTGGGGTCATATTTTCTCTGGCAATCCTAACCAAGAGGCCAATCAATTATACCAGATTTCTTCCATTTAGGAGGGAGAGAGAGGCAGAAATTGTCTTTTCTACAATAAATATCTATTTAGGATGTGAGTGGGAGTTTCCTGCTCACAGTTTATAGAATGTGTGATTTATCAACAGGTATCCCACACAATATTTTCTTGGATTGACAAACTCAGTTTATAGCAAAGCAAGTATAAAAATAACTGTGAAATACCCTGGACTTATCTGTACTCTATCTCCAGTGAGCAGTCAGACTATTAAAATGGCCTGTTAATGTCTTAGTTAAGATACGAACTGCATAATAATTTGGGAAGTTGAGGCCCTATCTTGTCAGAATTTGAATATTTGTTTAACCTGCCATTTAAAATGCAGGAAGAATGATTTGATAAAATTTAATTCTTATTTGTTTTGTTTTTAAAGTCTTGACTAACTAAAAACAGAATAGAACTTCTTTAGCCTGATACAGGATATCTACCAACAATGTCTATTTAACATCATCTGAATGGTGAAAAAATAGAAAGCATTCTCTTTCAATTAAGAACACGTTAAGAATGCCTGCTATTTCAGCTCGTACTCAATATTGTCTTCAAGGTCCTCTCCAGCACGAGAAGAAAGGTCAAATAAAATCACGACTGAATGTCAGGGATCCACGTGAAACATTGGTTTCAGCAGAGTGTGGGGGAAGGAAGTGAAATTTCAGTGGGCTGAGGAGTAAATGGGTGTGGAGTATGAAAGTAGAGAGTCAAGAGTTTAGACAACTCTTTCAGAAAATCTGGCTTTGAGAAGGGGAAAGAGATATGGTGATGCCTTGAGATGGGAATAAAGTTTAGACACTGAGATAGGAAACACTAAAATATGTCCAAATATGGATAAGAAGGAACCAGTAGAGGACGAGGTAAAGACAAATATATAGCAATGTTATATACTCAGGTCCCTGTGAAGGAGAGAAGGATAAGGGGCCCAAAAGGAGGGACACATTGTTTTTTTCTCATCTCAGAGTCAAAAACAGTATCTTCTATTTCAATACACAATAGGATTTCATTTATTTGGATTCACCACTTTGTACTTCAGACTACATCAGAATTTGGGATTATTCAAACAGGGCAGAGTTTAAGTTTATCTTTGTGACTCATTTTATTATTATGTTTTAATTGGCTTTATCTCTGAAATCAATAGTATAAAGAGAATTTGAGAGGGATGTTTATCCCACTGAAGAAATCTTTAAAAACAAACAGCTAAAGCATTCTATTTGCATATCAGCAATGGTGTTCTAATTACAAATTGCTCTTTTGGACTACAGGCATTAAATGGGCTCTTTGGTTAATAACAATTATTAGCCTGGGGCTATAAAGTAATACAGTGGCAGCATTCCAAAAATATTGTATAATTCCTTATTTTAACTTGGACAGCCTAACACTTTCATTCTCCCAATTATTCCAAATTAATGAGGTTTTTGCTGTAATGCAGAGAATGAATCCAGAGAACATTGGCCAATTTGCTGACCAGTACTTGAAACTTTAAGCCATTGTTTCCCTTTCCCTTTCTTTCTTTTAACCCAAAGCACTTTTGCAGAGTCTAATTCAAGCTGAGTTCCTTTTTCTCACACCTGGTCTAAGTGTTGGATCCCACTCTGCATGGTTAAGTGGAGGTTGCCTGCTAGTGCCATGTCCACCCAGACTCAGGGCCCCTGGATGCAGAAAGCCAATTTGCTTCTTGCTGCTTTGTCTTGGGCACCTCACAATGTGCTCTAATGACAGCTCGGCAGTTTTAATAGCCCTTTTTAATGGCTAAAAACAGACCCAGTCTGTCCAAACATAGCCTATTCACCAGCTCTCGTCAAAACAATTCAGTTTTGCTATATGATGATGCAGCAGACCATGGAAACGAGCCACACAGACTCCATTCAAGTCCGAAGTTGGACCCTGGGGCTAAAACAAGTCAACCCAAGCAATGGTCACATTAAATACTTTTTTTTTTTAACTGTCTGTTTTTGAAACAGGGCTTCTGTTTCCGTGGGACAAAGCTCTATTTGCAAAAGCAACTCAGCCCAATTAAAAAAAAAAAAATTAGAGAAACTTCTTTCTTGAAGGGGTGAAGGGTTTTCATTTTGACTGTAGTGTGTTATTTGTACTTAAACATCTTCGCTTCACACCAGAGAAAAGAAAAGCTGAGGCTAGCTCGTAGGTAATTTGTTTTAATTCTCAAGTCAAAGGACCGTTTACCATTCTATTTCCTTTTGAAGCCAACACACAAGTTAAATTCTGTGTCTTTGTTATAACTTTTTGACTTTTGTATCTTTGTCATCAGGTGGTTTTCATCTCAAGTTTTTATAGCGTCCTGACTTACAAAGACAGCAATAAAGGGAATACCAAATGACGCTTAAAATAAAAAATAACTAGTTTCTCCAGGCTCCCTTAGGGATGCAATTTTTTAATGTAAATGCACTAATGATCCTTCAATGAAAAAGTTTCTTTCCCTGCAGGCTTCAATTTTTTTAAAAGGTGGTTTTCTAGGCAGTATTTAACAAATGCACATTTAATGATGCTGCCACAAACTGATTCATTCAACTGTTCCTTTCATATACACAAAAAATGATAAAAATGTTTGCCTAATGATTAACTAATCATTTTATATATATAGATATATATGTATATCTATATATATATATATACGTATATATATATAATTTTATATATATCTTGGTCAATGTACAAGACTAGAGTTTTATTTCACAATGAACTGTATATGTGATGAAAAAAGTATACAGCTACATAGAAGTGGAACTACATTTCAAATCATTGCCTGCGCCATTGGAACTCTATGGCACTAACAGAGCCTTTCAGGCCCAGACGACAGACACATGTGTGAACTCAGGATCATTCTCCTACGTGACCTTCCTTCAGGAACAATGGTTGAGCGTCTTAGGAAAGGTTGTAGAAGAGACATCCCTAAATTTTAAAAGTACAGTCTTAGCTGAGTGACAGCTGTTTCTTTGTCTCTGCAAAATGGGAATTGTTGGGGTCAGGAAAAAAGATATGGCCTTCTGCAGTATTAGTTAAAAGAAATCTGGAGGAATCATTAAGCTCTGACATATGAAAGGTGTGGAAAGTGGAATGGTTGAGATTAAGTCAGTGCTGGTGACGGGGCCCAACTCAGTGTGGGCCACTGAAGGGGAATGTGCCCAAGAAACCAGTGAACAGTGGACCCTGGACCTCACATGCCATGCTGAAGTGACTGTGCACTTCTGCAGAGTCCCCTTGTTGGACCAGGATGCCTGAGCCTTGTAGGAATAAGCAGTAAACGGCACAGAACAACTTTGATAACCAAGAGAGGAGCGCAGACCACAGCCTCCCTAGTGAAGCAGAGCCGATGAGTGCAGTACACTTTTACCTAGGAACAGAATGGAGTTCCCTGCAGCTCCTAATGTGTGGACTAACACTTCCCATTAAAAGGATGGAGCTAGTTCAAAGACAAAGGTGTGAGAGAGAGCAGCAGGTGGACAGAGCAGTTAAAGCTGAAATCCTTCTGCAGCCTACACACACGTAGAGTCCTATCCTGTGGCACAATCAATGTCCGCTCACAACGACAGAGTGAGTCCACCTAATGTGGCCTGAACTCCAAGCATTAATATGAAGGTTCTGGCCAGTGTCTAGAAAGTCAGCTTGAACATATGCCCGTGACTCCAAACTACAAATTCAACATATTCTGAGTTTTGGCATGGCTGTTTGGTCAGGTCTGCCTTTGCTGAAGTCTGACGAGGTCTAATTTGGATATATGAACCCTCGATTTCATACTCAAGCTTGAAATGGCCGGCGCTGGCTTCAAGGGCTGATGATGCAAATATTCTTGGTATACCTTGTTGCAATTATGCATGTGTCTAGTTTAGAAACATCTAGAGGGCAGTGCATTAATACATTAGGATTTTTTTCTGTGGGGGAGGGGGTAGTGGAGTGGAGGTAAGTCATCCTGTTTTGTCATGCCTTGAGTCTGCTGTCCTATGTTCTGAAAAGGGAACAGCTCCCAGTTTCCCTAGCATTGTATGTAATGCCTCAGGCAATATATCAAGTTCACCTGCAGTTGGTAAAGCAAATCATTTATAATATCTCTACCTTTTTGTCCTTGGTGGTGACTTTTGCTTCAAGTTCTAAAATTCAAACAAGAATATCCCAAATAGTGCCAAATAGGGAGGGAGCATGTGGGAAAGGTCTGGAACACATCTTTAATGAGGCAGTGAGAGCCTGTCACTCATGCGATTGACTGGCTGCCTTCAGCATGCTTTCCAAGCCATTTAAGAAGCACAGTGTTTTCTTTTCTCTGTTGCTTATAATAGTGACACTAAATATTTAATCACTAACTAGGACTGCAGTTGCTGCTCCTCAGAAGTGGTGAATAATGAGCCCTTGTACATTTCTGAACTCCCTGGTGTTGGCTGATTAGGTTGATTCTACATGGAGAGATGGAACACTGATGGCTTATTGCTTATGGTGAAAAAGGAAAATGTAATGATGAGAACACTGACAAAACGTAAAATGTAATGGCTTCTTTGTCATTGTCATGTGATTACAAGAGTGGCTTGAATAATTAGGTCCACCTAATTTTTTTTTTTTTTCGGATGTATCAAAACGTCTTTAAAATCTATTCTGAAATTTACCCTTTTTTATTCCTGTGGTATATTCCTGTCCCCATAGGTGAGATTTCTTATTTTTACAGCTGGAGAAACTATATCACAGAGGAATTAAGTTACTAATCCTTGATTGTACATCAGCAATCATATAAGAGTTAGACTCAGATATTTTGATTTATTTTAAGAGGCGCATGTCACAAATCTGAGTTGCAGTCTCACTGCCTTGCTTTTGTAGAAGCAGTGGGAACATAACAAGTCACCTATTTCCCTTAAGTTCCACTTTTCTCATCCATAAGATGGGGAAAATAACACCTATCTGAAATAAATATAAATTTGTTACCATCACTATAAATAATGCATACGAGTTGCCTAGCCTAGTTGCTGCACACAATAGGAATTTTATATATGATAATATTGTTGTTGTTAATATTATTATTAATTGTGTATATTTAGCTGGTGCTTCCAATATAGTGGTGATATCAGTGTCTGACTGCGTTAGTGTGCTAGAGCTTTCATAACAAAAGATCACAGACTAGGTGGCTTTAAACAATAGATACTGATTTTTTCACTGTTCAGGAGGCTGGCAATGTGAGATCAGGTATTGGTAACATTGTTCCTTCTGAGGTCTTGGCCCAGGGCTTCTCCTTGGCTTGCAGAAGACCATCTTACCCCTGTATCTTCACATGGCCTTCCCTCTGCACATGTCTGTATCCACAGTTTTCTTGTAAGGACACAATCACATTATATTAGAGCCCACCATAATGACTTCCTTTTAATTATCTCTTTAAAGATCCTTCTCCAAATATGGTCTGAGGTACTGGTACTTAGGACTTCAACATATGCTTTTTTTTTTTTGGAGTGGGGGGATGTAATTCAGTCTATCATACTAACTTTCAATAATAAGTTACTTTAATCCAGTTTACCTTATTGTCTTCTGGGGACATACTATAAGGAAGGAAGCACAAATCATATACTTTTGTGGATTATGAAAAAGCAGTGGTACTTTCTCTTTATGTGTAAAACCATGTCTGATTCCAAAATAAATGACCTCATCTTGTGGGGCAACTAGACCAAAATAGTCTTTTTTTATGGGAGAGTGGGGGCATGGGGGAGGCGATCCGAGAAAGCATCAGTAAGGAAGTGGAGAGGAGGGGGTAGCCAATCCGGGAGGCATTGATGAACAGGTTGTGCTATGGGCAGCTGGCGCTTGTTCCACTGGGACCCTGGGGACATGGCTTAGAGCATGCCTCAGACTTCTCTCACATCGGGCATTTAGAGAAAACTCCGGTCTCATTTCTTGAGGGCTTCTCCTAGGGTCAGGGACACTCCTGAAAATTCATTTGAACTTCCCTTGACATGGCTGAGAATAGGGTGTGTCACAAGGAGCACCAGGTGATTGTAGTAAAAATGGTGAATACACAGATGATATGGGCCGGGCCCATATTACATCTGTTTTTTCAGGATTGACTCTGTTATTCCTTGGCTTTGTGGCAGTGCTCTTTTTTTCCCCCCGTCTTAGTTCAATGCAACTGGCATATGTCCACTCTTGGTGGCTGATTGAAATAGTTTTAACAGGTCGAGTGTGATAGTAAAACCTCTTCAATGTAAAACACTACTACCTATATTGTCACGAATATCAACACAGAGTACAAGCCACCTTGTGCAGAGGGTAAAATGATGTAAACTGGTTAAGTGCAGTAAAACATAGGAGCTGAGAATACTGGCTTTGAAACCAAACTGATCGGGATTCAGATTTTAGATTTGATGCTTATTAGCACTGGGAACTTGAACAAGACACTCCCTGATTTTCTCTTAAGTAAATGAGAATACTAACAGTTGACTCATTGGATTGCATGAGGGCATCTGAAGGTCTTGTTACAGTAACTTACAGGTCATTGGGCTGAATAGAGTTGCTGTTTATAACTATTAAGGTGATGATAGCAATAAACAAGGGGGTTTAGGGTTTATCTCAGTAACTTTCAGTACCTTTCATAGTTCTGTTCCTGATTTAATGTCAGAAAAACTACTGTCTCAGTAACCCAATCGTGAGTCAAGCCATGTACTTTCTTCCTTTGTTAAAAACAAACAGCATGAAAACTTGTGGATATTTGCCCTATTTACCCAAGTGATTCTGTAAGGTTCAGTCCTGATAAAGAAACTTTTATGCTATAAAAGTCTGTATGAATACAAGCATTTTTGTAATTCATAGCAGTGGTATGGCTGCCTTTTCCTCTAATTTGTCAAATCAGAACTTAGATATGACATTGAAGTCTTTCGTTTCTACGACTGTGTTCCTTTTTGGCCACAGATCCTGAAAACATCATATTCCTAAGAATCCATTTAGGAAGCAAAAACTACTGTATTTAATGTATGAGAACGGGTGTTCAAATATGTCCAGGTAGATAATATATAAATTCAGAGAATATGCACTGAATCCGATTTGATAAATCTTAGCACGTCAGTCTGGTTCCCTACATTCATCATCTGTGTTATTGTCTGTCTCTGTGGAATCTTACCCTTTTCTCTCTGTGTTCCAGGTGTAACCTTGTGAAATCAAGTGAAAATTTCACTCTTTTGCAGAGATCAGATTCTAAGCAAGTGTTTGCCATTTTTTTGTTTTATTTTCCTTTTTAAGCTCTTTACTAAAATATAGCTAACATATAATATTATGTTAGTTTCAGGGGTACAAAATAGTTATTCAACATTTATAGACCTAAACAAGTGATCACTATGATAAGTCCAGCAACCATCTGACACGCTATCACAATATTATTGACCATATTCTCCAGGCTGTACATTACATCCCGAAGACTTGTTTTATATCTGGCATCTTATTCCCTTGAGCATCTTATTGCCTTTCACCTTGTTCCCTCTTTTTAAAATTTTCAGTTACAGTTTACATTCAGTATTAGTTTATATTAATTCCAGGTGTACAGCACAGTGGTTAGACATTTGCACAATTTATGAAGTGATCGCTCTGATGAGTCTAGAACCCACCTGGCACTATACATGGTTATTATCATATTATTGACTCTATTCTCCATGCTGTACTTTACATCCCTATGATTGTTTTGTAACTATAAATTTGTACTTCTTAAGGCCTTCACCTTTCACCTTGTCTCCCAAACCTCCTCCTATCTCTTACCCCAATAAATCTAGTACGCATCTGACATCATGCATAATTATCACAGTATTATTGACTATATTTCTTATGCTGTACCCTACATCCCCATGACTACTTTGTGACAACTGTTTTGTACTTCTTAATTCCTTCCTCTTTTTCACTCTTTCCCAACTCGCCTCCTGTCTGGCAACCATCAAAATGTTCTCTGTATCTACGAGTTTGTTTCTGCTTTGTTTGTTTGTTTATTTTATTCTGTAGATTCCACATATAAGGGAAACTACATTGTATCTGTCTTTCTCTGTCTGACATCACTCAGCACAACACCCTTCAGGTCCATTGAAGCCACCACAGATGGTAACAACCCATTCCCTTCCATGGCCGAGCAATATTGCTTTGTACATATGTACCACCTCTTCTTTATCCATTCACCCATCAATGGACCCCCAGGCTGCCTCCACATTTTGGCCATTGTAAACAATGCCGTAATGAACATGTCCCCCTGAAGTAGCATTTTGGGTTTCTTCAGATAAATACCCTAGAGTGGGATTACTGCGTCCTTCTTTGTTTCTTGTTACAGCCTTTGTTTTAAGGTCTATTATGTCTGGTATAAGTACTGTGTTTCCCCCAAAATAAGACAGGGTCTCATATTAAGGTTTGCTCCAAAAGATGCACTAGGGCTTATGTTCAGGGGATGTCATCCTGGAAAATTATCTAGGGCTTATTTTCCAGTTAGGTCTTATTTTCGAGGAAAAACGGTATTGTTACCACAGTTTTTTTTTTTTTTTTTAATTTTCGTGAAATAACTTTTTCCCATCCCTTTACTTTCAGTCTGTGTGTGTCTATTGATCTGAAGTGAGTTTCTTGTAGACAGCATATGTAAGGTCTTTTGTTTTTATCCATTCACCCACCCTATCTTTTGATTAGAACATAGAATTCACTTACATTTAAAGTAATTGCTGATAGATATGTAGTTATTGCTGTTTTATTATTCATATTTTTGATCTTTTGTGTGTGTGTGTGTGTGTGTGTGTGTGTGTGTGTGTATTAAAGTAGTCCCTCTAAGATTTCTTGTAATATGGGTTTGGTGATGAGGAACTCCTGTAGCTTTTTCTTGCCTGGGAAGCTCTTTATCTTCAATCCTAAAGGATAGTTTTTCTGGCTGGACTAGTCTTGGTTATAGGTCCTTGCTTTTCATCACTTGGAATATTTCTTGCCAATTCCTTCTAGCCTGCAGAGTTTCTATTGAGAATTCAGCTGGTAGTCTTATGGGAGTTCCCTTGTAGGTAATTAATTGCTTTTTTCTTGCTGCTTTTAAGATTCTGTCTTTGTCTTTAACCTTTGTCATTTTAATTATGATGTGTTTTGGTGTGGGCCTCTTTGGGTTTATCTATTTGGGGACTCTCCATGCTTCCTGGGCTTATGTGTCTATTTCCTTTGCTAGGTTAGGGATGTTTTCTATCATTACTTCTTCAAATTAGGTTTTCAATTCCTTCTTCTCTCTCTTCTCTTGATACATGTATGATGTGAATATTGGTTTTCTTGATGTTTTCCTAGAGGATCCTTAAACTCTCCTCATTTTTTTTTTTTTTGGATTCTTTTTTCTTTTTGCTGTTCTGTTTGGGTGTTTTCTGCTACTTTATCTTCTAACTTGCTGATTCAGTCCTCCACTTCTTCTAATCTACTGTTGATTCCCTCTAATGTATTATTCATTTCAGTTATTGGAGTCTTAATTTCTCATTGGTTCTTTGTTATGTTTCCTGACTCTTTGTTGAAGTTCTCTCTGAGATCACCCTGAGCATCATTATAAACAGTGTTTGGAACTCTGTGTCTGGTAGATTGCTTGCCTCCATTTTGTTTAGATCTTCTTGAGCATTGTTCTTGTCTCTTATTTGGGAAATATTGCTTTGTCTTCCCATTTTGGCTGCCTCCCTGTGTTTATTTCTATGTATTAAGTAGGGCTGCTATGCCCCCTGGTCTTAGTAGAGTGGCCTCATGAAGTAGGTGTCGTAAGGGACCCTGTGATGCAGGCTCCCTGGTCACCTGAGCCAGGTGCTCCAGGTGTGTCCCTTGTGTGGGTTGTGTGTGCCCTCCCATTGTAGTTGAGACTTGATTGCTGTTTGCACATCAGTGGGAGGGATTGACACTCAGGCTGATTGGTTGTGAGGACTGGCCCTGACTACAGTGGAGGAGCTGTTGTGCAGGGGCTGACCCTACAGAGCAATGTTCACTCTAGCAGGGCTCTGGTGTCTGCCCAGTCTGCCCTTAGAGTGTGTCATCCTTAAAGGTTGCCAGGTGATGCTCTGGCCCAGTCAAAAGTGGCCACTGGGACTGCCAGCCCCAGGGCCTCTTGGGAGGGGAACTGCAGGCCAAGTTCAGTTGCAGTCTGTGCTCTGCCCAGGGCCACCTGGCATGAACCACAAAGCAATCCAGAGATGCCCACAACCTGTGCTAGGCTTGGAAATGACTTGAGAGGCCAAGTTTCAAACCAAGGCTCGCTCTCAAATAATGCTGGATTTAGGGCTGCTCAGCCAGAGGTGTGGTACACACCAAAGCCAGATGCTGCTTGTTTCGGTTTTGTGAACCTTTGAAAGATTTTCGGATAGTCCACAGCATGAGCCAAGGCAGGCTGTTACTATAAGTGGTCTCAGGGAGTCACTAGAGTGAGCAGCTGGAAGATAATGGCCAGTTGGATGGAGACTAAGATACGGTGGCCACTTGCATCTGCATACAGGGATGGGGAGGACTCAACAAAGAGACAGTGGTTTCCTCCAGCTCCTCTGGTCAGGAGAACGTTGTCCCTCCAGCCCACACCCCTAAGCTACACAATTTAGTTCCTCCCCATATTTTCCTAGAAACTTTCAAGCTGCTGCCCCAGCGCTGGAGCTCAGAGCAAATAATTCCATCAGTGAGTAAGTCTCTACTTGGTCCCTTTAGGAGGAGTACCTGGGATTCCAGCCACCCTCCATCTCACTCAGTCAAGAAAATCATTCTGTTGGATTTCACAGCCAGAAGTTATGGAGTCTTCTCTCCCTGGCACCCTGGGCTGGGTGGGGTGGGGAGGGGAGGTGAGCCCTCACTCCTTAGAGGATTTTCACAGCTGAGATATCCCTCCCGAATTTAATGGTCACACATTGTGTGGGACCAACCTGTTCCGTGTCTCTGCCCCTTCTACTGGTCTCAACGTGGTTTCTTCTGTATGTTCATAGTTGAAGGTCTTCAGTTCAGCTAGACTTCGGACGATTCTAATAATGGTTGTTCTGTGGGTTAATTTTAATTGATGTGGTTCTGAAAGAAGGTGAGGACAGCATTTACCCACTGCCCCATCTTCACCGGAAAATCTGTCATTTTTAAAACTGCTCCTAGCATTGCTTTAAAAAAACCTGCCTACTCCAGGCTGCTGCTGCTTTCTCTATCTCTCTTTCCACTGGACACAGTTCCTTCTTGCTTGGATAAAATCATTGTTCTTTTGGACAGACTTTTATAGCACCTTCTTTTTTACTGTAACTGCCCTCTCTGACCCACTTCTTCCCACAAAATTCAATTTGCCTGTCAGTCAAACCCAAAATTAACTTTTCTAAAACAAACCTTTGTATTTGCTAAATGTAAGCTTTAGGGAAGTTGGGTTGTTTTTGTATGACATAAACTGGTGAAGGGGAATTTCTTCACAATGGTTTGGTTTATTATTTAACAAAAATGCTACAGAGCTTGAGGTCATACATGCCATAATGCTTAATTGACTGAATACAGCCCCCTTTTGTCCTTTCCTGAGACATAAATTCCACTCTATTTCAGTCATTCTCATTCAGTTACATTTGTTCCCATCCCATCCCATCCCACCCCACTCTACCGTATCCCATTTCATGTAATTCCTTTCTAATATGTGTTTAGGCACCAACCTTGAGCAAAGCATTTTTCTAGGTAGTAAAGCCATTATAACTAATCTGTTAGTTTCAAGTTGTTGTAGACGCTGTACAGGTTATATTATATATATATATTATAAAAGCATTATAATAGCAGTAATTAAAGTTCTAGTTTATTTTTAATGCCAACGGTGTCATTCAAAGATGGCTAGTTTGTGTGTGGACTAGGAAGAAGTGAAAAAAACAACAAAAACCAAACACCTCCTTCTTTAAAATACTTTCCAAAGTTAATTCAAAGGGCAGTACCTAGTATCTGTTCTTCACAGGGTAAAGAGGAGGTGCTGGTAGACTTCTATAGCCTTTCAATGAGATTCAAATTTGGTTATAAAAATATGAACAAAGAACAACAGCAATGAATAACGACTAGGGCCTAGGAAGCCAAGATGTCCTGAAAGTATGCTTAGGCCATGGGCTCTGCCTGGCTTACTGGCTTTTTGTCTGCTATGATGTCATTAGTCCTGGGAGCCTAAAGTGCTAACAAGTTAGTCTGTTTCATTCACAAGTGGAGAGAGGGTCACAATTATTTTTTATTTGATTTCGAAGAAGTGAATAAGAGACAAGTGACATCAAATATTTTTAATTCAATAAATAAAATATTTTAATAAATGAAAACATAATATTGTGGGGAAAAAGAAAAAATCAGGTTGATTATCAAAAGTATTTTAATGCAAGAGATTAATACTAGGATACTATTTTGAAAGACTTTACAGGTTTTAAGATTTAAAGAGCCACTAGGCTTAAGAACATTTAATTTAAAACTCCATTATTTATTTGTTAAACAAAGGTTCATATTCCATAAAAGGAAATGATGTGTTAGCTAAACTTGGCTAGTTTATATATGATTTTCTGAATAGCAATTCGATCATCACAGTTCATTTCACATATGATATATATTACAAATGGAAAAATTTGCCTCATGTCAGTAAGCTGATTTTGAATGATGGTGACATTTTCCAAGATATGCATAGTTAGGTGTGGAGAGTTTATATCTCTAAACTTTAATTAAAGTTGATTTGTTTGTTTGACTTTGGTTGTCTTTTTATTTTCAAATAATTTCAAATTAAATTTGCAAAAAATAGTACAGAAACTCTCATGTATCTTTTATTTAGATTCATTAGTTGTTAACACTTTACCCCATTTGATTTCTTATGTTCTTTCTCTCTATGTATAAATATTATTTTTGTTTTAATCCATTTGAAAGCAAGTTGTAGCTATCACACCTCTCTTCCCCTAAATACTTCAGTCTTTATTTGTTAAAAAAAGATAATCTCTTATGTGATCCCAATGCAATGATCAAACTTGGAAAATTTAACAAAATATAATGCAGTACTGTTATTCATTCTATAGCATACGAGGTCTGGCAATTCACAAACTTGTTACAACGATGTTGCTAGCCTTTTTTGATATCAGAGAGATTATTCATTATGAATCTGTACCAACTGGACAAACAGTTAACCAAGTTTACTATTTGGAAGTGCTGAAAAGGCTGCCTGAAAAAGTTAGGTGGCCTGAACTTTTCGCCAACAATTCATGGCTCTTGCATCACGACAACACACCAGCTCACACGGCACTGTCTGTAAGGGAGTTTTTAGCCAGTAAACAAATAACTGTATTGGAACACCCTCCCTACTGACCTGATCTGGCCCCTAATGACTTCTTTCTTTATGGGAAAATAAAGGAAATATTGAAATGAAGACATTTTGATATCATTCAGGACATCAAGGGTAATATGACAACAGCTCTAATGGCCATTCCAGAAAAAGAATTCCAAATTGCTCTGAAGGGTGGACTAGGTACTGGTACCAGTGCCTAGCTTCCCAAGAGGAGTACTTCAAAAGTGATCATTGTGATATTCAACAATGAGATATGTAGCCCTTTTTTTACGATGAGTTCGCGAATTTAATTGACAGACCTCATATATTCAAATTTCCCCAATTTTACAATTAAGGTCTTTTAGAGATTTTTTTTTAACCAGCTCAGGATGTAATTCAAGATTATGCTTTGCATTTTGTTTTGTTTTGTTTTTTAACCAGCTCAGGATGGTTAAAAAGATTATGCTTTGCATTTTGTTGTCACTTCAGTCTCCTTCAATTTAAAGTGATTCCTCAGCCTTATTCAAAAATAAATATGTTCTTCATGAAACTGACATTTTTGAAGAGTGTAAGTGAATTATTTCATAGATTATCCCTCAATGTACATTTGTTTGAAGTTTCCTTGTAATTAGGTTCAAGTTATTAATTTACTTCATAAATGATATGTCTGTCCTTTTCACTGTGTTATATCACAAGGCCCATGTTGTCACTTTTCCTGTTAACGTTGATCACTTGGTTAAGGTAGTTTATACCAGATTTCTCTACACTAAAATTAATGTTTTCCCCTTATAATTTAAAAATAATTGAAGAAGTGATACTTTTGTCTTTTTTTTAAGGAGGGTGCAGCTCATGGTGGCCTATGTGGGGATCACACCAGCAACTTTGGTGTTATTAGCACTATGCTCTAACCAACTGAGCTAACCACCCACCCCCAAGAGATAGTTTTTGACTAAGTAAATATCCTGCACCTAATCAAACTTTTACTCTCTAGTCTTAGTGTTCATTGATAATTCTTGACTGAACCAATTATTACAATGATGGCTGTAAAATAGTGATTTTCTAAGTTCATCATTCCATGTTTATTAGTTGGCCTCTGCTGGCTTTTTTCATTTTTCCTAATTTATTAATATCAGTATATACACATTTATTTTATTTTATTTACTAGATTATAATCTATTACTGGCATTATTTATTTTGATGCTTAATGTTTCCAGGTCTTATGAAATATTAAGAGATCATGGTTAATCTGAAACTTAATTTATATTTTACTACACAGTATTATGTAATTTAAAATAAGGAGTTTTATATATTCTATTTGCTTCTCCAGATCTATTTCTATTCTTTTCCCCTTGCTCTCTGCCCCAAGAGCCCAATCTACGTGTACTGCAGCCATAGGTTCTTTTGTTCTGTGGTTTCTAGGTGGATTTGGCCCATGAGAAATGCTACTAGGAGGTGGGCGGGAAAAAGGAGACTGAGATTATGTATTTATTTATTAAATGTCATCACTAAAAGGAATTTAATTTTTTGAAGTATTTTTAATTTTGGATTACAGGGTATAGAATTCAGGGTTTACAGTTTTTTTTCCTCTTAGTTGTTGGAAAATATTATAGTGTCTTCTGTTTTCAACTGCTGCAGGTTAGAATTGTGCTATTAGTGTAAGTTTTGGTCTTTGTAGGTAAAGCTAAATTCTTATTTTCATTTCATTCAAGATATTTCCATTGTCCTGCAGTTTCACTCTAGTATAGTTTGAAACTGATAGTTTTTGTTTTTGTTTTTCCTTTTAACCTTGTTTAGATTCATTCTGCCTCTTAAATTCAGTACTCAAATCTAATTATTTCAAAAATAACATTAATAATATAGGTATTTTCTCTTTTGATATTATATCTCCCCATTCACTTAAATATCTCTTATTAGAAATCATTTTAGAATAATTTGTAGCTTCTCATTTTATTTTTCATGTATCTTAACAGCATTTCTATATTTTGGCCTGATTTCTCTCTGCTTCATTCTAGATAAATTTCTCATATCTACCTCAAGTTCACTGACTTTCACTTTAGGTTGGCTTAATTTGCTGTTATAATCCATCCATTGAAATTTTAAATTTTAATGCTTTTTTTTGGTTTAGAATTTCTATTTGGTTTCTTTAAAAATCTTTCAACTTGACTCATGTAACCATTTTAAATATACTTTTTTAAATAGTTGCCGTCACATCTCTTTATTTTTAAGGGTGTCTATATTACTATTTTTTAGCTGTTAATTCTTGATCATGGAGATTATGTTGCATTTTGTAATTGTAGGATGTGAGCTTATCCTCAGTTAGGATTTTCACGTGGGGTGTTGTTTAAGGCCTGTATGGTGCTTTTCTGTTGCTTCTGTCAGGAACCCAGTATTCTCATCAGCCTAAGATAAGTTTTTATGTAATTTCTCAGTTTGGAGATTAAAGAACGAGGTGAATAATATAAATTGGAATTCCAAACTGACAAGAAGTATAAATCATTTTTATGAGTACCTCAGTCCTAGATAAGATTTGTTGATGATTATATGTCCTGTTAAGTGGGTAGTTTTAGTGTATACCTTCACCGAGAATGCCACTACAGGGCCTCACGTTAAAATCGGCTTTTCTTATCTCCAAGGTCTTTTCTTTTTCATGTTTAACCACCAGTGTTTAGATGAGAGCAATAATCTTGCCAGGAAAATTGCACCCTCACATGTGCACTGCTCTAATTTCTGTCATTAGTGTATATTTTTCTTTTCTTTTTTCCTTATCTTTCCTTCCTTCCTTCCTTCCTTCCTTCCTTCCTTCCTTCCTTCCTTCCTTCCTTCCTTCCTTCCTTCCTTCCTTCCTTCCTTCTTTCCTTCCTTCCTTCATCTTTCTTTCTGCCTATTTGGCGTTCGTTACCTCTCTCTGAGGGCACATTTAAACATAAATAAATAAATACATAAATAGCAACATTTTAGATACTTCACCTACCATAAATTCACACGTTTAGAACAAACATTTCAATAGGTTTTACTATATTGAGTTTTGCAACTTTCACCACAATCAATTTTAGAATATCACCTCAAAAACATTTCTTAATTCAAGGACACAGATTTATGATTGTTTGCTTCTAAGAGTTTTATAGGTTTATCTTTTAAATTTGTATTAGATGCATTTTGAGTTAATTTTTGTATTATAATATGAGCTAAGGGTCCAAATTAATTCTTTCATTTAGGCATTCAATCTTTTCAACACCATTTGTAGAAAAGACTATTCTTTCCCATTGAAATGTTCTTGGCACCCTGGATAAAAATCAAGTGACCATAATTGTGAAGGTATAGTTTCGGACTCTTAATTCTATTCTATCCATCCGCATGTCTATTCTTGGGCCAGAACCACATTGCCTTGTTGTGTACTTACTGAGACTTCATAGTAATTTTTGAAACGGAGAAGTGTAAGTCTTTCAACTTTGTTCCTTCTCAAGATTGTTTTGAGTCCCTTGTATTTTTATATGATTTTAAAGATCAGTTTGTCAATTCCTGGTGGGAGGAAGGCAAGTGAGAGTTTTTTATATGCACTGTATTGAATCTGTAGATTGATTTGGAGAATTTTGCCATCTTAACAATATTAAGTCTTTCAGTCAATGAACATGGGATGTTCTCTGCATTTATTTAGAACTTTCTTTCAACAATGTTTTGTAGTTTTCAGAGTAAAAGTTTTATACTTTTTTAATTCACCACTTTTTGATGCTATTTTAAAGAGGATTGTTTTCTTGACATCATTTTTGGTTATTTACTATGAATATGGAAACACAATTGATTTTTATATATTAATTTTAATTAATACAATAATTTTATTAAGATTTTAGTTATTTATAAATGTAAAAAATTGTATTCTCAAACTTGATGAATTAATTTTTTAGTTATAATCATTTTTTAGTGGATTTCTTAGGGTTTTCTACATACAAGGTCATATCATTTGCAGATAAAGAAAGGCTTATATATTTCTTCCCAATCTGGATGTTTTGTATATTTTCTTCTTACCTAATTGCACTGGATAGAGCCTCCAGTACAATGCTAAATAGAATTGATGAGATTAGACATCTTGTTTCTGATCTTAATGTTAAATCTACCTTGCATTTCTGGGATAAATCCCATATAGTCATGGTGTATAATCACTTTTACATTTTATAGAATTTTGTTTCTAGATATTTTGGTGAGAATTTTTGTGTCTGTGTTTATAATAGTAATTGGTCTATAGTTTTCTTTTTTTGTGATGTCTCTCTCTGGTTTGGGTATCAAAGTAACAGTGGATCAGGGCATAAGTACCACAGACTCTGCCTCTTACAACTGAGATTAAGTAAATTTTCTTAAATAAGTGTTGCTTTATTTGCTGTGTGTTTATTTCCTGTTTCAGATGTAACAAATTACTATAAACCTGGTGGCTTATAACAACAAACACTTAATTCAGTTATAGTTCTGGAGGCCAGAAGACTTAAATCAGTATTATTGGACTGAAATCAAGGTGTTAGCAGAGTTGTGTTCTTTCTGGGGACTCGAGGGGAAAAATCCACTTCTTGCCATTTTCAGCCTCTAGTGGCTACTGGCCTTCCTTGTCTTGTAGCCCCATCATTTAATCTCTGCCCAAGGTTGTATTATCTTTTCTCCCTTTGTCTTTATCAAATCTCCTCTGGTTCACGCTTATAAGGACACTTTTGACTTGAATTTAGGGCCCACCAGGATAATCCAGGTTAATCTCCCCATTTTAACACAGTCACATCTGCAAAGACATTTTTTCCTTAAAAAGTAACAGTTAAACAGGTTTTAGGGGTTAGGACCTTATGTCTTTGGAAGGCCGTTGTTCCATTATCTAGCCTACCATCTGCTGTATGCTCTCAAGACAACTTCCAGGAACTTTCAGTATTTTCACTAGTTATGAATGTTTCTAAGGAATGGGTCTGTACATCTCCTCACATTACCATTACAAAAGCATATCAACACATGTTTTTAACCTAGCATTTCCAGGTGTTTTTAGGAGATGAGCTTTCAGTTTATGATCTTTGTCACATTTGGAGAACTGCAACTCTACAATTGTTTAAAGCCCCAGAGTCATGTAAACCCAAATTGATATAAAACAGTCCTCAGTTTATGGCAATTAGCTCCCAGCACCTATTCATAATAAATGGGCTTATGCATAATGGGCTTATGCATTTCATTGTAGATAGAATTTTATAACGATTTTGGGAGAAAAAAACATCTTGAACAATGCTATGATGATCAAAATCTTGAAATCTTGGGTGAGAAGAGATCTCAGTTTTTGCATACGTAAAATTTGTTCTCCCTTTTTTTAGGTAGTGACACCTTGATTTTTCTTTGGGAAGTGGCTCCACACCCTTTCTCTGTTCATGTGTTACAAATGGGCCTCTCTCTCTTCCACTCTAAGTTCTAGATGTTGACACATGAACCAGACAGCTTAGAGCATGCCACCCTTGGCACAATGATTGGCATATGGTGGTATCAGTGGTAGTAGTAGTGTGGTTTGCCCGGGTGTTTACATGAACATGTGTGTTTTCCATTGTGATTCAAACTTGTTTTTTTTGCTGGAACTATATGGGAAGAGATGTTCTTTTTCTTGCATGATTGCTAAGGTAAGATGATGTAAATCTGAAAATTCAAAAGGCCATTTTTGCTTCTATTTGAGGGAATCTGTGTGAAAATAACATCGACAAAGAAGGTAGATCTGAGGGAGAGAGCTTCTAGATAACACCATTTGATATGATATGGCATTGTCTAATAGCAGCAAAAATATGGGTTTATCATTTACACGGGAAATTTCTCCCCATTTCCAATCTGCTCCTCTTCACACACCCCTTCATCTCTTCCAACTGGGCCAGTTTGGGTTGCACTTCTATCATTTGCAACTGAAAAGTTCCTGGGAAATACGTGCATTAATATTAATTTTCAAAAAATGTGTAAATTGTGGCTCATCCAACTGAGGCATTAGGCAATAAAATTACTCATTGGTTGCAAGTGAAACCAGATTCCTTTGACCTCTTAAAATATTTCAGTTACTAGTTTTCCTAAGAGCTTTAGAGATTGTTGGATTAGGAATTTGAGAAGAGTAGGATGGAATGCTAGCCTCACCACTATTTAGAGGTCAATGGGTTTTTGTTGTTGTTGTTGCTAGTATCTATTTCTCCCAGGCAGAACCTCTTCAGATTCATAGTAGTGCAGGGAAAGCATGCACTTCATAAAACCTTATAGGTACTTAGGTAATTCCAAATTATAAAGACCCCTTGTCAGCCAATCTGTTGCTTTCTAACAGGAAAGCCAAGAATAACCTATGACTTCTCTTGAGACTTCATTACCACCAAGAACTCCAAACACATACACCTAAGGGAACAGAGAGAAAAGAACTGAGTCAGAGCTCCCACAGCGCAGGGAGCACAGTTTTGAACAAGCTTGAGTTTTCCCCTATAGGGATCATTAGGAAAACGAGACAGACTGCAGGCTTAGAGTCTAAAATGGAATTATTTTAAGCCATCTTGATTTTGTATATTGTACTTGCTTGCATTTTTGAAGATTTTGGAGCAGAGTTCAGAGGGTGAGCTGTTTGGATTTGCAGGGACTTGCACACACCAGTGCAAACCTGACGGTTGCAAGCTCTTAATAGGAGACTACTAGGGAGCTGGGCCATAGGAAAATAAGGTTGGGCCCAGCTGGAATGACTTACTCTCTTCCCAAAGGAAGTTTACGGAGTGGGAAGACTCAGGGGAGTCTGGGTGGCTAAAAGAGACGATTGTGGGCAATGGCTCATTGTGGGGCGAGGAGGAAAGAATTTTGCTGAATGAGGAAACAGGATAAAGAAATGGACAAAACAACACTTTTGTAACTTTGATTTTCTTTCTTTTCTCCTTCTCCTTCTCCTTCTCCTTCTCCTTCTCCTTCTTCTTCTTCTTCTTTTCTACACTAGGATAATTCTTTTTTAGTTTGGTATATAACTTTGGAGAGAGGCAATTTGTCTTTACTAGGTTTCTTTTTTCCCTTCTTTCTCACTTTCATTTCTGAAAAACCTTCCAGGGATCTCAGTCATTACTTGTGTATGAGAAATATTTGCTCCTGTTTGTTTAGAAAGGACAAGTCATCTACTTCCCATACAGATCCCTAAACCCTTGGCCACTGTGCCCCCCCCCACCCCCAAGTTTCCATGTATATTTGCACGTTAAGTATCTATGTTTAACTTGTGGCAAATAGACTCCTTGGAGGCAGATGAGCAAGCAAAAAAGAAAAAAACATTTAAATTGATTCACAAAGGTTTTATTGCTTCATGATTTTTAGTTCTCTAGGGACTGACAATAGGGACAAAGAAAAGTTGAGATTTTTTAAACAATGATATTTAAACTTCAACATAAACATCTTAAAAATAAATAAAAGCTTGGGTTTTAGTAAGTCAGCTGTAAAGTTGAGTGTTACTTGCTGTAGCATTACTTTTCCTTTTGTGGGTATACTAGGCCCACAAAAGCTTTTTTCATTTTAAACACTAAAAAATATTTTTTTTATTTTTCAATTACAGTTCACATACAATATATTAGTTTCTGGTATACAACATAGTAACCAGACATTTACATACTCACAAAATGGTCAACCGATAAATGTAATACCCACCTGACACCATCCATAATTGTTACAATATTATTGACTATATTCCTTGTGCTATATCCTACATCCCCACGACTATTTTGTAACTACCGATTTCTATTTCTTAATCCCTTCCCCTTTTTTACCCATCTCCCAAAACCCCCTCCCAGCTGGCAACCATCAAAATGTTGTCTGAATTTATGTTTGTTTCTGTTTTGTTTGTTCATTTATTTATTTATAGATTCCACATATAAGTGAAATCATGTAATTTGTCTTCTCCATCTGACTTATTTCAGTTAGCATAACATCTTCTAAGTCCATCCATGTTGTTGCAGATGGCAAGATTTCATTCTTTTTTATGGCTGAGTAATTTTCCATTGTATAGATGTATCACCTCTTTTTTATCCATTCATCCATTGATGGGCACCCATTTTGCCTTTACCTCTTGGCTATTGTGAATCATGCTGCAATGGAAATAGGGATGCACATGTCCCTTTGAAGTAATGTTTTGGATTTCTTTAGATAAATACCCAGAAGTTGGATTACTGGGTCCTTCTTTGTCTCTTGTTATAGTCTTTGTTTTAAAGTATATTTTATTTGGTATAAATATTGTTACTCCAGATGTGTGGTGTGTGTGTGTGTGTGTGTGTGTGTGTGTGTGTGTATGTGTACATTTTCCATCCCCTTACTTTCAGTCTGTGTCTTTTTATCTAAAGTTAATCTCTTGTAGGGAGCATACATAAGAATCTTATTTTCTTATCTATTCAGCCATCCTATGTCTTTTAATTGGAACATTTGATCCATTTACACTTAAAGTAATTGTTGATAGCTATGTAGTTATTGCTATTTTATTATTCACATTTTTGATCTGTTTTCTTAAAGAATTCCCTTTAACACTTTTTGTAATACTGGTCTGGTATTAGCATTTTTCTAGTCTAGGAAGCTCTTTATCTGTTCTTTGGTTCTAAATGACAGCTTTGCTGGGTAATCTTGGTTGTAGGTCCTTGCTTTTCATCACTTTGAGTATTTCCTGCCAATCCCTTCTGATCTGCAAAGTTTCTGTTGAGAACTCAACTGACAGTTTTATGGGAGCTCCCTTGTCGGTAACTCACTGCTTTTTTCTTGCTGCTTTTAAGATTCTCTGTCTTTAATATTTGTCATTTTAATTATGATGTGTGTTTTTGTGGGCCTGTTTGGGTTTATCTATTTTGCGACTCTCTGTGCTTCCTGGGCTTGTATGTCTATTTCATTCACTAGGTTTGGAAACTTTTCCATCATTGTTTTTTCAAATTGGTTTGATAAAAATTTTGGTACACTTGATGTTTTCCCAGAGGCCTCTTAAACTCACCTCATTTATTTTTTTGGATTCTTTTTTCTTTTTTTCCATTCTGTTTGGGTGTTTTCTGTTACCTTATTTTCCAAACCACTGATTCGATCCTTTACTTCATCTAATATACTATTGACTCCCTCTAATGTACTCTTTATTTGAGCTAATGTAGTCTTCATTTCTAAAGCTTCTTTTTCATGTTTTCTTTTTTCCAATTTATGTTTCCTATTTCTTTGTTGAAGTTCTCACTGAGATCATTGAGCATCTTTATAACCAGTGTTTTGAACTCTGCATCTGGTAGATTGCTTGTGTCCATTTTGTTTGTTTTTCTGGACCTGTGTTCTGATCTTTCATTTAGGACGTGTTTCTTTGTCTTCCCATTTTGGCTGCCTGCTGTGTTTGTTTCTATGTATCAGGTAAGCTGCTATGTCTCCCAGGCTTGGTAGAGTGTCCTAATGTCGTAGGTGTCCTGTGGAGCTCGGTGATGCATTCCTGCTGGTCATCTGAGCCTCTTGTGTGGTTTTTGTGTGCCTGTCTGTTGTAATTGAGCCTTCATTGCTCATGGCACATCAGTGAGATTGATCCTCAGGCTGACTGATTGTGAACACTGACCATGACTATGGAGGAGGAGCTATTGTGGAGGGGCTGATCCTATAGACCAGGATTTACTTTTGTGGGGCTCTAATGCCAGCTGAGTCTGCCCTTTGTGTGTGGACATGATTGGGTGGTTGAATGTGTTAGATGTGGATGTGTTGGAATGGATGTGTTGTTTCTGAGGACTGTTGAGAGGGGCCATAGTGCAGGCTAAGGTCAGCCGCTGCCTGTGTGCTGCCTGAAGCTACCTGAAATGAGTCACAAAAACCACAGATGGCTGCCTCCCATCTAGTCTCAAAACAAACCACAGATGGCTGCCTCCCATGCTAGTCTTAGAGGTGTCTGGGAGAAGTTAAGCTGCAAACCAAGGCCAGCTGCCACTAATGCCAGGCTTGGAGCTTCTTAGCAAGAAGTACAGGGCATGATGATGCAAGATGCTCCTTGTTGGGGTTTGTGAATCTTTGGGAGGTTTTAGGAAAGTGAAATATGAGGCAAGACAGGCTGTTTGAAAGGAAAAGCCACAGGAAGTGCCTTGAGTGGACCCACAAGTTGGGTGGGGTGGGGTCTCAGGGAATCACTGGGATGGGGCCAATGATGTTAGCTAGATTGATGGAGTCTCAGATATGGTGATCATCTGTAGACTGGATTAGGGAGAGCTCAACAAAAGAATAATGGCTTCTGCCAGCACTCTGTCTGGGAGAAAGGTGCCCCTTCAGCCCTTTCCTTGAAGCTAGACATTTCAATTTCTTCCCATATGTTCCTTGTGCCTTTAAGCTGCTGCCCCAGTGCTGGAGCTCAGAGTGAGTAAGTCCATGCATGGGCCTTTCAAGACGAACACTTGGGACTCCAGCAACCCTCCATCTCACTCAGCCCAATTTTTGCTGTTTTTCACAACCAGAAGTTCTGGGGACTTCTCTCCTTAACACTGGAGCCCTACCCTGGGGAGTCTGTTGAGGGGCTAGGACCGTTTGCTCATTAGGGGGACCACCACAGCTGAGATATTTCTTCCAGTTTTTAACTGCCACACGTGGGTGTGGGACCAAGCCACTTCATGTCTCTGTTTTTCCTACCAGTCTTGACATGGCCTCTTCTGTATATCCTTAGCAACAGGAGTTCTGTTCAGCTAGAATTCAGGCCATTCTCAAAGATGGTCGTTTTATAATTTAGTTGTAATTTTGATGTGGTTGTGGGAGGAGGCAAGCAGTGTGTACCTATTCTGCCATCTTGACTGGAAGCTTTCATAAAAAGCTTTCTAAATGGTGGCTTTAGTTTATATTATTAATGTGTTTAACAAAATATTTCTTTGAAATAATGTAAAGATAAACTCAAACTAATCTATGGTAAGTGATTGTCAATTTCATTAGCTGAGCTGGAATTAATGAGCTTTCATGATAGTGGAGTCCATTTTCAATCCCCTTTTCCTCTAATCTTTTCAAACTGCATTATCTTAGGACCTTTTGTTACTTACAGTTATTTCTGAACTCTAAATTCTTGGTCACTTGCCTCTTTTAAACCTTCTTTGGTTCTTTATATCCATCTTTACTCTGTTACCTAGATCTTGAAATGTAATCTAGAAGGGATCAGACCAACACTAAACAGAGAAAAATAATGGTTTTAGAGTTTCTTCTTATTCAACGAATTCTCTAAGAATTTGAATCATTATGCTACCTACAATGTGGTTGTTCTAACCTTAAGTTCTTCCTTTGGTTTAGCCCACACACTTTTTTATTTTGTATTTGGATTATTTGCTTTCTAAATATTAGTCACCTGTATTTTCCTATTAGGTCTTTTCTGACAATATTTCTAATGTATTACCCTTCAGTCCTGAACCTCAACTCTCCCTCTAAGGAAAGGATGACAGCACCAGAGATAATGCAACCCAGAATACAGACAGAAATCTTGACAAGCACTCCCTTCAAACTCTCAGTCAGCTACTATCCTAAAGAAGATTAGATTCATTTGACAGGAAGAGTCTATATAAGCAGCATCCACCCTGCATTGTTCTACCAATTGTAAATTAGCAGTGCTATCCTCACATCACTCTTTTGCTCAAAACCCTACATAGATTGCATTCTATATCAGTATGCAATTCCTGCCTGACTTTCCGGAACTTTCCTAAACCAGTGACATTCTATGAAGGCTCCAATGTGCCCTCCTGTAACTTGCAACACAGACCCAGTCCCTCCATGCCTTGCCTTTGTTCGAACCAATCCCTTATATGGCAAAGGATCCCTTCCTTTATCTGTCTTGCTTGACCCTATCATTCCCTCACCCCATGTTTTATTTACAATTCTATTTAAAATTATTTTATTTTGAAATACTCTTAGACTTTAAACAAGTTGCAAAAATAATACACTTTCATGAATACCCTTCCTCCAGCTTCCCTTAATGATAACATTTTATGTAACCATAATACTGTGATCCAGACCAGGAAATAAACTAATCTAAAGACAATATTTAAAATTTGCCAATAGTCCTTATTAATATTTCTCTCTCTCTCTCTCTCTCTCTCTCTCTCTCTCTCTCTCTCTCTCTCTCTCTCTCTCTCTTTCTCTCTCTCTCTCTCTCATCCTGGCTCAGAATCCAGGATGCCACACATTTTGTAACTTGTCATGTCTCCTTAGTCTCCTCTAATCTGAGACAATTTTTTTATCTGTCTTTTTTGTCTTTTACAACTTTGATATTTTTAAAGAATACTGGCCAATTACGTCATAGAATGTTTCTTAATTTGAAATTATTTGACATTTTCTTCTTATTAATTTGATATTAAGTATGTTTGTCAACAGTACTGCAAAAGTGAAACTGTGCCCTTCTCACTACATCATATCAGGAGGTACATGTTGCAGATATGTCTTTTTACTAATGATGGTCACTTTGATCACGTGACATGGTGTCTGCCAGCTTTTTCTGCTATGAAGTTTCTGTGTTAGTTTACTAGGGCAGCTAGAACAAAATAACACAGGCTGGGTGGCTTAAAACAACAGATACTTATTTTCTCACAGTTCCAGAGGCTAGAAATCTGAAATCAAGGTTTTCTTAGTCTCTAGTTCCCACTAAAGCATCTAACACAGGATTTTTCCTTGCCACTTCTGGCAGCCCCATGTATTTCCTAGCTTTGGGAAGCATCACTCCAATCTCTGCCTCCAAGGACTTGTGGTCTCCCTGTGTCTGTCTCAACATCTTTCTTTTCTTATAAGGGCACCAGTCATACTGGGCTATGGGCCGACTTTACTCCTGTGTGATCTCATCTTAATTTCATTAATTGCATCTGCAGTGATCCTATTGCTAAATAAGGCCACATTTTGAGGCCAGGAAGAACATGAATTTGTGGGGGGTACTATCCAATTCAGTAGAGTTACCGTTTCCCTTTTTGTACCTTAAGTACTTTGTGGGGAATTACTTCTAGATTTTACAAATGTCCTGTTTCTCCTTATGCTTTTCCCCCCTAATTTTAGCATCCAAAAATGATTCTTGCTTGCAACAGTTACTACTGTGGCATTTGCAAAATGATGAATTTCAAATTCTACCATTTTTTTCTACATTTATCAATTAGCATTTTGCCATTAAAAGCTTTCTTTTTTCTCCCATGCATTTATGTTTAAAATTATTTATTTGAATTAGTATGGTCTCATTGATGCCTATTTTGTTCTTTGGGTTATAATCTATTACTATGATGATGATGATGCTCAAATGGTCTCAGGTTTGGTCACCAGGAGCTCCTTCAAGTTGAAGCTTTGCTGTCTGCTAACTGGTGGAGCATTCCTTTATGACACTTCTCATTTTGCTGTGTTTTTTTTCTTCTGAATTCTTATTGTACTTTGAAGGTAAATTGTCATTCTAGCTCTTAGTTTTGTATATTTTTACTTCCACTTAACTATTTTTTATTCTCTAGTCTCATCTCCCAGATGAGAAATGGTTTGTTATATTTCTTCAATTTTTTCCTTTCAAGAGTAAGAAGTGAATCTGATTTTTAAGCACATAGTAGGTACTCAATTATTCCAGCTTGGTTGATTAGCCTATTGATTTATAAAACCATTGTTTTATTCACTCAGAATCCGAGATTCTGTAGTTCTGTTGAGGAATTTGAAAACCAAATGTATGATGTTCCTTTCTGAATATAGCAAGTCTCTACTTTCTTCTGGCATAAATTTGTAAACACCTGGGTTTCTTTGTCTTAAGTACTAAGTTCTACTGACAATGCTTGCTTGGTGTTAAATTTCCTTCTAACTTTAATTAAATGCACCAAGCAGCTTTTTACCCACAGCCCCAAAGCCTTAATTATAAGAGCATATCAGTACACAGAAACAATTACTAGTTCCTTCCTGTGACAGGGTGGAGTAAGTGCATCTGGATAAATGTTTGCTGGAGGATTAAACCAAAGGGAGCCAATTCTCATCTAAATGTTGTGAGTAAATGCATTTGTGAACAGTTTTTGCCAACTTCATTTTAGGTTCAATTTATGAATACATACATACTGGCAACAACTTGATTAAGGGCAGGGGATTGTGAAAACCTATTGCATCCCTTACATGCAGCTGCTTAAGAAATGAATAGCATCAATCAGTATTGCATAAGAAAAATCAAGTTAAAACCTGGGTGTGCTTTTTATTGCATTTTTGGAAATGGAATCCATCTCAATTGAGGATGGAACATGCACACTGTAACAGTGTAGAACATTTTGTTTCTCTAAAGTTGTTGCTCTCTGTAAAGAAGTAATAGCATATGGCATTAATAGAATTAAAGAGGATTACTTGTCACACATGGCCACCCATTTATCTACATGGATGCCTACTTTCATAAACTATTGAATATGGAGCTAATGTACCGTGACTTACCAGACGGGACCTGTTTGTGGGCCGGAGGCTTTATTCAGCTTTCTCTATCTAACCTTATCTTTTTCTATACATCTACCCCAAAATGTTGAATGTATGACAAACATTATACAAAAATTATCTGAAAATTCTACTTATAATGATAATTGTTTTCTGAGGAGGAAGGATGTTGTTGAATGGAAAGGCTTTTATATGTTCAGTACTTGATGGATTAGATAGGCTACACAAGTTTAGGAGTCAGAGCGGGAGAGCTGAATTGTTCTGCAGAATTTGGTGTTTCAAGTGCTATGGGGAGTGAGACTGAAACAAGTGTTGGTAGAGCATCAAAGGAAGTACAAACCAACCCACCAACCAACCAACCCACCAACCAACCAACCAACCAACCAACCAACCAACCAACCAACCAACCAACCAACAAGCCAAAACTCGAAACAAATTTAGAGAACAGGAATGTATGGTGTGGATTTTGAATTTGCTTGCTTTGGGGTGTGCCATGTAGCCCCCATCTGATAACCAGCTGCTCTTAGTAATTTCTAAAACACAAACACTGTACCAATTGAGTTTTGCTTATTTGTTTTATGCAATGGTGACAACTCATATTCAGGAACAATTATTTAAGAGGTAGAAGAGACCATGAGAAGGAAAGTTTTCTTTTTACTGTCATTTTGGAAGTGGTTTTGAACTCTAATTTTGTGGAAATAGGCAAGTGAGCTAATGCTAGTTCCTGAGGGATAAAGAGAACATGAGCTAGCTGATATTTCAATTAACACAAAACAATAAAGGGTTAGGCATTATTGTCCCTATTTGATATAGAAAAGAACCTAAACTTAGCAAAATTATGTACAGTAAGTGGCCAAGCCAGGATTTGAATCCAGGCTGTCTGACTCCAAGGCCACGCTAACATCCTCATTTCTAGGATTTAGAACACCATAAATTTTCAGTGAGTGTGAACAGCGTTGTTTGAGAAAAATTTTGAAGGCCTCTTATAAACAGAACATTTTACTCCTGGTAATAGGGGCATGGTGGAAGTAGGAACAAAGTCACGATAATTGGCCTTTTGCACACATTAACTCATTTGTGCCTCCCAAAGGTCCTATTTGATGGTTGATACAGAGGGATGGAGTAACATTCTGAGGTTACAGGATTTTAAGTGCTGAAGCAGGGATCTGCATGCAGGCCACCTGACTCTAGAGGCTGTGCTCTTAACTATGTCCTATATAATCTGTCCTTGAGATACATAGTTCCATTCGACTGAGAGGCGTTAAATCAACAGATGAGCTGCTGTAATAATCTCAATATATGCCTGAGTTCGTAGTCAACTGGAACTATTAATAGAAGAATGTCTATTTGTGTCCACTTGGAGTGGCATAAAAAGAAGTTTCCTGAAGCTCAAGTAGGCTCACGTGAGGTCTTCCTGCTTTTGTCTGTCTACTCGTATAGTTCACCTCTCCCCAGCCCTACTGGCTTCATTTTTATGATGATTATGAATTGGGGTCAGCTAGAATTGCTCTCCGTTTGACTCCATTTCACAGAAGGATCTGTGCTTAACAGAACTAGAGAACAGCTCTCCCCAAAGCCTAATTTCCTGTCTTACCTCTCTAAATTTGGGAAGTGAGAAAAACAAACAAAGACTAAGTACTCCACCCTAGTTATTGAGGAGGATAAATCCAGGCTGGTGGGGAGTAAATTTATTTTTTATTCTAACCTTCCCATGGATGTGTATTCCAACTGGTCATTTTTCCATTCTCAGCCTCATTTCCTTGTGAGGGCAACAGCCCACACAAAGATTCTCTTTCGAATGGGCTGGCTGGGCCCTGAGTTCACTGCTGGCTCTTTTCAATGATAACTTTTACGAATGGGATTTTGGCGAGGACATTTACTGCTCCTCCTTAATTCTAGCAGAGACAGACTTTGCAAGGACTTGTTTGTAGAGGATAATAGACAATCAGCTCTGTAGAAAAAGATGGGTAGCTTTTAAGGAGTTAACACCAAACGATATTGCTTGAAACAATGGTGGGAAGGGTGTTGGTAATGGTAAAAACATAAACCACCGATTCTTGCTGTGTCTTATTTTACTTGGCTGCTGTCATAAGCGATAAAACTTTTCTTTTGTGTGACTGCTTGGCTTTGTCATAGGTAAGAACTAGAAAGCTTGTATCCTCTTCCTGGCTCTGCCACTGATTTATCACATAAGCAAAGCACCTAACCACAGCGTGTCTCTTTTCCTTCCCTATTCTAAGAGAGCACAAATGTCATCCTTGCTTGGACACTGCTGTTGTATATTTCCTGCTGTGACCTTAACTCCCTGGCAAATATGGTGCTCTAAATTGTGACATAAAACTGGAAACTAGTGTGAGACTGACACTGTTGAGGGAGTTCTCTGAATAACTGTATGAATTTAGTGTCTAACTGGACTGTTAGGATTGGACTTGGCCATTCCCAACAGATGGAAGCCTGGATCCTTTGAGAATAGGCAGGGCTCTGAAATCATCTTTTCCATTCACTGCACAAATGGTATCAGCACACCATTGTGTGGTCCATCTGGTCAACACTTAGGCCCAACTCTTTCCCTCAGGAGAAGGAGTAATGCAAAAGAACAAGCAGTTTGGAATAGATCACTCATTCATGTAACGTATAAATACGTATGTGAAACTGCCTACACAGATTCTAGTTGGATTAGAATGTGTTCATTGTGGAATCCTGTCCCTTGAGAAAGGCTGCTATATCTGCTCCTTTCCATTTTAGGATGTTGTCCTTAGAATAGTTCACCTCAACCCCATTCTGTGCTGTATGGGAATGATCCTGAGTGTTGGTGGGGAAGGAAGCAGGAGTATGGTACACAAGGGGATTGCAGGACAGGCACACAGTGACTCCTCAGCTATCTCTCTGTCTTGTCTGCACGTGGCCATTACAATAGAGCATTGAACACATGGAATTAGGGGGGTTTAATGACTGGAGTGACTGGATCTGTGCCAATGTCAGACAAGAGTGGCTCCTCAGGCTACAGAACGCTTGTTCTGGAAGTCCTTTTTCTCTTTTCATAGAAAGGCAATAAAATTCTGATTAAGAATAATGCTGCAGATGATGTTATTGCTACTAACATATTATATATATGTATATATTTACACATACACTCTCAGTTAACTCTTATGTTTTACTATCTCATGTAGCAATCACAACATCATCTTCCGCATTATTCTTAATCAGAATCTTATATGTCATCAAACACATATCTGTGTATCTTAACTTTTAGTATATATTATATAGTATACTGAATTGTATTAAATCAATTATGTATGTCATGATGGTGTTTCCTCACTATATATGGAATGCACTAAAAAATAAAAGAAAGCTTTAAAAATGGACATTGTTTTAGACTTAGTAGAAGGATCACTTCATGAGTTATATAAATGTCTAATCACTATGCTGTACACCAGAAAGTAATATAATATTGAATGTCAACTATAATTGAAAATTTTTAAAAATGGACATTGTTCTTGTCAAATCATTGATTATGTTTCAAAACTAAAAAGGCTGATAGTGTTAACATACTTGCTGTATGATTTTCTTATATTTTCATAGTCTAAAAACTCTTTAAGAAAAGCATTTATAGCATTAGTCAGCATTCCTTCAATTAGGAAAGTAATGCTCCTTCAAAATCTTTTTTTAAAATAAAACAGTGCTTCAGAGTTAGATTAGCTGCTGGCTGTAGGTGTGAGATCTCGTTAAGGTAATGTCTCTCGGAGCCTATAGCAGCATTTCGTGCAAAGTTCCTCTGCTATTGGCAGGAACCAGGACAGCTTGTTTAGTATGTAATCTGAAGGACTGCCGATGGAACATGTTCAAACCTATACAACTTTCCATCATCTTTTTTCTACCTCTGCTTTCCATATTCTATGAGAGGGGAGATGATCATTTCATCATCTTTTCTCATTTGGTCCACCTGGTTGACTTTCTGGAATCGAATGGTTTTCTTTTTTTTCCTGACCTTTCTCGAAGCTCAAGGATTCAAACCCGAGCCTTTTTACATGGTGAGATCAATAAGTATTACTAGTGCAATGAGGTGTACAGTCACTACACTACCTATTTAAAGTCCCATTAGTTACAATTGTAGTTGTTAAGCATCATTAAATAACCATCTCTGGCCTAGGCATCTAACACCTCATAGTCGCGCAAACGTTGGTTCATGAATTCTGATAAATATCTATGAACAATTTTGGGCACAGGACACCATGTTTTTCAATTAGTGTAAGTATCTCTCAAGGATAGCAGATAGAAGTCAGGCACAAATGTTTAAAACAGCATTTTTTTGTTTGTTTTTTGACAACTGAGTAAAGACAATATGCCAAGTGTAGCTATTGGCAAGCTGTATTGTAACGAGTGAGAAGAGCTTCTCAAGGTGATAGTACACAAAAGGCTGTTATTAGTCCTTTGGATATATTGCTCCAAGATATACACGTTGACAAGCAATACAAGGGCTATATGTACTGACTTTGGTAATTAATGTGGAGGAGATGAAGAGGTTCAAGATAGAGCTCGTGCCCATGAGAAATGAATAATCCTAATAGTCCAAGGTGACAAACAATTTTGGAACCAGAAGACCAGCAGAAGTATAAGAATCATGTATAATGAATGAAGGTATGATCAGAAAGACCATGATTTATACCAACTCAGGCAAAAGACCTGGTTAGGACAGGAGATACCCCTAAGTTTATTTGCTCCAGGGCTTACAAAACGATGACACGCTATAAGTCTAGCAATCGTGGTTGCCCCTACTTCATTCATAGTAAAGATGGGTGGATTATCTTGCTGTCTCTTAACTAGTCCCTTAGAAACCAGTCTGCTAAGCTAAATTCTTCATTAGCCAGCAATCTTATATTTCATTTTGCAACATCTTATCTTACAAACAAACTTCTATGCTTATATTTTGACAACTGGGGCTACCATATTTCCCTTCTCAAAAACAGGTTCAATGTTTGTTTGCAAGGAACATCAGGGAAGGGTGAGCTGGAAGACAATTTAGAGATTCATTATAAATGACAGACTTTGTGTAATTATTTGCATGATGTAATATAGAAACATTTTACTATTAATAATCTGAATATTTCAGGTAAAAGTTATATTTTTGGCTTCTATTATGCAAATACATTTGCTTGAATTCTTTATTTCACTTTGAATGCAGAGAGTAGCTTATTATGCAGTCAGGTGGTAGAAATTTAATTCTTCTAATCTGATATCTTGAGTCAATAATGTCTGCCTTTTAATAATTTCTTTTGTTCCTTTTCATGTGGTGTTATCTTTTAGGATTGAGATGCATTTTTGAAAGTTGTTTTATTAAAAGCATAAAAAGAAAAAAAATAATTGAATAGATATTAAACATCAGTTTATGCAGAACAATTATAAAGAAAATAAATATAGCCAACGTGCAGCTATTCTAGAAATCCCTTCATAAACCACAGTATTGCCTCACATAAATTTAATACGAATGAATCATTTTACTCTTGTTATTTTTTTAACATCCATGCACTGTAAAAGTATACACATGACTCTATACTAAATGTAATTGTTTCTGGAAACCAATAAAAATAGGGCTCATTTAACATCTAATTCCAAGGAGGCTTATTACCCATGACCGTATATCATAAGTACAACGATCCTTTCCTGATATAGAAATAAGATTATCTCAGATAATTGTATGCAGTTGATATAATACATTATAATTTAATTAATGTTTGCCATCTCTTGAAATTTGTGGTCAAGATTTTTATTGGTACTACACTGTTAAACTTAGAAAATTTAACCACTGGGCAAGTTTCAGTTTGAGATTACCTGATAAGAGATTGCAATCATTTAGTTAGTCAAAACCACCTCCTCAGATTGACAAACTAAAGGATTAGACATTTGGATTAAATGTAACTTCTAAAAGGTACCTACTAAACTATTAAAGCTTACTCTTAAATGTGGTTCCTTAGAATTGTGATTTAAAAAATAGTGGTGAAAATGGGAGAGAAGTTTGAACAGCTTAAAAAGACACAGGCTTTTCCCTTTCTTTCATTTGGAGAGTTAATAAAAGACTGCATGTAAGGACATAGTGTATTAACCAGCTGAAAGTTGCGGAGGCGTGATGCTCGCTGGAAAATTATTTTCGAGATGCTGAGAATAACACACTCTTCAACTTGAGTGACTACTTATGTTTGTAAAAATCAGAAGATCTGGAGAGCTCATTTCTTTCTAACTCTTTCTCATCAGGGAAAAGTCTAGCTAAACCAGGAAAATAATCCATCCTTTCAAATTAAGGCTGAGAAGGAGATGTCACAGAACCCTTCAGAACCAACTGATGCATCTGACACGTTTTATTATCGAAGAGATAAAACTCTTTCTTTTACTTACTCTGGATATGGGAGGGGAGAGGTTTTGAAAGAGTCATCTCAAATTAGATTAGCTAGAAATTCAACAGTGTCAAGTTAATCAGCTAGATGGAGAAAGTTAAGAAAAAATGTTCCAGCAATAATTGCGAATATACAGAATGTACTGCATTTAAAAGCGTTAAATTAAAAACGTTCTTTTTAATTCCAGGTTCACAGGTTCTGAAACAGAACATATTTCTTTATGCATAAGACCCCTTTCCTTTCTCTATCAGGTAACTTTTTTGTGAAGCTCTTTGTATGTAGCATGGCTTGAATGACCCATTCTAAACATCATGCTATCCCTCTCCATTGTCAGCCTCAGCTACTTTTTAGGCTTCATTACTATATTTTTTTCTATGGTGTGAATCTATACATATTATATATTACTTTATAGCTGAAGAAATTGTGTGTGTGTGTGTGTGTGTGTGTGTGTGCCCAGATGCTTAAATGGACCTCTTTGTAATTAGACCAAGCTATCAGCAGCTTGTAGAGAACCAGTAAATGTAAAGGAAAAAATACTCTCTGGAATTTTTTAAAAAATCAAGAAATTAACAGCTCTGTTTTGTGGAATTAAAACAGCAAATAGATCCTCTTGCAGTTTTATAGAATAAAATTCTCTCATTCTTTAAATAATATTTCATTCAGTGGCAAATGGATAACATTAGGATTTAAAACTCAATTATTTCTTTAAGTTTATTGGGGTGACAATTGTAGTAAAATTACGTAGATTTCAGGTGTACAATTCTGTAAATCCCATTGTGTGTTCACCACCCAGAGTCAGTTCTCCTTCCATCACCATAAATTTGATCCCCCTTACCCTCATCTCCCATCCCCCAACCCCCTTACTTCTTAATTTACTATTTTTTAACTCAGTGTAAGAATGTAAAAGATAATTTTGGTTTTAGGTACTAAATTGATCAATTTTTTCGTGTATATAGGCAATTCATAGATCCACTGGGTAGAAGAAGATACCAGTTTCTATTTCCTAATATATGGATCCTTTTAACACACATTTTTCTCTTTTTATCTGAGCTCGTCAGATTTTAATTTGTATAGGCTTCATAGCTCTTTATACAATTGAGTTGGGTCTAAGTCTTTTCCATTATGGGTAACTAATAAGACATTGAAAGCTAGGATGACCACCAGACCAAGTTGACTTCCATTATTCCTCATGTCATTGGGGCAGTGAGTGGATGAGAGGCCAACTTTGGACTGAATGATGCGCTTATATAGATAAATCTAAAGGGAGGAAAGTCAGCACTTTTAAGGGGTTTTCCCCTGCTATCCACAAGAAGAATGTCTTAGTTTGGGCTGCTATCACAAAATACTATAGACTGGGTAGCTTATAAACAACCACACTTTATTTCTCACAGTTCTGGAGACTGGAAGCCCAAGATCAGGATGCTAGCATGGTTGGGTTCTGATAAGAGTCCTCTTCCAGGTTGCAGACTCCTCTCTTCTCTTGATATTCTCACACTGCAGAGAGCTCTCAGGGCCCCTTTTATAAGCACTAATCCTTCATGAGGGATCCACCCTTATGACCTAATTAGCTCCCAAAGACCCAACCTTCTGCTACCATCACACTGGGGGTTAAGACTTTAACATATGAATTTTGAGGGGACACAGACATTAGGTCTAGTTCATAGAGCTTGCATGTGAAGAGAGGGAATTGGAAGTTGAGTTGAGCCTTCCATGGTGATATGATAGAGTGGGTAAGAAGCCATGTTTGGAGCCAGACAGACCTGAGCAGTCATCTTCATTTAATGCTTTCATTAGCTGTGAGACATTGGGTAAGTCACTTAATTTCTTTAAGACTCCGTTACTCGTCTCTGATATGAAAATAACAATGAGAGTAAGTTAATTTGAATATTATGGATAACAAATGAAGACAATTATTTTATGCCTATAAAATTCTTATCACAATGCCTTGGACACAGTAGGTACTTAATATTTATCATTAGACTGCTTTATCTTAATTCTGTGTCTACATCTGTACTTTTAGCTTGCTTGTGCAGTTCTACTGTTTAGCCGTTTTACCTTGGCATTTGAATGTCTATGCTTAAGCTCTTGAGAACAGCCTGGAAAATGGTAAAATAAAGCTTTGATTCATTAGAAGGTGCATAACAGCAGTTGCAAACTAAATTTGAATAGGTTAATCCAATAAATGCATATACCTAAGCACACATCAGTCTTTCCTTACCTGTGGTTTTGGAAATGCTGTGGGGACCTTCCTCATGTGTAAGGCACAATCCCTCTACATTTGCTCTTGAATTGATCGCCTCAGTTTCCACTGGTTCTAAATGATCCTTGTTCCTCTGTATCTCCAGTGTGCTTTTTGTACAGAGACTCTTTCCCCTCACCTTGTGACCATACTCCAATTCTCCCATTCAAAAAGAAAGCAAAACAAAAGTGTATGGGGAGGGTTGGGATGGGAGTGGAATTCTTTCATGGGATATTCTGACTGGAGAATATATATTTTATATATCATTTATAATTAAAATGTGCTCCTATCATTATCTCTACTTTTGTTGATCCATTACACTGCAATAAAAGTGCCACCCCACCCATCACTCCACCCCAAAGATTCCCAGTAACCTCTAAGTTAGCAAAGAAAAAGATTCTGGTTTTTATTTGACAGGAGATAGTCGCTCCAGTAACAATTTTGTCCCCTCTGCCCTTGACACTCTCACTTTCCTTTGGCTTCTCACTGCCTTCTGGTGTCCCTCCTCACCTTTGAGACAGTCTTCCTTGGTGTCCTGTAAACTTGCTAGTTTCTAAGGCTCTTCTTGTCTGCAACCATTTCTACTTTCAGTTCTACCTAGTAACACCTCTCCTTCCAGCTCCATCACAATTGTAATTTTAGCCACCTTACATAATTGATTCCTAATTTAGACTTGGCTTTATTCCATGGGATTTATGTTAAGAAATCTAGCTTCCTTCTGGGCTGGGTTTCTAATCTAAAGGTAGAATCACCTTCTTCGAGCCTGTATCTTTATATCTTTATTTATTTATTTATTTATTTATTTATTTATTTATTTATTTATTTATTCATTTATTTATAAAATAGTCTCCGTAGCTGATAGGACGGCCATATCACACAATCCACAAAGTTTGCTCTCTTTGCTGTAGAATCAGTCAGTATAATTATGTTGACATATATCCCTACTACCTCTACCTTGTTTAGATCTCCATCATCCTTTCCTGTTCTTAACAATATCCTCCACACTCTCATCTGAAGGGGGCTAATTTGCAGTCAATCAACCTAAGATGGATGGAAGACAAAGATTTTTCCCCCTGCATATCTTTGCCTTTAATCTTGGTTCCCTTAACATTCCTGTTTGTCACTGCTATGATTTATCCAAAATGCATATTTACTTACACTATGCTTTCCCTTCACCTACAGATGAAGGTTCCGATTCCTCAGCACGATGTCCTCGACCCTTCACTACCACTACCAGCCCTTGCTCATGTCTTCAGGTCCATTGTCAGCCTGAAATGTGTACTGACCAAGCTTTCTGTACACATTATGCTATTTCAAAATTCAGTATTTTGTGCCAGCTATTCTTTCTCAGGAATACTCTTTCCTCATTTTCTTTATCTTGATGAAATCTATTCATTCTTTAGCACTCAGTTCAGGAGTTACTGCAGGAGATAGTTCCCTGACCTCCTACCACACATATCCCAGATTGGATTAAGTCCTGTTCTGTGCTTCTGTAGCACTCAGTGGAAACTGAGATTGGAATGACCTGTTGTCTGCTGATTCGTCACAAGGATACTGAGAATGGGAAAGTTATCTTTTTCTGTGTGTATTCCCATTGATTAGTTCCAATATAAATAACAGTTGAAGTTATGTGAAGTCTACTTAGATGAAGCACATCTGACTTGTCTTAAGGCAGTTTTCCCAGCGTAAAAGTTGTGTGTCTTCATAAATTATGGCATACATAAATCACTGCGGATATTTTTTCCCAAGGCTTTTTCCTCCCTCTTCTATTCTTTGTTCTTCCCACTAATTATTTTCCTATGTAGCAAGAAGAAAGTACTGATTGGGCAATTCTGAGATTATCTGTGGCCCTTTAGGATACATTGACTAAGTCAGCCCATTTCCGAAGATCATGAAACTTTCTCCAATAAACAGTACTTCAATGACTGAAAAAGTTCTAATTCCCCAGCTGCATTCGTGTGGCCAGAATGAACTGTCTGTGGCTGAATGAAGTATCTGTCCAATTGGTCAGTCTGAAATGCCAGTGTAGAACTTAAAACAGGGGGTTTGTTATATAAGACGGATTTCTGTTCTATAAATGCAATACGGTACAAATGCAAGGGTTAAATATAAACTTCAGAAAGTTTGTAGCTAACAGAGATCTCCTGATATAAAAATGCTATGGAAAAACAATTTGGGAGTAAAAGGAAAAATAAAAAAAAATCATAAATATGTGGTATGGAAGTAATGGAGATCTCCAGACAGAAATACTTGAGGAATTCTCTGGAGCATATTAAGTTTGTTTAAATATATAATAATCCTGTATGTCCTTAAAAGTTTGGTAGTTGTCATTAGAAACAGTGTAAATGGATACTGTTAGAAGTTTATTTTCCTTTTTGAGCTGAGTAAAGGGAATTTTTTTAATAAATCAAAGTAAGAAAATACCACGATTTATTATTTTTTTAAAAGTGTTGTTTGTTACAGTGGACTGGTAAAGGAGACTATGAACACAAAATGCCATACTTGTAATGTGCAAAGTAATAGAAACATCATGATTTAATCCTATTTTAGGTTTTTAAAATACAGCAATGGGATAATGATCATAAAACAACAACAACAAACAAACAAACAAAAAAACACTGGCAACTTGTTTCTCAAAGCTTTTGTTAAAAGATGATGAAGACAATTTAGATGATGCAAACTTTGGCACTTCATGAAGTGAACAGTCTCCCTTCTGAGAACTGCAAAATGGGACAGAAGGCAGGATGCTTTTATAGGATAAAGAACAAAGAACAAAAGAGGCAGATAGAAATATCTGATGGGCTGGGGCCAAAGACTCAGCCTTGTTTGGGATAAGAAGGCCCAGAGTTGGCTGGGCGTTTGGGAAATGGCTGACTGGATATGCTAGGTTTCTGGTTGGGGAATGGCTGACTGGATATGCTGGGTTTCTGGTCAAATGAAGCATTTACAGGGACATAAAAGTTATCTAAATTTTGGTTTATTGACATGAAATCCTGGCAGGATCGGTTCCATCTAGAAAGTTATTTGAACACTTTAAAAAGACAGTTTCACATACACATTTCCTTTTAAGATTTGAAGAAAATGATCTTGTGTATTTAAATTAAAAATGTGGTAATTGGGTTTAAAAAATCTGTCTGAGAAAGCTGGAAAATCACGTAAAATGCACATATCAAACTTTTCATAGACTTGTTGATTTGGGAATCGAATCTCCCTACTCATTTCTGAATCTTCTTTACAAAGGTAATAATGCTCACAGGCTTCCTAAATTATGAATGTCAACAACTCTACTGGGAATCTCAGGCTTGTTCACTCCCAACTTTCACCCTCAAGCCACGCAGGTGTTCAAGGTTAATTATTTTGCAGACTAATTTAAAAAAAATTGGCCTGTGTTTATTCTTTCTCATCCATTCACTATTTTGAAGCTATATTCTATTGCTGAGGAAAAAAGACCTGAAAGCAGGTTAACCAAGGTAGGAGTGCAGGGAAAGCACAGATATTCAGAAAGGAGCTTGGAATGCTACAGTGAAAGTTGTCAGAATCATTAAGCCATCCTTAGCCCTTACATACAAACTGTTAAAAAGCTCTGAATTGGTTTTAGGGCACACCTCCCTCCACTGAAGCTCTGCTGCTTCTTACCTTATATTATACTTAGTCTCCACCTTCCTGGGTCCTCCTTTCTATACTGCCCTACCCCAACCATATGGCATTCTGTTCATTCTTTTTTCTTCTCCCTCTTTTATCTTAAAAGTAATAATTGGAAAAAAAATTGACCCAAGAATAAAGAAATAACAGTACTAATACTCATCTACTCCCACCCCCCAAATCATGACTCTGAGTTAACAAGGTAGCAAATCGGATAATTTTTTCTGACCTTTAAAGACACATGGTTTTACATTTTTCTTAATTCTGACTCTTCATTCAAATTCAAATATTTCATACCTATTGTTAATACTGTATGATGAGAATTTTATAATCATTATTTCTTTACGGTATGAAGCTATGGTGACCTTGCTCAAAGAATAATTATGACATTGAACAAGTTATGCTTTGACATGCTTGTAACTCCTGTCAGTGTCCTTTCTCTTTGCTGGTTCACTGTCCCCCAAGATTCTCATAAAGCTCATAGGGAAACCTAAAGCAGCTGTACTTAGATCACTTTGCCTGGAGACTTGACTTTACTAAGCCAGTCCTTGTCTTCCAGAAGCCTCCTCCCCACCACCACTAAAAAAAAAAAAAAAAATTGTTAAGGAAAGAAATGAAAAAAACAAACCTCTTCAAAAACCCAACCTGCCCTTTATCTCATTTTCATTCATTTTACAAGAAATTGAGGTAATGAAGAATTTTATGAGTTTGACAGTTCAGAGCACAGTATTCTTTGGGGGAATTATAATGTGTACATAATATATTATATAATATATATACAACATATTATATAATATATGGTATATATAACATAATATTATATATATATTTTCCCCCTAATTATTTCATCATGACTACACTTTAGCCACAACAACCAGATCAGTCCTCTGTCAATTCTAAATGACTTCAACAATTAGCTTTCCTCATTTATTTTTTCGAGTTGCTATGCCATGCTGGAAAAAAAATAGCATAGTTCTGGAAGTTTGTATTACTGTAAGTTCATAGATGTTAACTGGAACGTGGCCCTTACTATCACAGAACAGTTTTTTGCTTCTCTCTAGTCAATTCCTTTATAGATTTTGGGTTGTATCTTAATGCTACAATTCACTAAGCTGTATGACCTTGAGCAAATCATTTAACCTCTCTGAATCCCAGTTACTTAATCTTTAAAATGAAAATAGTACCTATATCAAAAGGTGGTTTTAGGGGTTAAAACAATGTATGTAAAGCAATTTGTCCACTACCTGGCACATAATGTTCAATTATGCTGGTCCTTGTTTTAATGACAAATCCTAAACTTCGCTCTTCTCTTTATATTCTCTTATGCCACAGTATATTCTTAAAGGTGTACACACTTTGAGCCCAAAAGACTCTTAAATAATAGACTTTCAGGCAGTTTTCAGGGGATGGAAGTGCTGAGAGTGAAGGAGGCATAGAAAATTTGGTATAGGGTTTCTTTTCCCACCTAATGTTCCACTTAGACTTTGGGATAAAAGTTTAGGTGACATGAAGTGCCTGAAGACTTTAGTAATATTAGATAAGCTGTGAGCCACAAAGTCGGTCATAAATCTTCACTAACCAGCTTCTGGAAACTTGTTGCATTTCTAAGTCTTTTTTGCATTCAACCTTCTTAAGTCTCTGTTACCCTCTAAAGTATTGATCTTTCATTGTTTTATTTAACACAAAGGACATTGTGTTTGTCCTTTGGCATTCCTCAATTTATCATTTTCACTTCCCTGTACATAGAGAGTCTGGGAAATGACAAAATACCTTCATAAACTACATAGCCATCCTGTTCTCCATGAAATAAAGGTGTTTTTTGTTTGTTTGTTTGTTTGTTTAGTAAGGCAATGAAGGTCCCAGTCTATATCTGCAGCATTATAATACTAAATTCTTTTGGGAAAAGAAGTTTAATAATAATATCATTTTAGCAAGGAATAAATATGAGGAAACATAAAAATTCATACATTTTCTGTTTTACAGATAAAAAGTAAATTGTGACAGAGTTATAATCAAAGTATATGTGTTAAGATAGTTTTGGCCTTTTTGTAAAAATAGAAAAAGTGTCAAGGGATCTAGTGCTGAAGTATATTCCTTTCACATGTTTGACCGCACTTTTATTTGAGTTCTCTTATTTCACAAAGCTCTAAATCACAATTCCTTTGTAACTGCTTTGTCTCTAAGTCAAATATCTCTTTTTTTCCTACCCCCCTATGTAAGTGTTATTCACTATTTCCTTTATTTTCAATATTGGATGTTTCAGTTTGCTTAGATCCTATTTCTTCTTTGTTAGAAACATGTGTTGGGCTTCAAATCCTCTGCAAACTGTAGGAAAATGAGATTTCTTTCTCTTCCAATAAAGAATAGTGCTGAAGTTTATATTAAGATCTTGTCTAGTAATTTACAGATTGCAAATCATCTTTACGTCATTGTCTAAATTATCCAGCTCAGTTACATCTTGATGGTTAGGCAGAGGTTGTAATCCTCTCTGTACAGGTGGAGAATCTTGGGTCTCTGAGACATCATGAGATGGTTAAAATCACACATTTTGTCAGTGACAGTGTGAAGATAAGAGCTGGGGGCTCCCAAATCCTGTGTGGTGCTCGGCTCAAGAAAGTGGTGACAGAAATCATTCTCATCTGTTTTGCAAATACAATTTGGACAAAGTGTTCACCATTACAATTAATAAATGCATATAGAATTTCTCTTTCTTAGAGTAAATAAGAGGAGAAATGAGGTGAATGCCCTGGACAGGTTTACAAGTGACAAAGTATTTATCAGTAGAGATTAAAAACTTGCCACAAAAATATATATTACTCTCCTATTGGCAATTGATGTTATCTATTTTTTACATCTATACCGGTGAATTCTGCTGAGTTTATTTTTAAAAGACTTAAACTGGAAAATGACATTTTCAAGTCAAGAAGATTTGTGTAAGATGTGAACTTACCCTCTCGGTTAAGTTTGTGATTCTCTATTTGTAGTGAAATTCCTTCCATACAATAAGCCCGCTGAGGCCTGAGGACCTTTGTCCTTGCTGTTAGCCCTACTGAAATTCTTTTCCTCTAGGTTTTGTGAGCTCTTTGTTGTCATTAAGTACTCAGTATGGTTGTCAAGTATCATCTCCTCAGAAAAGACTTTCTTTTTTTTTCTTTTCTTTCTATAATCTTTTTATTGTGGACAGTATAGTATCACAAACTCCCAAGTGGCCTCCATCAGCTTCAACATTTTATCAATTCATAAGCAATCTTATTTTATCCAGAGCCCCTGTCCACTTCCTTCCTTTTTTTTTTTTTTTTATTAGTTTCAGGTGTACAAGACAAGGTAATACTTAGACGTTCATCATTTATATCCCTCACACTGTGAACCCCCCTCCCCCATCCACTATCCAGAAAAGACTTTCTTGAACAACCATCTATGTATTCCTTTTTCTCCACCCTTGGTCATACTTTGTCACATCACCATTTGTTTTCTTGTTTTGTTTTGTTTTTTGAACAGCATTTATCAATGGTATTTATTATTTACTTTTTTATTTTTTCACCCTCTCTCCAGAAAGGAACTTTATGAGAGAAGGGTTCTGACTCTTGTTCAGCACTGTGATTTTATGTTATCATTATATTTTCTAACGATGTTCCTTGTCTTGTTCAACAATGAATTCTCAACATTTAGAAAAGTGCCTGGCTCAGAGTAGTGATCAATTCGTCTATACAAAATAAATGAATAAATCCACGACAGGTATTACTTTTGCAGATTCCTAAAATCTAGCTAGCGTTTGAGATGGAATTAAAAAAAAAAAAAAGCCAGGAATGTTTTTGGATAGTTTTAATTATAATGTTTCTTTAAATATGGATGAAAATCGGCTCCCACAGTTTTCATGCATTCTCCCAGAAGAGGTCAGCTATCTGTTACACACTGAATACATCTAATCTCTCTTCTACTTTCCATCCCTTACAGTGGTGGATGACAGTGTCCTTGTCATCTCTGTGTCCTCTCCTTTCAGAGTAAACTTTTCCACTTCCTTTTGCCATAACTCATATTGCAGTTTTCACATCCTACTTTTCTCCTCTTTCTCCTTTGGCCAGATTTCAGCTAGTCCCTATTCCCCTTCAAAAGAGTTCTATCAAGTGTTAAGAAGGATCTTAACCTCCCTCCTCCAGAGGGCTAGAGAAGTGTGGTTAGTGGTAAAAACTTTCAAGCCATTCAGGTACAGGCTTAAATCCTATTTTTATTTATGAGCTGACTTTGCTTAAGTAGGTAAGCTCTCTAAGCCTCAGTTTTCTCATCTGTAAAATGAGAATGATAAGAGGGAAAAAGGTAATTGGGTGTATAAACCACTTGTTTGGGTCTGATCATATCTCTCTCCCTCATGATTTTTGATCCAATTGAGATATTAATACAGGTATAAATCAGGAATAAAAATTTTCATTGCTAATAAAACTGAACCAGTCACACATGGTACTGACCCTATGGGCTTCCTAATACGTCCTTCATTTGTGTAGAGCGTGAACTAATAGTAAACAAATTCCCCTAGTTATTTTTTACTCTAACTGCTTTTAAAACAAGTATCCCTAACGTTTTTCCTTCCTCCATTAATGAGGCAAAGAGTTTTATAAACCTAACACAAGATTTTCTATATATCTAGGTTTACTTCTAAAAATATAATTCCATTATTCTAGCTTGATTATCTTTTTAAATTAGTTTTCTATAATTGAATCAATTAGGTATCACACCTAGAGTTTTGTCATTTATCAATTCAATGAGCGCACTTTCCTAGGTTCCTTCTATGCCATTTAGTATAAATGTTGATCAAGATATTGTCAGTAGCAGAATCACATGGCACATCACTAGAGTTTTTGCTATACATTGACTTCTCGAGTAAGATTGAAGATATGGCTAACCTTACTTTCATCTCAGCAATGTCTCCTTACCCCATAAAAAAGATATTATCAGATCCCTGTTTCGAGACATATTACATTGTGTATAGTAATTTTATTTTAAAAATCCCATCCCTTATACGTAATATACTTATACTATTCTTTAGTGCTTACTGCATCCTTTTCTAAATCCTCAAGAATAACCCTGGAACTTTGTAAGGATTCTATCTTTTAGATCTAAACTCTACTCTTTGAACTACGGAACATTTGCCCATGGAAACTCTATCATTTGATTCCTCAAAGATAATCAAGAGTAGAATAGCCTATCACATCTTCAAAGTTTTCTCCCATATGCTAAGAAGCAATTTGTATGGGGCCTAGAGACTCAGCTTCATTAAAAGGTTGGGTATTTACCTGCTATCCTTTTCCTTATCTTGATCTTCAATTTCCTTTTAACGTGTCTGTTCTACACTCCAGTGCAAAGATTACTCTCTTTGATAACCCACCTAGAAAAAAGTAATTCTGCTTCCTGTTAGTTATCCATTTACCCCAAACAATGGGCCAAACCCTTTTTTCTTTTTATGTTCAGCCTCTTAATACATAGATGGAAAATGTCTAATTATCCCTAAATTTAGTTTCAGAAAAAAAGTAATTTTTTTTTTTTTTAGTGGCCTTTGGCATTCATGACAATATTTGTGCTACTCTTGCTTTTATTTGTCCTAGGTGTTCTGTCACTATCACCATCCATCACACCAAACCAAACCAAGACAGACAAAACAAAACCACAGAAATCTTTTGAAACAGTTGCTGTGGTGCCAGATTTCTCTATTGGTAGATAATTGTGATTATATTGACATCATTTTATTTTTATTTTATGCAACTTTCTGTCCCTACTAAGTCATACTGCCTTTCAGGGTCTCCAGAAATGAGATTATTTTAATCATTCATTTGTTTTAATATTGACTTTTATAAAATATTAGCAAAATTTGGATTGTACCTAAATTTGACCCAGCACTGTTTTAATTCTAAGATAGTATAGTATTTTTTTTATTTCTCTGCATTATCTTTTTTCTTTTCCCTACCTACTACAACAGTACAAGTTGCTCTAGTGTTTTTGCCCACCTTATAAAGAGCAAACTGTTAGAAAAGAAATTTAATAATTTACAAAATCTCAAAAAGAAGGAGAGATATGTTAAATATTGAGCACATATACATGATATAATGCTATAAAAACATTAAAATATTTATGAAAATGTTTTAAAAAACATAATACACTGTAATGAATGAAAATTATAGAAAATGATGTGATTGAAAGAGGGGAAGGTACCAAAGGTTACTACATAAACCGAAGTGTATTTATATAGGATGAGAGATCAGGTGTGATTTATATGTTCTTGTCTGTATTAAGATAAGATAGTAGTATTTAATTTTTTGAATTGTTACAGAAGCAACAATGTAAATATGTTTTCACTGTAAATGTTATAGTCAAAATTATACATATTAAACTATGAAAATTACCTCTTTACAATTGCTTCTTACTCTTTGTCCAATCAAATGCCAGTATCGGTAACTACTATTAACATTTTGAAAGGTGAAATTTTAAATGAAATTTTCAGTTTTGTCTATGTTTGTTGTTTTATTCAAGTTTTCTACCATCTCTCAAGTCAGTTCGTCCATGTATATTTTTCTGAACACATCATTTTTGATATTATATATTTTTGTGTATATGCTGTCTCTCTCTAAATATCTTTCTGTCTCTCTTCTGGCTCCCTCTCTTTGTCTCTCTCTCCCACTCTCTCTAGCTCCCTCTTTGACTCTTCTTTCATTCATCTCTCTCTCTCTTTCTCAGTGATATAAACTGATAGATATATAGATGATACACAATACCAGTGCTCTCTTTTTTCTTTTAGGTGTTCACCGTGTTTCCCTGAAAATAAGACCTAACAGGAAAATGAGCCGTAGCATGATTTTTCAGGATAACATCCCCTGAACATAAGCCCTAAAGAGTCTTTTGGAGCAAAAATTAATATAAAACCCGGTATTATTTTCGGGGAAACATGGTGTTATCTGTACAAAGTGTTAAATTCTACAGCCATATTCTAATTATATGCCCCAGGACATTCAAAACACATCTGAGTGATATGTATGGCATGTTATTACCAATATGTTAAAATTTTACGTTTCCTGAACTTATTATTCACACTCTCTGATAATCATTAATGTAAGTACTGATGCAGTCACAATTGTTTGAATCTCTATCTTGCATTTTCTTCCTCCTCCCCCCTTCCTTTCCCTCCCCAGCACTCTCCTTCTCCCTCTTCCCTCTCCGCTCTCCCCTTCCCCCTCCCCCTTTCTGTTTACTTTTACAACAGGCTTTCATGTCCACTTTCACAAACTTGAGTTAAAGGGAAGATAAAAAAAAAAACAAAAAAGCCTGCCCCTACTCCTTCCCTCCTTCCAACCAGGATTCCATAGACAGTAGAAATATATTGCAGCCTTTTAATGGTGTAGTTATTTGTTTTCTTATGAATTAGTTGATACTTTAAGACTTGAAATACTCCATTGAGTGTCAAAACCTGTTCTATAAGAAATCCTCTTCCTAATTAGCTGAATGTCATGCTACAGAGAGCAACTTCTATTGGATTCAGCATAATTCAAGGTTTTTTTTAATTTTAGTGTTTCTTCTATTTCAATTTCAAAAACTATATTAATTGTAGATTATCTGTTTATTGTGTTATTAAATTTAGGTATCTTTAAAAATGATTTGATAGTGAAAAATAGAAAAAATAAAATAGTATTTATCGTATGATTATAACTATAAAACAAGTAAGAGGAAAAATGCACAGAAAAACAACCCCAGAAGAATATGTTAATATATTACTAATAGTTATCATTTACTAATGGTACTATTGAATTTTTTTCTTATTTCTCTTACCTTTCTGTATTCCTATCTGTTCTTTCCTGAACATACATTATCATTAAATGAAGAAATAAACTTCATTGTTTTAAAGGTCATCTAAATTTCAGAACTAAAATTAGAGAGAACAAAAATTCCTGTTTTCCTTATTAACCTTGAAAGGGGGATGTAACTGGATAGCCTACATTTACAACTTTGAAAATTGCTGACATTCAAGATAATAAAAAATAAATGTTTACCTGTATACAAAATTTAAAAAGTAGCATATCATTATTTTTGATTATTTGGAAATTAGTAGTAATAGGAAAAAAATTATTCCAGCTACCTACAAGGATAATGAGTACTAATATATACTTTTCCAATTCACTTTTATGCATATATTCTTTACATAATGATTTTATATCTGGTTTTAAAATTTTAATGTTGTAGCAAATATTTTTTCATGTTACCATAAGCTTTTTATAGAGACTCTTTTACTGACTTCCTAGTAAGTATTCTGAGTGCCTATGCCATAGATTATATAGCTATCATCCTATGAATATTTAGGTTTTTTATATTTCACACACACACACACACACACACACACACACTCACACACACTCCTTCCTTTCCCACTTTCCCTTTCTTTGTTCCTGTTTTTGTTCGTTCCTTTTTTCCTTCCTTTCCTCCCTCCCTCCCTTTCTCCCTCTCTCTCTCTCTTTCTCTCTCTCTCTCTCTCTCTCTCTCTCTCTTTCTCTCTCTCTCTCTCTCTGTCTTTCTCTCTCTCTCTTTTCCTTTTTCTTCCTCTCGCCCCCTCTTTCCCTCCCTTCCTTTCTTTTTTATAAATTATTTTTATAGGCTACTTTATCAGAAGTGGCATTATGGGGGTCAAAGGAAATGAACATTTTTTAAAGACTCCTAACATACTGTCAACTGTTTGCCTAACAGAAGTTTAAAAATTTACACTCTTACCAGCAACATGTGAGTGATCTGGAAGGTAAAAAAATTTGATATTGGAGAATCTTTTGCCATGTACTTTTTGATATAATCATATTGACTGGTACCTTTTCACTGAAAAACTATAGCAGATATATATATATACACATATATATATGTGTATATATATATATATACACATATATATATATGTGTATATATATATACATATATACATATATATATGTGTGTATATATATACACACACACATACATATATGTATATATACCATTAAAATATATATATATACCATTACAATTATAATATTCAATATATACTGATAACAAAATATGAGTACAAGTCACGTTTGACTTCTGCAATTACAAGAGGTGCTCAAAGTGGTTATCATCAGTGTAATTTTAATACAGATTTTTTTTCCTTTCTTAAAATGTGCATACATTGTTTTTGCACCTTCTGTATGTATTTTATACAAAATCTGAAAAATTGTTTTTTTTTTTAGGGACATTTACTAGTAGATGGCATAACTTAACAGCTCCGATAAATAATGACAGTCTCTCTTTGGAGACACTTTGATAACACATTCAGCCAACCAGATTTTAAAGTTTTATTTAATGTCAGATTAGGGTATGTATGTAGTATGTTGCATACTGAGGATATGTTTCAAGGTCAAAGTGGTAGCCCGAGCTGAATTTTATATAGCTATAATCATACCAAAATTTCAAAATAAATATATACTACCTCCATTGAATGGTGCCAAGAGACAAATTTGACTGAGTGGATCTGTGGGGATACATGCAAAATTTTGCCAAACCCAATGAAAATAGCTTAATTTTTATTCTCAGTGATGAATGAAGAGTATTAATTTTCACATTTTGTATTTTAAGGCTAAGTAATCCAAAATTTCTTAAGTCTCTGAAATGTTTAGGCTGGTTTCTTCCCACTGTGAAAATTTCTTGTGTGCTACTTTCTCTGGTCTCAGACAGCATTCTACACCATGACAATAGCTCACATTCCTGGAGATAATGTAATACATCCAGCTCCATCCATCTTCTTTCCTATAAAATATGAAATAAGCAGTTAAGCTTGTTCTGTCATGTACTTTATGTATGATAGTGGTGGTTTTAACACTTGAGTTTGGCTTTGGATGCCTTTGGATCCATTTCTCTGGATGGATCAGGCAGTTGAGGTGATATAATACCACAACCTACCCACCCTCATCAACTTATAAAAGAGGAAACTAAAGCTGAGAGACATCAAGTGATGTTTCATGTCAGAAAAATGAGTAAATGGCAGTGTCCCAACAAGGTAGGCTGGCTGACTGTAAATACAGCATCTTTTCCTTTTGTCATAGATGGAAACAAGCCAACATTAATTCTTGAGGAAGATCATTCTCATCTAATAACACGTTTTTTAAAAAAACATTCCAAATTAAGGAAGAGAGAAGTTTGTATAATATTTAAGAAGGTGAACTTTGTAGTCAGGCAGACCTAAATTTGAATTTTATTACCAAGTAGCATGATAATCTTAGGCAGATTCCTTATCCTATGAAAGTGTGTTCCATCTGTAAAATGGAGCATGAAATGGGATTATGTATATAAAGTTATAGAATGGTATCTGACGCATATATTCAATAAATGATTGTTCATAATTTTTATTCAGCTTATTTTATTTTATATTTTATTCATTATTGAAAGAGTAATCAAAACTAGTTTTCATAAATATTACTATAGCTAGGTATTGATATTAATGTATACTATTTTACATCATATTTCTTAAGACTGTCACAGTGTTCTAAAAATTTCTACGTAGTCCTAGATTTTATTTTCTACTAAAATTTGAGTTTTTTTTCATACGATTACTTTCATTGTAAAAATAAAGAAAAATCTTTTCACCTGAGACTGCCTTTCGGTGTTTAGGTCATTGTGAGATCAGCAGACAATGTCTGTGAGGATATTAAGATGAAGGGCCTTAGTCAATCTTTGCTCTCCTGAGGGATCACAGCAAAGTAGAGATGAGAATGAATGTTTTGTTAATTAATGTTTTGAAGAGGGTGATACTAGTGCAATGTAGGAAACAATACGTGGGACAAAGAGGCTCAGATTATCTAAGATTAAAACATTTCAGCTATGTACTGGGATTCACGGCTAATCAATACAATGAGTAGCAAATTATTTTCCATTTCTTCATAAATATGATGTTTAAAGGAAAGGAGAGGATAGAGGTCAAGTACATTTAAAATCCTAGGGATTATAAACTTCAGACCTGAAAAGTTTTATACTCCCAGTCCATTAATTATAGGTGATGAACTTTAAAAAGAATTCAGCCAATTAGCTCTTATGGTGCCAATCTAAAAAAAAAAAAAAAAAAAGCTGTAGAGTAGCTGATAGCTCTGGAAGAATTAAGAAAACACTTTAATCAATGCTTAGATTATCCAAGATTTTATTTTTTTATTTCCTTATGCCACATGAGACACCTGACTGAAAATACTCCCTGTTTCTTCAAGTCCTTCATCTTCTGTGGCTGCATATTGCACCACCATCGAAAAAATTTTCTGTTTGTAGAATTCAACTAGTTTCTATGGCAAAGGTCATAAAGTCATAAATTGAGAATTTAATTCCTATTGGACTAAGCTAAGGAAATGAATTTCTATCTCCATCACCATAAATCTACAGAGATGCTGGCCATAGCGGCTAAAACAAATGACTACTTTCCAAGTCACATGTCAAACATGGATTGTTCACAGGTGGCTGTAGTGAATATTTGGCTCTTGGTTCCATTAATAAGGAATCACAATTGCAGTTTTTTTCCTCAAGTCTACTTGTTCCCGTGGGATACTATTTTGCTCCTATATATTAATAGATTTCTTGAAGGTGATCAAATGACAGTTTAATACACATTTAAAAAAATCTTTAGTGGAAGTTTATAAGTTGTCATGACACAATATTTCTTTTTTGTCATGTATCACTCAAAATGCAAAAAGGAAATCACACATGATTTATTCTCAAAGGACTTCTTATTGTAGTGGTTCTTAAGCATGCCTGAATTTAGAATCACCTGGGATCTTTGCTACAAAGTCAATTTTTCCCTTCACTCCAGATTCATAATCATTAATTCTTGAATGGGACCAAGAATCTGGACTTTAACCAGCAATTCAGGGGTGCCTTTAATTGGAGCCATGTCATCAATGGACAGGCCATGAAGTCTGGAAAGAGGATAATTGTTGAATGTTGGTCACTTACTTTGTCGATCACAGGTCACAGCAAAAGCCCCTGAAATCAGGCCTACTCACAGTAATCTTGGTGATGACCACAGAGTGAAGCCGTTATCCAACTACAAAGCTGAAGGGAAGTGACACGAACATGCTGGAGTCTCATTCTTTGCTTTTGTCTGAATAAGAAATCAACAATCTCTGAAGCAATGACTTTCAAAAATATAGGGAGTTTTTATGGCATTAGGAAACGTATACTTTTGCTTTTCAAATATATCTGTGTGTAGAACAAGTTTGGATTTCCATTGTGCTTGTCTGTAAGAAACTAAAGTGATATAGATGAAAATTGTGAAATTCCCCAACCAGTAGAACTGCAGATTGCGAATATGAAATAGTCGTGGAAGCAGGTGAAACTAGGAGAAATGGTTTTAGACATTTCTTTTCATTAAGTATTTGAGATTAGATTAAATTAGAATAATATTGCAATTGATTAAGACGGCATTTCTTCTTAACTTGTTTTATTTTTTAAAAAAGTTTTTAATTTCTCATGTTTCTTTAGTTTTTTTTCTATTTGTATCATATCATACTCCATCTTTATCCTTATTTCTCTCCTATTTCTTTTTTTTTTTCCTCTGCTATTTCTTATACATCCACTCTTTCTGCATACTTTAGTTCCTTTGTTTTAGGCTCTCTCTTCATCTATTCTCTCATCCACTTTTGTCTTCTTGTTCAGTTTACATGAGCATGTGGCACTCACCAGCTAACGAGCCAGATCCCACCATTCATTCTGAAGATCATTCTATGTTCATAGGGACATGGTTATAAAAACTCTTCAAGAAATCTGACCTTGAGGATGCTTTCTGTTAACCATGTTCTCTCGAGTTGTAGTGATTGAATGGATTGAATGTAGTGATCACAGCTCTCCTTTAATCTCCTCTAAGTTCAAGTCTGGGTCATCTTGACAGACTTCTCTTCTTAGCTCCTAGTCACCCATGGGCTTTGTGTCCTCCTCAGAGGCTGCTTTATTCTTGGTGGATGCAATGGGTGGTGGGTGGTCCAGAGGTATTTTGGCACATAAACTCCCATCTCCATACTTTACAGTGTCCGGGCAGTAACTCTGTCATCACTTACCTCCTTCTTTTCTCAGCATCTTGTTTCCAGGTACACATTAAAATTTCCTGTCATGGAAAACTCAGCTAATTCTTTGTAAACTATATGCTAAGCCATCTTCTGCCATTGATGTTTCTATATTAGAGTGTTTATGCCGCTATCAAATCTTCCTCCCCCTGCCCTCCCCCAACTGGGGCTTTTCAATGTTGAAATTCTAAAATATATAGATAAGTGTCGGGCTGTTAGCTGACTTGATTTCATTTCTTCATTATAGGCTATAGAGTGTCCCCCCCTTATTGTGCTGAATCCATGCCAAATGGTCTGTCCTACAGAGGAAAGAAAATATTTGTGAGGAAAGCAGATGGTTCTAAAATAGAGCAGGAACAAGCACATAAATTTTCAGAAATCATCCATCAGGAAATTTAATACGACCCCAGTCAGAATTATTTTCACAGGGGAAGAATAAAAAAGAGAAAGTTTTAATGGAGTTTACTTCATTGGTGAAAAGATGGCTAGAAAACAAAGAATTGCAAGCAACTAGGCTGTGTTTAGAGAATGAAAATACGCGTATTCAACAGGTGGTAACAACTTAAGATTTCATTTGGAGGTTAAAATACTACATGGATCTTAACTGAACCTTTAACATCTGAGAGCCAAGTACTGGAGAGCCTTAGAGTTTTCATTTAGTTGCTTTGAGCTAAAATCTAAGCGCCTGGATGAGCCTCAACTGTTTACACAGATCATAAAGTACTTTTTTGGATGAATGGTTTGATCTGCTGTGAGACTAGGTCATGTTCACTTTTATATATTTTGCCTATTTATTGTTTTTTATAAGTCTTCAGACACTAAGTCTTGGTATTAAAAGATATGAGTTACAGAGGGCTGTAAATTTCCCCAGCTGTTCTCAGAAATGTTTTATGTTTAGTGTTTTTGGTTCTTTAATCATGTAAGAAAAGTTGTCATTCCAGGTCAACCAGCTTGACTTTGTCTTTCTTATGACAGACTATTGAACTGTTGAAGACTATGAGATGCATGAGTATGTATCTTTATTATTTGATGAGCAACACTAGAGTTTAGTGTCTAAAAAAAATATAGTCATATACATTTCATATATCTTTTTGTAACAGTTTTACTACCTGTTCATCCTGCGAGCCACTTCACATTTTCCATCTGAACTCCAATATACAAAATTTTAGTCCAATTTCTCGACCTTAATCATATGTAGTATGAGGTAGCATGCGCTATCACACTTTGTAGAACAAAGATCCCACAATGCCCTTATTTTCTGTACTCACAAAGTGTAGGCTACCTCTCCTTTTCTCTTAATACTTTTTTCTTCCCCTAAGTCTTTTCTTTATCTTCCTCTATAAATAAGCACTGTTCTCTGAGTTTTGTTTTCCTGAATATTTTTTTAATCTGAAATTCAACAAAAGTTATCTATTAAAGGGAAGAGAAAATATATGCTGTTTTATCCCCCAAGTCTAAATGATATTGGATAATTTTAAATGTAGCAAATTTCTATAGCTAGAGTTTATATTTCCTATCTTCAAACACAGAGGTTATGTAAAAAGTAGAATACTTAAATTAGAAATTCTTTAGAGGAAGAAAAAAAACACCTAAATAGTGTCATCAATGAAACCATAAAACTGCAGGGAGCAAAGACTATATAAAGGTCAAGGGAAATAGAGCATGGGTCATGGAGAGAAAATTCCCCAAAGAGTCATATTTCAGACAACTGCTGTGTGACTAGAACTACTTCGGAGCACATGTTTTAATGTTAACCTCTAGTTAGTTACTGTTTTACATAAGATTTGGTACTGGGAGGCCCTGGCATATGATAATACTACTATTATCTCCATGATATGAAACTCATAATTTTCAGAACCTTCTCTATCTACTAATCCTGTGATGTCAAGTCTTTCAAGAATGCTCAGGCAAACACTGAACAGATCCTTTCCCATTCCTCAGAAGGGGATTCTCCTCTTTGTTTTCTCATTTTGCAAATAGGGAAACTGAGGTACAGTTGCATACAATGGAGCTGAAAGGAGAAGCCAGTAAAATGAGTGCTCTGCTTCCTGGCACTGTTTACATACTCATGGACCTCAAGGCCTGTTGCCTCTCTGAGGTATGCTTTGCAGGTTAGATTCATTCTAATTAAAATAATTTTGCCAGACGTTCTGGTCTGCCTATTGGCAGAATTACATGGGAATGTGTAATAAGACAATTGCCCTAATGGTTATTACTACATTGCTTTACTGACCTCAGAGGGATATTATACACAGAGGGAGCTTTACCAAAAACACTGAGCAAGGGAGAACGAATCTGAGAGGCACTGGAAAGGAATGCGGCGTTAAAACAAAAGGACTTTCAGTGCCTCTCACGGCTTTTGGATTTGTAATGGCTTTTCAGTGGCTTCCAGACAGCTGCAAGAGGCCCCGGGAGCTTTCGTGTGTGGCTGTGAAGTGTGTGAATGGATTCCATGTAATTCTGTGTATGAAATGTGTGCTAGCTCTGTGCCCACTGAAGGCTACACTTCTATTGTAAGATAGTGGTGATTTTATAAGTTTAGTTTTCATGTTTTGTCACTTCAGAAAAAGCTGCTGAAAGAAATTATACCTTTTTGGACTCTCATCGAACTCTACCTAGACAGTAAGATTATGTACTGGACATTCTTTATTACTAACTGAAATAACCATATGTAACCACAATCTGGCATCATGGCAATGTTTAAAAATGGCATTATGTTTTAAGAGGTGGAATGGAAGTTGTAAACTCTCAATTGAAAATCACTCAGCTGCCCTTTTACATGTTCCTTATTGGGTTAAGTTACTTGTTTTATAAACATCTAAGTTTTAAATCTTTTAGGGCTACTTTCAGTAAATTCAGAATAAGCTAAATAAATAAAATTCTTCTACAATGTGTACAACATGTGTAGTAAAATAGAAGAACAATTTTCCTCCCCAAACCTTTGTGTGTGTGTGTATGTGTGTGTGTGTGTGTGTGTGTGTGTATGTGTGCTGTAATTATAAAGTCATTCGAGATCATTTGAGGGAATTTGTAAAACATATAATGTAAAGAAGCAGAAAAAAGTCAGTCATAACTCCTATTTCTTATTCTCATTGTCAAACATTTTGACATATGGTGTAGTTTCTTCAATACATTTTGTTTGTGCACTCTTTTTAATGGCTGATATTATGATATATATCTCTTTTTTTACACATATATCCTTTCCAATTAAAAAACATCTTTGTAAATATCTTCTCTGGTGGTTACATAACAGTGCATAATTGAAATCAATCAATGTTAACACAGTGTACAATGGAAAAGATTTGGGGGTGTGTGTTGTTAATTTGTGTCAAAGCAATATAACATAATGGTTTGCAGTGGAGTCTGTACTTAAAAAAACCCAAGTTTGTATCCAGGTTTTGCCATGTACTAATTGTTTCTTGTCAAGTTCTATATCTTTGAATGTCAACTATCCAGCCTGAAAAGTGGCAGAGACATTTATCCACATCACTGTTTTTTTTTTTTCTGAGGATTCAATAATAATAATACCTCTGTACTATACAGAAGCGAAAGTTTCATGGGTACACATGTAAGGTTTAATTTTTTTTCCATTCTTTATTCCCAGCTATGCTAGGCTGGATCTTTCTTTCCGTCTCCTTAACAATTGAAGTAGTTTTCACCACTCTGTGTTTCTTCTCAGCTATTTAAATATCAGTATAGTTCAGGTTAAAACGTCCAACTTAGCTTTTTCTCCTAAGTTCAGCCTTGCAAATGATGAGGAATTGTCTGCATTTCTATTCCAGTTTGGAAGTAGGGACAAAGGATGATGGCGAAGAACACAAATCATTTTACTGATCTTGGGTTTTGGAACAGTCTTCTCATGTCCTCTTCCTCTGGCTAAGACCAGTGACCACTACCAGTGTCCTTATTGTGATAGTGATTAAACAATTGCTTTCTCCGTGGGTACTCATGCTGTTCTGACTGTGTCGACAGGATTCTCTGACCCCAGTTCAACCTCTTTCATCTCTGGGTAGCTCCCAACAGTGGCTGACTCTTGATAGTTCCTTGCTACTGGAATTCCCCTGCCTGGTGGCCAAGACTCTTAGTGGGGATGGAGAGAGACGTTAAAGAGACACTAGCAAGTTAACTTCTCTGCTCCTTGATCAGTGGTACCCCCATATTGTAGTCCTGGCTGCTGCTCTGGATAGCAGTGTCACACAAACTTGTAAAGGCACGGCCTGTATCATTGTGCAAGTGAAAGAGGATTCTTCACTGCTCTACTTGCAAATGGAAACTTTCCAGGGAAGATAGACAGAAAATATTTGGGTCTTGGAATCTATCAGATCTCATCTTCAGTCCTGGTTCTCCCACTTCCTATTTTCTAGGTATGTGACCTTCTGCCTAAACCCTCTGGCAATCAATTTCCTGAACTCCTATCAGTAAGATGTGAATGAGAAAGGTCAAAGGGTTGATATAAGGATTAAATGATATATGGTATTCCAGTAAATGTCTACAGCTTTTTTCCATCTTCTTGTTCATTCTCCAGAAAGGCATGCAGCCTATGGTTTTCCTTTTCTTTTTGCTCCTCTCTATCCTTTTCATCCTACAACGGTCAAACATCTGTACTTGAGGGACCCCAGACACAAAACCTTCCGTGGCTTGACTGGAATCAGGATCTTTGTGGGTTTCTTCTTTTTATGGAGTGTAATGATTTGAGCGGTGTACAGAAAGTAGAGGTTTGCCCCATACAATTGGTAAGAATGTATTTTTAAGATCAAAGGATAGGATGGCACAGACTAAAAAGTTATTTCAAGTGAGAGAAGTATATGAATAAATTCATAAGTCATCATATATAGTTTTCAAATAACTAGAAGAAAAGTTTGCAATTTCCTTGGGTTTTCACAATTCAGAATTCTATGTTCTTTCACTTTAATATTTATAGTAAATATGCATAGAGAAGTTTGAAAATAAAGAGTGGGAATTAAATTCCCGATATTAGAAAAACTTTAAGATGTGTATAAACTGCCTTCAAAATCCACTTTTGATAGAAAAATCCAAGCTGAAAGATTTTTCTAAGGGCCAAAATAACTATACAGGCAATAAACGTTAACACTGTTTTCCTCAAAGGGAAAATGATGGTGAGTGGGCTTGATATAATTTTGTATTGAGAAATAGGGAAGGAGGGAGGTGGGTGGGAGAACACAAAGAGGGAAGGGATGATAAAGAGAAGAGAGAATTAACACATAGCAGAAGCATTGAAGCTTTAACTTAAATACAAATGATTTTCAGACTGTTCTAGAAAACAAGGGTGATAGTCATAATTGCCCAGCTGTTGTGTGGCGAGTTCGGCAGCTGCACATAAGTGACTACACAGATAGGGAGTTTTTGTCTTTTCTTCAAATCTTATGTGACTCTGGGTAGTGCAGGATATTATTTTACCCCTGAATGCTGGGAGGAAAAGCAATGTTTTTCTGAGATTTAGATGAATAAAAGAAGTGAGAGACTTCAACTCTATTCTTGACATCCTTTTGTTGCAATATTGATTCAAAGTACAATTAATTATACGTATCTCAATACCATTCACAGTAATTTATGTGTTGCTGTTTTAATTGCCTTAAGCAGATTTTGAAGAAAACATACAGTTGTGAGTGCTTTTTATTCCCTTCAGTGACCCGATGAAAAAAATGAAAATGTAGTTTTTGCCTTATTTATTTATTTATTTATTTATTTATTTATTTATTCATTCCTGTAGTATGTTCAGTATTAAAAATTAAGATGTAGTGGAGGGATGCTTTAATTCAAAAATAATTCAGTGGAAATGGTAAAATAAACGTTATATCTGAATTTCAGAGGTACATGGCAAGCGTATGTCATGGATGATGTATTACACGGAAATATAATAATTAACATAGAAGGTTGGTCAGTGGCTGAGATCCTAACATCTCTATTGTCCAAGCATAAGAACCTCTAAGATGCCATCTGGTTACATTCTGAGGTCCTTTTTCAGTTAACAGTTTTTGGATTTACTCATTTATAATTAATTTTCTTTTTTCTTTTTTTTAAGTTGGAACCAAATCAATCTGATTTCTATGTCTAACTACTAATTTCATACCAACTTAAAATTATTTCTAGTTTTTTCTTTTCCTCAATTTGCATATAACTTTGTTTTCACTGTTAAAAATAATTTTATTACTCATAAGTAATTTAGGATGCTTCTCTGTTTTTTTGGTGTTAAAACTGTGGACCTGTTTGCAATGAAACAAATAACAAACCATTGATGAGTACATCCTATGTGCTGGAGAGGGTGCTCTGTACTTAGAGTTACCTTCATCAATCCTCCAACAGACCTCAGGAGTTCTCATTGTGATTTTCCTCATTTTACAGATGATACAACTGAGAAGAGATGCTAATATAAGTAAAATTGTATAGCTGAAAGTTTGCAGAACTAGTATTGAAACTGTCTTATATATAGTCTTTTCTGGGTCAATCTTTAATGTTAGCATGCCCGAGATTCAGTTGTGTCTTTTCTCCCTGCTTCCTTGGTAATCACATTCTGGTTTCTTGCTGTAAATATTAATTATATGATTCCCAAATATATTTTTGAGAACTAACCTCTCTGGGAATTACAAAATCACGTATGCACTTGCCTGGGTGATATCTCTCTTGGATATGGAGTAGGCATCTCAAACATAACTAGTCAAAACAGAAACATTCTTTACTGATACTTCATACCTCACAATGAGTCTTTCAGTCTTTCCCATCTAAGTTGTTATCACAATCTTCCTCCGTGTTGCTCAAGTCAAAATTATTGATCTTTTTTATTCCTGTCTTTTTTTCTCATCCCATATTTAATCAGCAAGCAGTATCAATTTCATTCCAACAATATACTCCAAAACCCCTCATTTTTCTTCATATTTAGTATTGCTACCCTAGTTCAAGATTTCATTGTACATTTCCTGGTCCAGAGCAGGAGTCTTTTCATAGGTCTCCCCGATTCTCCTACTGCCCCTACACAGCCTATTCTCAATGCAACAGGTACAGTGATATGGAATAATTCTAGAATGGAAATTACATATAAAACATCTCTGCAGGGGGTTCCCTTGTCATTGAGGATAAAATAATTTCTTGTCTGAATTACCCTTGTTGTCATTCAGATCTTAGCTGAAGTGACACTTACTCAGGGACACTGTACCTGACCATCAGTATAAAAGTAGTCACTGTTACTTGCCGATCACTATCCCCGGATAATTTTTCTTATACACTTGCTTATTTCTTCTTTGTTCACTACAATAGAGGTTCCATGAGTCAAGCATCTTGCCTATCTTGGTTATATTAATAATATTTGTAACAAACACATCCAAATAGAATGTTACATGTCATCACTGTCTAAAATCAAGTCGTTTAATCAATATGCTCTATTGTCAACTGTATACATTTTTGCATATTTTTTGAAATATACTTCTAGATGTGGAATTGAGTCAAAAGGTAATCACATTCTAACTCTTGATAGACATTGCAGAATTGTCCCTCAGAAACATATATCAGTGCTTACAAAGAGCAAATGAGACTTTCTATTCCTCTATTTTCTCATTAACACTGGGTATTGTTCATTTTTTCCTCAATTTTTGTTAATCTGAAAGGTGACAGGTAGTATTTTAGTATGTTTAAATTTGCATTTATCTTATTAGTGGTTACACCAAACATTGTTTTGGACTTTAAATTCTATTAATATTTCCTCTTTTGTGAATTCCTTGTTATGGTGTCTGTTTTTCTGTGTTTCCTTTTACCATTAATATGTGGGAGCCAGTTACTTTTAGTTTTTATTTTACCCTTATTAATGTTGTTTTTGTGCTGAATAGCAGTTTCAATTTTTATGTAGTAATATATATAGCTTCTTTCTTCAGTGTTAAGTCTAGAAAGATTTTCCACTTCCAATATTTTAAACATATCAACTAATATTTTGTTTTATTTCTTTAGAGCTTTAGTTTTTCTATTTTAAATTTATATGAGTATTTGCTTGAAATTTATTTTGGTATATGAAGTGAGAACTGGCTTCTTTCTTTAAATTTTTAAAAAATAAAATCATTTGTTCTAGCATAATTTTTCCCCCACTATCCTTACTGAGTAAATTAATATTTCTCTCAATTTTTTTTCTGTATTCCCATACATACTTAGGTCTATCAGTAAATTCTCCATTCCAGCATATTTTAAATAATGTTCTTTGGAAGATAATTTTAGGGATTCTTTTTAGAAGGATTCATGGTCATGTAAGTTTGGGTAATTAGGGTTATATAAGTTTAAGCAGGTTTCTATAGAATAGTATTTCTCAGATTCTTACTATGCTAAATGGATTGTAAATCTCTAAGAGGGGGATAAAGAAGGTAGTACTTTTGATGAGAATTTGTCCATGGAAAACTTTTGGAGAAGAATTTTAATTGCACATATTTTGGGAAATCTGATCTACTCTTTTTTATTAATCTGTCTATACCTAGTTAATCTTTTAATTCATGTGTCTTTATAATATATTTCATCATTTGATAAGAGTATGTTCTTGTTCATTCGTGTTGTTTTTTTAAGAATATGAGATATTTCTTAAACAGTTGGGACACCTCTCATAGAATAGATATTTTACTTTTTTCAGTTACAAGGGGAAAGAATATGTCATGAAAATGTGTGTGCTTTTATAGGACAGACCTTGTTTGATATTTTCTTTCTTTCTTTTTTTTTTTTTTTTTTAATTAATTTTATTGGGGTGACAATTGTTAGTAAATTTACATAGATTTCAGGTGTACAATTCTGTATTACATCGTCTATAAATCCCATTGTGTGTTCACCACCCAGAGTCAGTTCTCCTTCCATCACCATATATTTGATCCCCTTTACCCTCATCACCCACCCCCCACCCTTCTTTCTTTCTTTTTTTCCCTACTTTCTTCTCTTTGTTTAATTTTTAGCGAAAGCGAGATCTTGAACAACAATAAGGTTTTCCAAAGGCTAATTATGACTAATCTGAGATTAGTTCAGATAATTTTTATTAAGGAAGAACAATCCTCCTCGTCCCCCGAGATTGAAAGGGAGCAGCTAATCAATAAGAAATGAGCAGACTAAAGCAATTTGACAATCACAGTCCTGAACATTAAGAATGAGCTAGCAGGATTCAGAACTGGATAATAAGAAATTGGTAATAGTAAGTGAGGCATATGTCACAAAGCCTATTTTAGTCATTTGTCACTTTTTAAGTTATTCTAAAATTGTCTTTAAAACCACACTAAAGTTTAATTTTCTTTTTTATTATTAGTTTCAAGTGTACAAAATAATGTAATAGACATTTACATTTCTCACAAAGTGATAACCCCCCTCCCCTAATCTACCACCCCTCTGACATGGTATATAGCTGTTACAGTTCAACTGACTATTCCCTTATGCTGTATCCTGTGAATATATATATATATATATATATAATTATAGTTGACATTTGGTATTATTCAGCTTCAGCTGAATTCAGTGTTCAGCCATTTACACAGTCCATGAAGTGGGGTCTCCTGAATAAGACAAGTGTCCATCAGATACCCTACAAAATCTTTACAACATTATTGATTATATTCACCAAACTGTTAAGGAAGTTTAGAGAAAGGTAGAAAGTTGACGTTGAGTCTAGACAGAGTTAGCGGGGCAGAGCGCCACTGTCTGATAGCATAAGGTAAGAAAAATATACCTTCAGTTTAAAAATCTTATTTTAGGCACTTTGTCACAGTGGGTAAGTTAAGACACCCGACGTCAGTTTACTATTATGGAACAACTCCTGAACTTGAATTAAGAAAACTGGGATTTAAGTCCTCTCACTAATTGTGTGACTTCATAGAGTCACTTAGGATCTCTGATTTTCCTATCACTAAAGCCATCGTAGTGTGCTGGAGCCAGCTCTTAAGATAGGGCTGATGGTGAGCATCTTCTCCAATTCTGCATTTGGTGACCTATGGTTACAATAGCTTGACATTGGCCATGGTGGGAGTTTCTACACCATGGAAACTGACACATGCTACAGATCAGGGTACTTTTGTTGTTATTGTTCACTTTGCTGTTTTAAGAGAGGCTATATGAGCACATTGCTGCTTGTAATCCATACCAATTTTAAAGAGTTGCTGGAAAAATCAAAATGATTTAATAAATACACAATAGCTTTGTTAGTGAATAACCTTACCCAACTGAAAACATTACATGTAACTTTAGCCCTGAATTTCGCATTGAAAACTGAAACTAAAGATCATAGATTTCTAAAAGGAAATAAACAATCATTCATCTTTGGCTAATTTTGGAACTATTTTAAGTATTTTTATAGAACAGGTATTTTATATATGTTTGTTTCTTATATTGAAATGAAAAACAGTGTATTTCCTGAAATTTCACCTGATTGTTCTTGTTTAGACATAGAAAACTAATTAGAAAAGTAAATCTGATGCTAAGAAAGATCATTTGGTACCTTCCAAAATTTGGTGCCAGTGCATTTTAGGTTTTTTATGCTAGTTGATTGTGAAATATATAATGTCATACTGCTATCATACAAAAATCTTTGAGTCATATATTCAACTACTTTCTGACTTTAACCACTCTAGATAGATTAATGAAAAACCAAGGGAAACCTCTGGTCAGAGACACTAAATGCCTTCTAATATAGTGGAAAGCACATTGAATTCAGTAGGGAGAGCTGGTTCTTGTCCTTATTATTGCCTTAATAAGAGGGTAGGGAGGAAAAGCAACCATGAGAGAAGTTTTATCTCCACTTCAAACAGAGTCCTGTCTCCAGCAATATTATACTAAATATTTTTCTCTCCTTTTCCCATCCCCCTTTCAAACCAGTTCACTGGCATGCCACTTCTAAAAATTTTAGAACTCTCCTTGTATGGGCTGAATGTTGGAAGTACTCTGCTTGCGTAGACAGAATTAATAATATAATTGAAAAATATGTAAGAAAATCAGAAAAGAAATTTGTGAGAGATCTTTGCAGTAAAAAGGTAAAGGCCACTATGAATCCAGTTGGTTTGACAAATAGGTCACCATACTGATAGTACTGATCTATTTGAGAAAAATAACTTCAAGAAAGAATAAGAACTTCTAGAAAGTTCTTTCTTGAGGTATTGGTTTGGGATTTGTTCTAACTTTACTTAGATAGCATTTAAAAATAGTTTTGTTTATTTTTATTTAACTTCATTTTCTAAAACAGAGAAGTTGATGTCTAACGCATAATAATTTTATTTAAATATACTTGCTGATGAAAATATTTTCAATGTGTGGGGATGAGAACTTTACCCTGATTAGGTCATCTGCTTAAGAAAGTCTATGTCATTGTCCTTTAGTGGTATTTGATTAGTTAAACGTGTTTTTGATGGGTCAGTTGGACTTTTTAAAAATTGAATTTTTTAATTAACATCATAAGGGTCTCCAAATTATTTCTGGAATCAAGATCCTTAACCACACAAAATATAAGTCAAGTTTTTTTTTTTGTTTTTTTTTTGTCTCCTTAGTTAATTCTTTACCATAGTTTTAATAATTTGAACTTTAGCCAGATTAAAGTTTTGATGCAAACAGGAGACATTAGTCAGGAGACATTTGCCGCTAGACTAACGGAAGAGAGAGACAGAGAGCCCAGACAGACTAGCCGAGAAGTGGCTGGACTTCTGTGGTCAGTAAACAAGCAAATGCTAATCATATTAATACATTTCTAATTAATCAGCTGACAGACTTTGTTATGTAATTTCCATCCACTTTGATGAAATACCACACTGTTCTTAATATTAAACTCAAGTAAAATTTACTTTAATATTGCAGAGGATAGAGAGCCAAGTATTGAAGTAAAATATGGACTTTGTGAAAATCATATTCAATTTAGGAAGATTTATGCTTGGAAAAAATTACAAAATTCAGCCCGTTTACGCTAATTTAATCTGATACTCAAAGGTAGTGTTAAAATAATATGAAAAATCTAATTATCCCTTTACTTCAATATCACTGTTAGAATGCTCAGAGCATATCCTACCAGGAAGCAGGAAGTACCGGATATCCAACAGAAGGGCTGGTTTCCCTAAGATTGCAGGCCAATGAGGATTTAATGTTGTGTGTGTATCCTGATATTAGAGGAATGCAGAATTTCAACCTCTCACCTAATTGACTTACCACAAAGAAATGTTTAAGTACAATATTAATACTTTCCTCTTTTAAAATAGCAGAAAAAAGAGGTGGCGTTTTAGTGGGGGAAATGTTAAAATTTTACATTATATCTCATCAGACCTACTGACCTTTTAAATTCTCATCTCAACTACTTCATATTCATTCCCTGGTGAGAGCTTTTTTTCCCTGCTGCCCCTTATTGGTAGCACCTTTGCAACTTGTCTGTATGCTGTCTATTTTTCAGGAATTTGCTGAGACTCCTTATGTGAACTTTCATGACAATTCCCACCCATATTGCAATTTTCTTACCACTAAAAATGTTTAGGAGGTGGAGTATATAGTTCTTCTCTTAGCATGAAATAATCATGAGGCTTTATAGTATTATTAAAATGTTTTAAGGGTTTTATCTTCTGTGTGCTTAAAATAAATGGCTCTAAATAAAGGCTGAAACAAATTCTAGAATTGCAACATGTATATTCACAGCAAATTTACAAAGCTTTTTGTTTTGCTTTAAACTTTTTCCTTTACATCTAGTAATTCACTCATTTGTCCACCATTTAATATACATTTATGAACTTATATCTTGCTTATCAGTCATGATCATAGGCATTGGGAATATAATAATAATTGGATAGACTTGTTATATAATCTTGTTTATATGGAGAGTTAAATAAGTAAACAAATGAAAATTATAACTTATGACAAGGTCTGTGAAAGGAAGGAGATAAGCAGAGTAATAGATGATAAGCAGGTAGGGATTATTTTCTTTTTCTCTGTTTTACAGATAAGAACATGGGACAGAGAATAGGTAAGCACATGTTGATGGCCCCTGGCCAGTTTGGGATTAGCCCAGGGCTGTCTGAAACTGAAGCATGTCCCTCTACTATATGCTGCCGCTAAATAAATGTTAGTGAATATTTGTTATAGTGGCAACTGAATTTTGATCTGGGGAATTTGGCCTAAAACACTTTTTAAACCTTCAAGTTATTATTTAGAAAAATCAGCATCTATATTATTACCTCATAGAGAGAACAAAAAAACAAAAAGCAGAGCTCAGAAACAAGCATATGATGAAAACTTGGCATATAGCTAGATCCCTTCACAAAGCAATGGAAAAATGACTCTTTAAGTAAATGGTACCAAGATGGTAATTTATCCAAATGGAAAAATATATATAATTTGACCCCTGCTTGACATTATATACAAAAATAAATTCCAAAGGAATAAAAATATAAATTTCAAAATGTAACTAAAGAGTTTTTAGAGAAAATGTAAAAGACTTTCTTTATGATGTTGGGGCCATATGTGATTCTGAAGTCACAAAAAAGCATAACTAATAAAGGAAAATGTGATAACTACATTAAAATATTTTCATAAAAAATTCAAGTCACAAACTTGAAGAATATATTTGTAAAACATAAAACTGAGCAAAGAGATAGAATCCAAAACTGATATAGAATTTACACAAATAAGAAAAGTTGAGATATCTCTGAAATATGGGCAAAAGGTGTGAACACACAATTTACAGAGAATGACCAATTAACACAAACAGAGATGCTCAAACTCACTAGTATGCAGGGAAATGTGAGTTAAAACCACAGTGAGATTTATTCTGACCCATCAGACTGGTAAGAAAATAAGACTGATAATATTAAGATTGATAAGAACGTGAAGAAACAGAAAGTCTCACATATTCTATCCAACAGAGTGTGAATTCTGCAATGATTTTGGAGAACCACTTGGTAATTTTTTGTAAAATTAACTAAGCTCCGACAATGACTTAGTTATTCCTTTTTGGGTATAGACCTAGGAGAAACTATTGCATAGGGACTAAAAAACAAAACAAAACAAACAAACAAACAAAAAAAAAAAAACAGATAAAAAAAAGTACATGAACGCTTTTTGCAGCATTGTGTGCAGCAGTTAAAAAGAATAATTAGACACAAAGTCTATTAATAGAGGAGTGTATAAATAAATTATGAGTGATTTAGATAAATGGATAACCAGATTACAAGTATCAACCTGGGTTAATTTCAAAACATAATTTTTAGGGAAAAAGGCAAGCTATAATGTGATGCTACATATGTAAACAAAATGATTCTCTCTATATAGTTATTAGATACACACATTTACAGAAAAATACAAAACAGAAAGATACACCTGAACTTGAGGAAGCACTTCTAGGAATGGTGGGCGGGGCTGCAAAATGGTTCAAGTATATTTGGAAAACTTAGTTTCTTAAATCTAAAGTAAAGATGATAAAATATTAAGTTGTTAAATCTGCTTAGTAGTAAGTGTTCTTTCTGTACTTGTTTGTACATTTGAAATATTTTCTAACAAAAACATTTCATAATTTCATAATGCTTCTTGACATTGCATTTTCTCATGTCAGTCAGATGCTAACTTTATCATTTAGTTTTTTATTTCTACTTTCCTTCATGATATGCTCTATTCTTTCCTTCATGGTATACTCTAATGGTGTTATAAATGGATTTCTTTTCACTCATGGAAAATTTTTTTTAAAAAGTCAATCTGTATATAATATATTCATGTACTTACACTAGCTTTTATTTAATAAAGCAATATAGAATTGAATCTTTTTAGAGACAATTTAGGCTATTATAGACCAGATAAGCTACTGTGTTTCCCCAAAAATAAGACCTAGCTGGACAGTCAGCTCTAATGTGTCTTTTGGAGCAAAAATTATTATAAGACCCGGTCTTATTTTACTATAAATAAGTAAAGTCTTATAGTAAAATAAAACTGGGTCTTGTAATATAATTTTGATATAATATAATACAATATAATATAATATAATATAATATAATATAATATAATATAATATAATATAATATATAATACTGGGTCTTATATTAATTTTTGCCTGCTATGTCTTATTTTTGGGGAAATATGGTATAGTTATAATAATATATCTTGTGTTATCTTATAACTTATACCTTGTAAGTTGTCATATATTGCTTAAGATATAGTCACAAGGCAACTTTAAACATTGATGAAGATGATTGTTTTTCCTGCAGAAGCAAAAAGAAACTTTAGAAAAATCTTCCTTCTTTGTTCTCATGGGCAATGCTGCCAAAAATAGGGGTTTAGATTGAGTGGGTAATACTCTGGCTTATATCACCACAACTGGTGTTGAGAACAGTGACAGGACAGTAGAATCAAGTCCCTGGATTTGCCGTGCCTCCTCCCCATTAATGGTCAGCCTATTCTCCATTGTGTGCATCTTTCTTGACGTACCCAGTGTCCTGAGATTCATACCCAAGGATAAACTCCTGACGTGGCTTTAAGGCTCTACATGAGTTGACTTTGCCTCAACCTTCAGTTTCATCTCCTGCTTTTTCTTACACTTCCTCTTTACACACCAACCTACATTAGTCCCCTACACCTGTGCTTGTGTTATTTCCTCTGCTTAGAATGCCTCTGCTTTCCATGGCTCCCTCTTTCTTTGACCGATTCTCAATTGTCTTTCAAGACCTGCCCCACACATTATCTTCTGTGTTCATTCTTGAACTCTGCGTTGTAGTTACATTCCAGATTGTTCTGAGGACAGCCACAAAATTTCAAGGAAGTACCAACAATATGTTTTAGTATCAGTACAGAGAACACTTCACTGGAGTTCCTGATTTTAGGATGCTATGGGAGGAACGAATGCATCTCCTGCGTTGTGAAATAGCAGAGAGACACAGGACCCAAAGGTGTTCTGTGGGCAGAGGAGAGAATTGTCTTGGGTAGTATTTGTATAGACAAAAGAAAAAGAGGACCAGTGTTGTCACCCCACATCATACCCTGGTACCTCAAAGTCCTCCAAAAGATTTGGCAGGTCCAGGGAAAGTTGGAGAGGAGACTCAAAATAGACTGATCTCTGCTGTTTGGTGTTACTGGGGGCATAAAAATAGAAGCTAAGTATGAATAGAGCAATTTTAAAAGATTGACTTCTTTAACCCTTGACTTTGTGGGCTGATATTCTCATCCTAAATTTCTATTTGGATGTGGAGACTTAGTTAGTTAGTGACATCCTCTGAACCGTATGCTTCCTCCTTCTTCACACTCCCCTCCCCATGTCCTAATTCGTTCTTCTACCCTGTCATGCTGATGGTAGCATTAGAATTCCCTGGACTTCTTTTATTCATTATTTTAATATTCAGAGTTCTACATGATCCCTTTGATATTCTCATACAGGGATCTTTCTCTTTCTAAAATTTTATATCTTCTCAACTCTCTCTCCTAGTTGTACATCCAGGCATTAATCTATGCTATAACAGATATGAACCAGGGACTTCAACATGAATGAATTGTCAACCTGATTTTCCTGGGAAGTCATAGTTTCACATTATACTGTCTCACTCAGAATTTCTTGTTGCTAATGTTATCAAATGATTCTGAGAAGAATGGAACATTAAAACTGTGGAACTAAAGACAGATCTTGACATCAGAATGCGAGGTCATTCCTTTGCCACTTCTCTCTAATGTGTCACAGAGACTCGGGGTAAAATTTACCTCTTTTTAAAAGATGCTACCAAGCATTTCACATAACGCAACATGAATGAACAAATTAGATCAGAAAGCTCTACTTTGTCTTTTGAGTCATTTCAAGTTCAAAATGTTAAGTGCAAAGTGGAAAGTCATAAATACCTTTAAATCAAGTGGCCTAGTTATTGATTTATTGATGACCATCCTTTTAGAACCCCTTGAGCTCTATTTATAGCAGATGAGCTAGAGAGGTGTTTCTTTGACTCATTCTCGTCACAACACAAGGTACAAGGTAAAGACTGGATTTTCTTAGATAAAATTATAAAGAAACTGACTTGAACCCAAATTATCTTTCAAGTAGTACAATTACATGAGGATATTACTGAATTGTATTTGGGGGCAATATTAAATTTCACGTAATATTGGGCTTTTACCATTATTTGAGATAGAAGATTTTTCTATTTCTAATGAAGAGGAGGGAGGTAAATGGTATATTCAGAAATCACTCTCATAAAGCTCTAGGTCACAAAGCTGCCTTGTAGCATAACCCATTGCATTTGGTAACCGTGGCCTGGCAGAACAACTGTGCACTGAGACAAACTGTGTAATACCCTGAAATCATACTTCCAAAAGCCAGTGCCTCTTTTTCTAATTGTACCATGTACCTTTGACCATATCTACTATTGTTTAAGTCAGATTACCTGGATGAGCAACACTTTGAAAATGAGTACTTCAGGAACTTTAATTATTAAACTTGCTTCTTTGGAAGAGGTACTTTAATGAAATTTATAAAATCAGGAAATATTTCTATCATTGTGTTTCGATTTAATAGTATTGTGTTTCTAGCCACTCAAGGGGAATAAGGCCTATTCAATTATTGTCTTCTGCTTCTTGGGGAAGGTTCTGATAGTGATCTCTGATCCATAATGTTTCTTTTCTTTTTAATCTTTGAATCTATATTAAATGAAGGATGCATGTGGATGTGTTCAGTAAATTCTGCTTAATTAGTGGACCTATTAGTTTTACTAGATCTGTGACTCTATCAGTACATCTGGAATCTGGGTGTTTAGTAAATATTATTCTGACTCTATTCTTCAAGTCATTTGCCTATCATTTGGAAATCTTTTATGAAGAATTGTTCAAATGAATTTTGGAGGGAATCTCTTACAGATACCACTAGATTAAATTTGACACTAGGAATGAAATCACGGTTCTGGGACTGCAGATGTGCTTTTTCTAGGGGGCACAGCAGAGTCAGTGCTATGTCACATGTGCCATCTCTTTAGCATGGGGGTGCGAGGACTTCTGATTTACTTTGGATTTACTCTGTGATACATTTACATGACTATAATCACCTTTCCTTCACTCTAAACATGTAGAGTGACTATATTGATTGTAGGTAGGAATAAGAGAAATATATAATGTGTAAAAGTTTCACAGATTAAGTTTTCCAGAATTGGTGAATGAGTGGAGCACCGGATGTATGTGTGCCCCGTACTCCAGAGTACCTGCCTCCTATCTGACACGGCCCCCACATGTTTAAAAAGATGGATCATGACCTTCTTCTGCTTCTATTTTAGTCAAAGGAGAGTCTTTAAAGTCATTTAGAAAATGCTAGTCAGATAGCCCTCCCTTGACTACTGAATTAAAAGAAAATATATTTAAGCTAAGTATAAGTGACTGTCTTAACATTACCATCAAACCGTTTAGTATTTATTTCGGCATTTAAAAAAACACAATCATGTTTTTGTATGTTGGGAACAGAAGGTGGTTAATGCGGTATTCTTATTTACTTTTCTGGTAAATAAAATCTCCATAAATATCCTACTCAGGGAGTCAAAATATGGCCACACCATTAAGATTGATGTCACTTTTTTTTAAGTGGTGAAAGAGTAGTTCATTAGAAGAGATAGTACACTCCACAGAGTGTGGAGTGGGCTCCGAGCAAAGGCAAAGCTCAAGAGAGGCCTGATGTCATTTTTAAGTGGCCATTTTCATGGATTTACAGTAGCTTGTCCCTACTGAAAAGGTAAAGTTCAAGGAAGAGGACTGTTATTCATGGCTGCACTGTGCTTACCCTGTGCCCCCATATGTTAATGAGAAGAAGGTGGTGGAAAGCAGATTGATATCAGTTTATTTTGCAATAGAAAAGCCACATCAGAAATGTACTGGGAGTCAAAGACACCCACTGGTTAAATGATCATGTAATAGGCTACTTAATTTCAGGTTGGACGAAGTAATATCTGCCTCTGAGAGTGAGGACGAAAGCAAGACATCTTCCTGGTGGGATGCTAACTTGATTTACGTACATGAGTTAATTAATATAAACCAACAGAGTAGTTGCAGGATCTTAGCAGAGTTACACGTGCTTTACCCAAGGGAAGACTCACTGGGGAGTTGATGGATCAAATCCAGTGATGAACTAGGAGTCAGGGGAAGAAGAAGCCAAAGAAGAGAAAAGAAAAATGTGAGACCAGAATTCAGGACTAGCAAAGTCAGGTAGGAGCAGGAATTTTCACACTTGGTTATGCATGAAAATCATCCAGAGAAAATATTAAAAATACAGATGCCAAGACCTGTTCTCTGATCCACTAAATCTGAACCTCTGGGATAAAGTGGTTTCCAGATGTCAGTTTTTTTGGAAACCTGTGTGGGTCATTCTGATGCGCAGAAAAGTTTGTTGAAAACTGAGTTGGAGCCTCCAGGATGTCAGGTTTATTAGGTGAGTTTTAAAGTATTTCTTCAAAGAAGCAAGCAGTGCCTTTTATGAACATATTTACAGTTATCCAGATAAAAATATTTGGCTGCAAGTGTTGCTAGGAATAATGTTGGTTTGTACACTACAGGGAGCAAACTACAAATATAAAAGAAGTATGGGAATCAAGATGAACTGTCTTGCCTCGCCTCAGTTGCTAAGTCCTAACACTGCTTCCAAGGTTTGAGAATAAACTGAATTGGACTTTTAGTCAGCAAATTAGTTTTGAATATGTGTTCTGCATTCACTAGTTTGTTTGTGACTTTAGACAAATCATGTAACCATTTAAGCATCGTTTTTTCTCTTAATGGGATGAAAAGTTCTGTCTTTATTATTAGGTGGGAGAAATTACTTTGACAATTCTAAATTTTACTCTAACAGGAGTTTAAGTGGGTCAAAATTTAAACCTAAGATGTAGTTGTGTAAAACCCTAAATATTCGTGAATTTTATGTAACTGAACTTGCTTTTGTGTTGAAGACTTAAACTTCCAAGAATAAATAACTACTTTCTTGCATTCCAGGCAGTATATTCAGTCTGATATGAATTCTCTACTCACATTGATATGTTGTTAAATTGGGCACTGTGTAGTTCGAAACATTGTCACTTTGGAGAAAATTCTCCACGGTCAGGGTTTGTTCCCCTTTTCTACTCTTTTACCAGGGGTGTGTGGAACAAGAGAAGCTTCTAGAGCAGTGTCGGCAGTTGGTCAGGGGCTTCTCCTCTCTAAGTTATGTTCCATACCATTGTTAGTCTCTGCCAGTTTGGCAGGTTCTTACATCTGCTGGTTTGGAAGGGTTTTTGTATCTGCGGGGGTGTGGTTTGTCCCCCCTTGTCATTTGGGGCACTGCGCCAAATGTGGCACCTGTTGTGATTTATAGGCAAGACTATGATTTCAGAGTGGAAATGCTAGAATGAAAATATACAATATCTGATACAAAGCTGGTTGTTGGAATACTAAAAGATACTGAGAACCAAACCCTGGTTCTGTTAAATAACACTGACACTGAGTCTTTATGATGGGAAGCACCAATTATCCCTGTCAAGATGGTAACCCCTTCCTTTGCCTACTTGTCTACTAATGTGAAGAGTCCAAGGGAGCCAATGGCAACAACAATGTTACACTTAGTAGGGCTTTTACTGTGTGAGTTGCTGGAATCATTGCCCTCTGGGAACTAAGACCTTTAGACCAAGAGAGCATACAGATGCAGAAAATGGGAAGCACTGATTCTCCAAATATGTCAGTGGGAGTAACAGTAGGCAGGGGAACTCTGTTTCTATCTCTTTGTTCTGGGACCCCATGTATTATACTGGTTGGGGACCTGGCACCATATAATGGCTGTTATTTTAAGGTTCATATTGTGTCCTGAGGGATAATTCCGTACTTTCAGAGGAGGTCAAATCTGAGATATCTTAGCTCTGCCTTTAAGAGGTTATTTCAACACACTGTTAAGCCAGTAGTTTCTGGATTGTGTGGTATGTGGTAAGACCAGTGTATCCTCTGGTTATATGCCCACCACTATACAGTCTTCACAGTAAAGTGGGTCCTTTGGTCCAAGGGGATATTTTGCAGGAACTATGTTAGTAAGTAAGACATTTTGTGAGCCCTCAGATATGGTGCATGCCAAGCCACTGTAGTCAGGGGAAGGCACTGTCTTTCCTTTTTTAATCCCGATAAAGAGAAATTGCTTCCCTTTCAAGAGTGTGCTAAATTTACCGTCAGGTAATATGTTTTTCTCTTTAAGGGATGGTAGTATATCAGGGACTCAGCATTGGTCTTTTCTGCTGACATATTGGACAAAATGATTTAGTATCAATAGACAGATTACCTTTGATTCTAAGGAGGCCCATCAATAGCTTCCATCCCTGACACCATGGTTATTCTCTTTACAAATCCAATGTACGAGCACTCGGGTAATCAAGGACAAATGCCGACTGATATCAATTTGGTGACTCATCTTGGTCATCTAATTATTTAGTTGCTCTTCTGCAATGGATGTCCTATGGTAGGTAATAGTGTGTGATACAAATATTCTTTGCTACACTGATTGCTCTCACTGCACCAATCAATGAAGCAATGTTAGGGTTTTATCAGATTCTTGGTATGTACATTCCATTTATACATTGAGGAACCAGGAAAATGATCATAGAATGAATCTGGATCCTTGGGACACCCTATATGTTGAACCTAGGCCTGGACTTTATCTCTTGATATCCACTTGCCCATACTCTTAGAGGGGAATCAGGACAATGTTTTCCATCCCTGGTATCAGGATCAGTTCAGATTCAACCATCCTCAAAAGATCTGTATATTCCTCTTTGTTGAATATATAATTACTGAGCTAAATAGGTCCATGTCCCATTGGGAAAGAACAAGGATAATCACTGTTTTTAAAACATGTTGTGCTATTGCATCTTACTTCCCCAGCAGCCTACTGTCTTTTAATCTTTGGATTCTAAATGTGAAAATTGGCTCAGGTGTAGAAACTAAGCAAGTAAACATAACTCTTAATTGAGGTGATTTAACATTCTTGTTCACATGCATTCTTCTTTGTTACCCATCTCTTTTGGCTCTAGACACACCATATCTGTTAGCCGTGAATCTCTGAGAGCTAGGGCCCCTGGCTATCATTTCAGCCTTACTGCCATTGTGGTAATCACACCTACATCACCTCTAATGCTTCAAGTCTGCCACCTGGAATCTTTCATACCTATTGTTACTAGTAAGCCTGTTCCATAACAGCATCTTTTATCACCAGTTCCAGCCTGCAGAAGACAGCCATATGAACTTCTCAACAGTATAGGTGATCCCTTACCAATTTCCATGTTTCCCCGAAAATAAGACCTAGCCGGACCATCAGCTCTAATGTGTCTTTTGGAGCAAAAATTGATGTAAGACCCGGTATTGTATTATAATATTATGTTATGTTATGTTATGTTATATTGTATTACATTAAAGACCCCGTCTTACAGTAAAATGAGCGGGTTTTGTATTAATTTTTGCTCTAAAAGGCACATTAGAGATGATTGTCTGGTTAGGTATTATGAGTGTCCCCTAGGCCTTCCTGAAAATAGTCAACTAGTATTGTATTGTATTTTATTTTATTTTACTTTGTTTTGTTTTGTTTTAGTTTTAGTTTTATTTTGTTTTACATATTAGATATATAGTAGCATGCTCCCTTCTCTGAGCCTTTTGTTCTCTTTTTTCATACTGTGTCAGGTCAATTCTAGCATTTACACTTCACTTAACATGCCACCCCCCTCCCCCTTATTTAAATAAGACTTTATTTTTTAGAGCAATTGAAGGGTCACAGCAAAGTTAAGAGGGAGGTACAGATATTTCCCATATACCCCCTGCCCACACATGCACAGCGTCCCCCATTATCAACATTACCCACCAGTGGTGCATTTGTTACAACTGATGAAGCTGCATTGACTCCTCATAATCACGCAAACTCCATAGTTGCATTATGACATTACAGTCCACTCTTGGTATTGTACATTCTATAGGTTTGGACAGTTATATAATATAATTACATGTATCCATCATTATGGTATCATAGAGTATTTTCACTGCCTCCCAAATCCTCTGTACTCTGCCTATTAACCGTTCCACATGTCTTGGCAACCACAGCCTCCGTAGTTTTGCCTTTTTAAGAATGTCATATAGTTGGAATCATACAGTATGTAGCCCTCTCAGATTGGTTTCTTTCACTTAACAGTATATATTTATGGTTCCTCTCTGTCTTTTTGAGACCTCATAGCTCATTTTTTTTAGTGCTGACTAGTATTTTATTGTCTGTATATACCATAGTGTATTTACTCATTCACCTACTAAAGGACATCTTGGTTGCCTCCAAGTTTTGAAAATTATGAATAAAACTGCTGTAAACGTCGGTGTGTAGGTTTTTGAGTGGACATAAGTTTTCAACTCCTTTGGGTAAACTCCAAGGTGTGTGATTGCTAGATCACATGGTAAGAGTAAGTTTAGTTTTATATATATAAAAAAACCCACAAAACAAACAAAAAAGCAGACTGTTTTTGAAAGTGACTATATCATTTTGCATTCCTACCAGCCATGAGTAAGAGTTCCTTTTGCTCCACCTTCTCTCCAGCATTTGGTGTGTTTTGGGTGTTCAACCATTCTAAGAGGTGTGTAGTAGACTCTCATTTTAATTTGCATTTTCCTAATGACATATGATGTGAAGCATCTTTTCATATGCATATTTGCCATCTGTATATATTCTTTGTTAAGGTATCTTTCAAGATCTTTGGTCCATTTTTTAATTAGGTTGTTTGTTTTTTTTTATAGTTGAGTTTTAAGTGTTCTTTGTGTATTTTGTATAACAGTTTCTTATTGGATGTGTCTTTTACAAGTATTTTCTCCCAGTTTGTGACTTGTCTCTTCAGTCTCTTGACATTGCTTTTCACAAACAGAAGTTTTAATTTGAATGAACTTCTTATCAATTATTTCTTTCATTCGTTATAATCTTCTTTATAGTAATACCAATCATAATTGGAGGCTTTGGTAACTGACTGGTCCCTCTAATAATCGGTGCACTGGACATGGCCTTCCCACGTATGAACAACATAAGCTTCTGACTCTTACCCCCCTCCTTCTTACTTCTACTAGCCTCATCTATGGTAGAAGCCGGTGCTGGAATGGGCTGAACCGTATAGCCCCTCTGGCAGGAAACCTGGCACATGCGGGGGCTTCTGTGGATCTAGCCATCTTCTCCCTCCATTTAGCAGGGGTATCCTCTATTTTAAGGGCAATCAACTTTATTACTGAGATTATTAACATAAAACCTCCTGTCCGATCCCAATACCAGGCACCACTCTTTCATGGATCATGCCTTTAGTGTTATATCTAAAAAGTCATCACTATATTCAAGGTCATCTAGGTTTTCTCCTGTTATCTTCTAGGAGTTTTGTAGTTTTGTATTGCACATTAAAGGCTGTGATCTATTTTGAGCTATTTTTGTGAAGGCTGTAAAGTCTATGTCTAGATTCATTTTTTGCATGTGGGTGTCCAGTTATTCCTACACCATTTGTTGAAAAAAAAAATCTCTTTACTCCATTGTATTGCCTTTGCTCTTTTGTGAAAGATAGGTGGGCTGTATTTATGGGTCTATTTCTGGCTCTCCATTTGGTTACATTGATCTATTTGCCTATTCCTTTGCCAATACTACACTGTCTTGATTATTGTAGATTTATAGTAACACTTGAAGTTGACTAGAGTCAGTCCCCAACTTTGTATTTCTCCTTCTATGCTGTTTGGCTACTCTGTTTTCACTTCTCCATACAAACTTTAGAATTAACTATTGATATCCAAAAAAATAACTTGCTGGGATTTTGATTGGGATTGCATTGAATCTGTAGATAAAGTTAGAAAGTACTGACATCTTGACAATATTGAGTCTTCCTACTAGCCTCAATAGAAACAGAATATCACTCCATTTATTTAGTTCTTTGATTTTGGTCATCAGAATTTTGCAGTTTTCCTCGTATCGATCTTGTACATGTTTTGTTAGGTTTATATGCAAATATTTCATTTTTGACATGCCAGTATAAATGCTATTTAGTTTTTAATTTCAAATTCTACTTGTTCATTACTGGTATATAGCAAAGCAATTGACTTTTGTATATTAACACCATACCTTGCAGTCTTGTTATAATCACTTATTAGTTCTAGAACAGTTTTTGTGAGTTCTCTCAGATTTTCCGCATAGAGAACCATGTCCTCTGAAAACAAAGACAGTTTTATTTCTTCCCCACCTGTATACATTTTATTGTCTTATTGCATTAGCTAGCATCCCATTGGTTTAACAAGCCTGCAAGAGCCTTTCAAGCTGCATGTTGGATCCATATCCAGGGTTCTTTTCTAGGAGGCTAAATCCTGAGTTAGAGGAAGTTATCACCAAATCAGCAAACGTTCCCTTATCTGGCTCTATATTCTAACTATCCCTCTTCCCCCTCAACATTCACTCTGATGCCTATTTTTCCAGTTTATGCTGATACAGATTACATCCTGAAGGTCATTCAATGTATAATACCTTTTCTCCTTTAACAGGATAACTTTCCCCAGTTGGGTCATTCTTGCCCTTAGTTTTTGGTTTGGTGTCTAGGGTGGAAGATGGGAGCAGATTTTAAGGAGAATAGCATTTTTTCTGCAAAGTTTCTGTCTTGGTTGTGACATCTGCATAGTCGTTAAGCAATGAGGTGGAGGAAGTTTGTTTTATCCTCTAACAGATCCAGAAGGTTCCAGTGAATCAGTGGGTGCTAAGGAGTCATGGTTATCTACCAGATATTCTTATCCCACGTGTCAGGCTTCCACTGTTTCTCTACCGAGCACTTGACTTTGGAGTAGAAAACTTGCCAGCTCGTAAATTCATTCTTCTCTGCAGTTCTGCTACTTTGCAATTAAGTCCTTTACCTGACTATCAGTTTGGTTTCTCCTTTGGCTATAAGGGTTTTTTCTTTTTCTTCTTAATGATGCCTTGGAGACTCTCTGACTTTCACATTTTGCTGTAGTTGGTAATTAGTTAACTTTAGCCTGTCATTTTCTCTCTATAATGCATCGCTTAGCCACAGCCAACTAATTTCAAAGTTCTTGTAAGTACTATTTCCTTTATTCCTCTCAAATGCCAAGGATATCGCAAAAGCCAGTACATCCTCTTCTACCTGTAACCTTTCCCAGTTCACTGTAGGTTCCTACACAATAGGAACATAACTGTCGCATGCATGACAGGGCTTATTAACACACCGCATACCATTGTGATATGATCCTCATTGATATCTGGCCACATATCACATTGATATGTGATCCAACTCTAGAATCTCATCTAGAGAGTCTACTTTGTAGGACTACTTCCTATACCAACTCTTTTAGGTTAGAATTCCTAGAAGCAGACCCTGAACCAAGGATTGAAGTGCAGGTGATTTATTTAAAACTTGTTCCCTGGAGAGAGCAATAAGAGATTGGGAGAATTAGAATATGGAAGATATAGAAAGGTTGATAAGATAAGAAAGGTTGCAATTTTGGGTGAAGTTCAGCGCATAGCCTGATCTCATGAGGCATATACATTTTACCTTTGAGGCAAGAGAACTGGACTTTAGTGCTTGTCCTCTGTCTATCATCATTGGCTCCTAGTCATCCTGAAGAGATTGCAAACTTCCAGGCACTTCTGGCTGTCTGTCGGGGCAGCCATCTGAGGGACAAATGGGCACTGATTACAGCATAGCACATACCATCTGGGGGGTGCGTACAGGTGTCAAAGGAATCATAGTCTGCTTATGGCACCAAGAATATCCACTGAAGATATTCTGAGAGGCTTACAGTGGCGTCGGGAAACAAGGTACCAGCACACAATGCTTTTAGATTCCCCCCAACCAATCTGGATAGTTCTATAATTTCCCCACCTGTTGATGTTCAACCCTGAGTTTGGACAGAGATAAGAATCACACAGCATCATTCCCATCAAATCCTTTACTCTTCTCTTATTCTTCTCCAGCTTATTCCAGAAGGTCTTTTTCAATTCCTTTTACAGAACTGTCTTTGTATCATATCTTTCTTTTTCCTTGTTCTATGAATTACAGAAGAAAATCTGTGAACTTAAATCCCCCATAGCATGATGTCCTATTTTCAAAACAACCTCTCTTGGCATTTTAAGAAAATTATTTTCTCTTTGAATACATAAAGCCTAGGTCCAGCAAAATCAGAAATACTTGTTTCAAACTGATGCCTTATACTGGCCTAAAAATTCTATGTTGAGACTTCAAGCTGAGCAATGATTCTCCTGAACTTGGGTGACTACTGCTGCCCCTGGAAGCAATGGATGCCGCTGGTGTAAAAGGTAGTATTGCCAAGGGGATATCTATGATGAGTGAAGTGCTGGTTTGCTGGCTCAATAATGTCCTCTCTGTCAAACAACTTATTGTAATATGATGAATACTTACAATTCTTCTTCATAGTAACATTTTTATAATTCTGCCCATGCTGGTTATGTTTTCTTTCTTCTCTTTGGGCAGCGCCACTTGTCTTCTCTCTGTTCTCTTTGTTTTGCTGTTTGCCTCCAGCATCCCTCCTAAGTCACCCCAACTTAGTTTTTTTTTTCTTCCTAATTTACTTGGGGCTGGGAAACCAGATACACAAGCATGTTGGAATTGTATGTTTAAAGAGTTTCAACAACATGACCTTCTATAAGCGGGGAAGATTCTATTCTCAACAAAATGATATTACCAATTATTAATTAAGTCTTCTCCATCTTTCACAAATTAAAGAGACTTAAACACAGAAAATTCTGGAACTTTTCAAGTCAGTCTCCATTCAGAGATTCAGCTCACTATATATAGCTCCTACAGGTTTGCACAGCCTTTGAGACAGGAAAAACGATCTGGTTTAATTTCTGGGGGAGGGGCAGAGTTGGGACAAAGCAAAAGAGAATACACAAAGCTCCAGGCACAGAAACGGGCAAACCAATGGGACCATCAAATGAACAGGTCATGTGTGAGGCTGATTGTAGATGTGGGTTCTATGGCTTTCAATTAACCAGAGCACACTAAGACATCTGGTACTTTTCGTGGGTAACATCATCACTGGTTTTCTATCTGGAGGGCTGCTCTATTTTCTCCATTTGTTTTCTTTAGAAAAATAGTGTTATATTATTCAACAGAAAGCACCCCGTCCAAGGTTATATCATGAGCTGGCTGTTCTTTCCCTATTCATGGAAGTGAAATTGTTGACATTCTGTTGAATTGATTCCACTGAGATTGCATTCCTGATGTATATATAGCTTCCGAGAAAACCAGGGTAAGTTTAGATAATTCTGTGACTCTAAGACTTGTGGTGGTGGGTGCTGGACTGCTGGGTTGGAAGTCAGTGTGAAGGTATATGGGGAGGGCAGAGGGTCTCCTACTGCTCTGAATTAGAACTCACAAGACCACTTCACTGGTGATAGAAATCTTCCACAGGTATTCCTGAATGACAGGCATCTGCTTCTGCTTTAAACTTTCTACTGATGAGTTGCCACAACTTGCTAAATTCACTGTTGGATGGTTGGCCATGGTTGTCAGAAAACATTTTTTGATAATGAGCCAAAATCAGCCCTTTTACCTCTCTCTGTCTCTTATTTCTCATCTTTGTTTTCACTTCTGGGCTGGCACAGTTGTGGATCAACTTATTCTCCTCCATCCTTCAACTACTTAATAATGTCTCCAATATCCTTGTTAACATATATGAAAAATGCAGTGAGTCTAGCTCAGTTTATTCTTTTTGGGCTTTTGCAAGTGTTTTGCTTTTTTTTTTTTTTTTCAATCTTGTTCTATATTGCAAAGACTCAGGGCTAGGGTATCCAGTGCAGATTTTGTGCCAATAATGACTGCTTGTAAAGACCTGCATGCTCTTTGTCATTAACTTTTGACTCGACACCCCTTTTTCATCTTAATCTTTTTTGCAGATATGGGTTCCAGATCCCAGAGTGAAGGTGGCAAGCTTTTTTCCCCCATTATTTACACTTAGTTCCCCATAGTGCTGTAAGCTGCACAGAAAGAAGAGCATATTGATGTTCCTAGAAAGTTTTTCACAGCTCAGCTCAGGATCTTGCAAAACAAAATCCAGGGTCTAAACACATTTTAATGGAAAAGCTTAGCATTCGACTATGAGAGATGGTTGAGACTGATAGTCTGGAATGTTAATATGTGCACATTCACTAAGGTATTTATTTTGGTTATATTTGAGAATGAAGGGCTCCTTCATGGTTATTCATTTAAAAGAGTACACAGGAAATACTTTATTTTCAAAGAAGGATTCATGCCGTGATAAAGTACCTGCCTATTAGATTACTGAGAGGAAATACAGATTAGTGGAATTCTGTCATTCATAACTTCTCTTTGTTTTAATAGGTCAGAAAGAGTATTTACGGGAGTTCTGCAAACTACCCCAGACATGTTAGGATCTGAAGGCATTAAATGTAAGTAGAAAGCGTGACATTAGTTTTGTGGCACACGTTTGACATGAAGTTGAATATTATGTCACAGATTTGAACCTGCTAATTGTGGGCTGAATTGGTGAGACTTGAGTGGATAAGTATAAAATGCTGAACTACAGGGACAGTGGAATCCATCTGCTGACTTTACTCATGTAATGACGTGGATATGAATGCACATGACAGACTGTTCACCTAAAGAGACAACCCTTTTTCTGTTTCTTGACAGACCCAGGCAGTTTAAAGCTAATGAACAACTTCGAAAGTTTTTAAAGTGTCTTGGACTTGAGGTTCCTCTTAGGAGTTTTTTTCTCCCCTACATTTATTCCCATCATCTCATTCCCCACCCTTTTCTTCCTTTTCCTTTCCCTTTTTTTTAACATTGTTTTTGAGGTTTCCCATTTGGGAGGTCCTTACTCTAACTACAAGAAGTTCTCTCTATACAGAGATGCTGAGCCTCACCCTGTACTGCCTGTCCTCACAAGTCAGAGACCTCGTGCTTTGTTTTGGTTTCTTTCCAGAAAAGATGTTCTTATTGCGGAGTGAAATGAATTTTAGTTCTTTTTTTAAATGGCTGCCAATATGTGTACATAATTAGACTAACCACAAAGCATACCTTAAAAGGAAACTAGCACACAGATATTTTATAATGCATACATGTATCATTTGGATTACCTGAAAAGCAGTTAAAACAAGTATTTCAAGAGTCAGGACTGGAGTTCGCTCTTTAGTTTTTCTCTGGTTGCTTTTGAACAAAAAGTCATATTCATTCATATCCATGTCATGGGAAGAGAGGTCAGGGAGTGTCTCTACTACATTCCTTGTCTTCCAGTGTCAGCTGCTGAGAAATCTCCTCTGTGTTGTGCAGCCACATGGCCGGGCTGCCACCTTTGCATTTGGATCACCTCCTGCAGTCCTCTGTCATCAGTTCAAGCTTTCTAGCTCTCACTGAACACAACAGCGTCCCACATGTGGTGGGCTCTCCCTTTGCATTAGTGCTGTGTCTCTCTGAGAGCCAGGGCTCCTCAGTTTACCTGCCTGCATCAGAATTGATAGACCTCTGAGCTGGAACAGTGTTCTCTGGGGCATACTAGAGCTGTTTCAACTGGGCAAGTAGAGAAAAATAAATACTACTGAAAGAGTACTTAAAAGATTGGCTTTCGTGTCTTTTGGGAACTTTATGTGGGAGGGTAAGCATTTATTACAGGGATAACCAGGTGTGGAGATGGGCTATAGGTGAAGCAAACAGTGGATAGGCCTAGATTTGCTTGTCCAGTATCACTCAGAACATGAGGAAAACAAGTTCGCTTTAAGTGGAGGTTCTAATCTCTGGATAACATCTTTCTTGTTATTGAAAGAGGCATTTGCAGAATGCCAGCTTGTTGAAAACAGCATTGTAGGGAGGAGGTAGACGAAGGTTGTAAGTATTTTTCAGCCTTCACATCTGTAATCTGGACAGTCTCTCTCTGGCTCAGGAGGAGAAGGCAATGGAATGAAGCCTGCCAAGACAATAAAAGCTTTTTCAAGACTGTGATCCGTTAGATAAACAATTTTCCTTCTGCTCCCCAACCCATAAATCCTTTGCTGACTCTGACTTATTTTTGTGTGTATCTCAGAATATAAAATCTTTTATTAACCACAACGTAATGGGAGCTATTCATCTAATTGAACACCCCTCCACAATACAGATTTCTAAAGTAATGGAAGGAACAAAAGAGCTAAGAAAGATTAGCAGAGGAATTGCATTTGTTGAAATCAGTCAGTGAATAAGATATTTGCTTTTTAAAGCAATATATAGTTTTAGATTGGAAAAAAATTCTGGTAGCAGGGTTGGTATTGAAGGTTTTCTTCAGGATACTCATTTTTCCCCTCACTTTTGAAGTCTAGGGTGTACCATGTTTTTGTCTTCTTAGGACAATTCTTGGCACATTTATCTTTAACTTAGAGTGTGTGTAGAGGAGGGAGGGAGAAAAGGAGAGGAAAAAAAGAGAGAGAGGGACAGAGAGAAACACAAAAATAAAGCAGTACAGTACCTGTCATACATTCATGGGAACTTTCTCCTTCGGGATTCTCCTGCCTTTCAATAGACATAGTTTATTCTAGTTCCTTTATAATTATAAGAAGGCGAGTATATGAAATCTGTTTGCATGAGGATTGTTTTGTACGTTTTAGTTGTGATTCTCACTTTCTTCTCATCTCCCTTTCCTTCTCATCCCCCTCAAATCAAGCAATAAAATTGAACTTGTTTAGACTGTGAATCATTTACACTCCTATTACTGCAGAAAATGAATACAGAAAATGAAGGATGTTCACCTTAATCAGGATCAAGTTGCTGCCTCAATTGAGTAAAGAGCAAAAGACTTTAGTTAACTTCATTTTATGTTTGGAACATCTTTTGTGAATATTTCAAAAATAAATGGAGGATACAGGGCTTGTTTGATTTCTAATACACAAGGGATCCTGGGCTTTTTAAAGCTGTATATTTAAGTACTGTTGGCATTCTTAAGACCAACAGAATAATACTGTCTTAAGATCCCTGCAACTCTAGTTATTTTTCCATTTGTGAGCCATTTAGCCTTGTATAGAATGAGTAAAAAGCCCAGCTATAAACCTTCTTCTCAAGTAGGGTGTACATATACGGGGTTCATAATTACAACAAATAAATCTTCATTTCCTGTTCTTTCTTCTAATGATGTGACATATTTATGTTTTTAGTGAAGGTGCATGATTTCTATTTTCTTTAAAATTAGAGTGCATCAAGGGAAGGAAAATGAAAATTCCCACTTTATCAAAATACTAATCTGAGACGGGGACTCAGTTTCATAAGAAAGTATTAAGGGGGAGAGGGTGTGCCTAGCTAAAACTTGAAAGTATAATCATAGTATTTAAGTACAACTTGACAAATGCCATGGAAATATGTGGAAGATATTTAGTGAAAACTTCTGCTAGAAAAGTCTGGCCTAGCTCTGCATTTAAATTTTTTTTTTCTGTCTTTTCAGTGTCAAGCTCTTTAGGAATACATTACTTAAGTTTAATTTCCTACACAACTCAACTGTGATCTCTGTAACCTATTATTATGTTGTCCTCTAACTTCTAATTGCCCCTTTTCTTCATGTTGTGCGTTATATTAAGCACCTTTGTTAACTAAGTACCTATTATGTGTTAGACATTTCTTTAGCCTCTCGATCTCGCCAATAGGGAGCAGATTTAATAAAAAAGATGGGCTTTGGGCTGAGGCCAGAGTCGTCTCAGGCATTTTCTTCATGAATTCTGTAGCCAATCATCTTGTTCTCTCCTGTAAGCTTAAGCACTCACCTCAGTAAGTAGGTGCTCATCCAGTTTTCGTTTCAAAATTAACTTGATGACTGATGGTTACTGCAAACAAGAAAATAATTTAGCTTGTTATGTATTTTGCAACAATGAAGCGTAAATACAGAATTAATTTAGCATGATACATGTGTTCCATTATTTATTTTAAGATTACATTTGATTCTATTCTCCCTCTCCTCAATTCATACTTTTATTTGTTATTAATCAATATTTATTAACCTTACTACATGTTTGGCACAGTCTTTGAAACAGTAGGGAACCTCTTACACACACATACACACACACACACATACACATACATACACACACACAGTGTATATCACCCAGATATTTTGAGTCCACTTGGATACAGAGTTATACACATATTATATAATAAAACAGTGATATAATAAAAGTAAAAGTGATATAATAACAGTGATATAAAAAAGAATTGCCTAAGTAGTATAGTATTACATGATTAGAGTTTATAATACCAGTGATCACTGAAGTTGAATCGGCAGGAAAAGTTTTGTGGAAGTTCTGAAGCTTGAGGTAGGTTTTAAAGAGTAGATAGGATTTGGAGACCAATAACAATACCATCAGTGTGTATAATTCTTTAGCATTTATAGTTGTTTTACAGCCAGTGTCTGTTTTAATCTCCTGTGTGCTGAGAGTAAAGTGCTCCCATCTCTGTTTTATGTATTAGAAAATTCTCACCAGTTAAATAATTTGCCCCATGCCATAAAGAAACCTGAACCTGCAACCGAAGACACACAGAAAAATATTTGTTCTATCAAATATTTTAGGCCAGAGGTTAGCAAACTATAGCCAGTGAGATATATCTGGCTTGCCATTTGTTTTTATAAATGCAGTTTTATTGAAACAAAGTCACACCTGCTCGTTTATATATCGTCTGTGGCTACTTTTGCACTACAACAGCAGTTGAGTAGTTGAGACAGGGATCAGATAGCTGCAAATCCTAAAATATTTACTATCCGGCTCTTTACAGAAAAATGTTTACCGTTTAGCTCCTTATAGCAAAAGTTTGCCGACCCCTGTTCTACATATATTTAAAAAAAGGAGAAACAAATATTAGATAAGATGAAACTTCTTAAATTTTCAGAATTATTTTCTACAATACTGCTGTAAGCAAAGACTTCTGTAAATGAAAGACCACTGCTTTATAGTGGTGGGATCAACAACAGCAAATATCTATATGTGTGCATGTGTGTGTGTTAAGTTTGCAAACTTGCTGCAATGGTATTGCTAAACTTTCTAGACATCAGAGGGATTATTCATTATGAATTTGTACCAACTGGACAGTTAACCAAGTTTACTATTTGGAAGTGCTGAAAAGGCTGCCTGAAAAAGTTAGATGAAAACGCCCTGAACTTTCTGCCAACAATTCATGGCTCTTGCATCATGACAATGCACCAGCTCACACATCCTGTCTGTGAGGGAGGTTTTAGCCAGTAAACAAATAACTGTATTGGAATACGCTCCGCACTCACCTGATCTGGCCCCCAGTGACTTCTTTCTTTATCCAACGATAAAGGAAATATTGAAAAGAAGACATTTGGATGACATTCAGGACATCAGGGGTAATACGATGGCAGCTCTGATGGCTATTTCAGAAAAAGAGTTCCAAAACTGCTTTGAAGGGCGGACTAGACGCTGGTGTCAGTGCATAGCTTCCCAGGGGAGTACTTCGAAGGTGATCTTAGTGATATTCAGCAATGAGGTATGTAGTACTTTTTCTAGGATGAGTTCAGGAACTTAATTGTCAGACCGCGTACAGATACACATTCACAGATTCATGTAATTATGTATACATATAATGTATACACACAAATGTAGTTATGTAGCAATTCTGTGGCAATACCTCTGAAAATAGGAAGATGGTGAAACGCTTCAGATTTACCCTATAGGAAAGGCATTTCTGGGTTAAGGAGCCCCGCTCTTTCCTTCCACATCAAAAAAAAAAATGAGTTGTATCATCTGTCCACATCAGATCATTGAAATTTTCACATATTCTTGGCTCCCTCTCTATGGAGATACTATTTATTCAAATTCATAAATTACAAGAGGAAACTCTAGTCAAGAGAAAGCCTGGCATTATGGACTCATTCAATTAAACATTCTAGAAGGCATGATTGCTTTAGGTCTGAAAATGGAACAACATCTCAGTAGAAATTAAAAACATAAAGGAATGTACTCAGGTAATTGCTTATTAAATTTTCAAACCCCGATGACAATAACAAGTTTAAATTGATTGCTCAATATGTTTAAACTAGATGATGCTGAATGTACAAGCAACTTGCACCAGTGAGGTCTGAAAGTAAACCTGATTGAATAGCTAAGTACAGCAGCACCTTTTTGCCTTTGGGGGCTTGGAGAGAATTCAATAAGTCTGGCTGAGATAGTCTAAATTAATTTGGTTAGTAGCAAGTGCAACTGTTTCTAGTTTGTAGTGACTCTTAGATCAGAAGACTTCAAATCAGCTGTGGGTCTTAGCAATAGAAAGACAAAGAAGCTCATATTCTTGACCCTGAGTACATTTTCAATGTCATGTATTATTTTCCCCCAGAAATCTCTCCCAGTTCCTTCTTTTCCTTTACCACTCACCCATACATTGGAAATCTACAGCAGTTAATTATGAAATGAATTTCTCTGGTCTTCTGACATGTCTAATCAGCATACGTATTTCCTCTAGAAAGGGCCTTGTAAGTCATTATTAAGAAGAGTTCCATGAATACTCTGATTAGCCTATATTTAGGGAATGCCTATTTCAACATTAATATAAAATAATTCCAGTTAATTAGAAGTTTTAAAATTAAGACTCTTCGGCAATCATATTTTTATTAAATGGATTCTACATACTCTCTAATCTGTAAATTACAAAATTAAATAGTTACTGTCTGAGTTTTTATCTTTACTCTTTGAGAAATACCATGAAATAAATAAATATTTAGATAATTTCTTACACTATTTTTAGCTATAACTAAGTACCATACATTATTCAGTGATTTACAGTGGTGACCTAGAGACCTTTGATCATATATGTAAACAATAGTTATGTTAACTATAAGCTATAAGCTAATCTATGGAAATAAAACCATGTGTTCAATATAAGTTGAAATGAGAGCAGATCATCTCCATCCATTAAGTGAGAAAATTCAGTTACCCAAAGCACCCACTCTCCTAGGTTAAACGAGGCTGAGTACCCTGCAATTTCTCTTTTTTACAGCTGGAGAGACTGGAAATTGAACTGTGATACGTAGAGAAGACAACTCTGTGATGAAAAAGTTTATTGTATACACTTGGAGACTTAAAAACTGAAGAGTAGAAACACATCAAAGCGAAAAAGAATGAGGACAGGAGTGGACTGCAGAATTGTTTGGATGAAGGGAAAATAGAAAAGTAATAGGTGCTCTAAACAGTAGAATTGTGATACATACCAAATATCTAAAAAGAGTTTGATTCAAAACTGGCCCTGCTGGCATCTCTTTTTATGATCTGGCACCTATGTGACCACATTTGAGCTGAAAATTCTTAAGGATCAAATTCTCCTGGGTGCAAAGCTTCTTTGCCTTACCACTTTTCTTGGAGACATTTTTTGACCCTTTTAAATATAATTGGTGAGTTTTTCTGATTTTTGTCTGCAGATATGAGTCATTATCATGATCCTCCACAGATATCTGTTAGACACTGTTACTAGTTAGATAGGCTAGTGGTGTTGCAGTAACAAACACCTCCCCAAAAATCTAAGTGATAAAATCACATAAGTTTGTTTTCTCTCAGGCCAGCATAGGTCTGCTGGGTACTCTGCTGCATGTGGTCCTCACTTTAGGACCCAGGGCATCCATCTGGACCTTCTTGGAAAGTCATAGCAAAAGGAAAGAGAGTCATGGTGAATTGGACTCTGGTTTTTAAAGCGTCCGCCTAGAAAAAAAGTCACTCTCACATTTCATTCGCCACAACTAGCCACATGGTCATACCAATACAAAGAGTTGTGAGGTACAATGGCTCTGTGTGCTGAAGAAAACTAGAAATATTTGATGGAGAGAGAGTATACTGCAATTATCCTGTTTATTACATATAAGGCACTAGGAAGGGACATCTGCCTTTAACGGGCTTATGATTTGTATGAGGTGATGGAAATTATATGCAAATGTAAGTTGGCCAAATTAGTGAATGAGGGACATTTCCAAGAAGTCCTGAGTAGGTGCTGCAATGACGTGATTAGGGTTTGAATATTGGCTCCCCACTTAATAACTATAACAATGGACAAGTGGCTTAATAATAATACATATACAGTGGAGTGACTGATAATGGTTTCCTTATATGTATTTTGTGAGAAGTATATGAGATAATGTGTGTAATATGCTTAGGTAATGGTATTGGGCATGAATGGGAGCCAGACTCTTGGCTCATATACTTGTCTCTTAGGATCACATGTGACAGGAGAGGCTTTGCAGAATAAGATGAGTGGACCCTATCCTTGAAGGCACGGCTGAAATTATTTAGCACAAAAAGAATTGAGGAAAAAGTGAGCAGAAAGTTCGAATCAGGGTGTGACCGGAGTATTTAGGTAGAGTAATTAGAGTAATTAGACCTGTGTGATTGAATCAGGAAGTTTGTGGACAGTGTCTTTTGAGGCAAGTCAGGACTCAATGGAAGTATTTCAACACAAGATTTCAAAAACAGAGCATAGAAAAGGTGATTGAACAGAAATCTGTAGGATAGTGGAGATGTCACAATACACGGAGTGAGCAGAATATATATAAGATGTTTTACTTAATCAAAAAACATACAAACAAACAAACAAACATGGAATCCACTTACCCAAGGTTGACTGACTTATAAGGTAATGAAAAGGAAAGATAAAGAAACAGCTGTGAGGCCCAAAAAGTCGAGTATTTTATGTTTCAGAACCTAAGTACAACAAAGCATGTTAAAGCTGAATGGTTACCCTAACTTAATTTCCTGTCCTTAGGTGACATATCACAGCTCTAAATACTACCCAGATACAGTTTTCCTTGTGTATTGACGCTATACAGAAATTCAAAATGAGCCCATTAAGATTTATATGTTGACTTGTCAGTTCCTGGGAGACAATGCCAAATAAGAGACTGTCAAATATAACAAAAGCTATGAAAGAAATAAATAGTGTATCCAAGTACACCAATCAGCTTGAAGTTAAAAAAAAATAACAACGTGAATTCAGTTGTTACAGCAGAAATAATTCCGTGGCTGTGAACACACACACCACTGACTGAATTCATTGGCAGGTTATGTGAGGTATAGCCTGCTGCCAGCTGCTGTATTTAAAGCTGCTTTGGATTAGAATGCAGATGTACAACATTTAGAGTTTATAGTTTAAACATGGATTCATGCATCATTTTAAAGGCAGCCCAACCTGTAAAGTTACAGAACTGCTAGAGACCAAATTACAGATTCATCTGAGCTTTCACATGTACTAGAAACAGATTTGCTCAGGAGGGACTGGAGACAAAACCTTGTCAGTGCTTTGCTCCTAGAGAGGTTCTGCCAGATTAACCTTGTGAGTGTTTGGGCAAAACTGAAATAAAAAGATCATTTTTCCCTCACATATCTAAAAGAAGACTAAAGTTCCTAGGTGAGGATTTCAATGGGCATACCATTTAAGAGAACTAAATGGATATCCTCAGTGCAAGAAACAGATTCATATCTTTTTGATTTGTTTCTCTGTGATGAGGAACAACTGGAAGATCTCTACTGAGGCTTGTGCCTTCATAGCTGACCTACCGAGGGAAGCGTTAATGCGTTTTATTAGTTGTTATTAGCATGCTTTTCTTTGGGAAAGAGAGGGAGAGAGGGAGAAAGGGCTTACTGTGGATATGAAAAGATTTCAACATTTTTACACAGGGTCAGAGTATATATATCTGAATATTCATAAGGAATATGATTTAAACAGTAGCTAAGATTTTCTGAGGCCCCCAGCTATCCAGCTGTAGAATAGTTGGCAGTTTTTCAGGATTTACTTCTTTTCTGAAAGCCTCTTCTCTTTAGAATTCCAGACTTTTTTGCTCATAAATTCAGTTCTGTCTTCCTTAACATCAGAAGTTGTTTTGCTTTCTCCTTCTCTTATTTTGATGCACTGTCTTGAAAAATAAAATAAAGTAAAATTGATGATGTTCTCTCATCTTGTAGACCTCTGTGCCATGATGATTTTCTCTTTTACAAATAGTCAGTTAATTTTCACTGACCCAACTCTACCCAAATTTCTCTCTCCTGCTGGTATTTATGTCAGAATTTCAGTCATCTTCCCCAACAATTTCCTGTTGTCTTTGGGAGCATGTATCTCATCTTCTATCCTTCTGCTTTAGGACCTTGTTCCTACGTACTTCCATTTTAATGCACTGAGTCACTGTGATATTTGGAAGCCTACACACATCTTATTCAGTGCATTCTATCCTTGTCAAGGCATCCAAGGCAACATGCATTGGCCATATGGGTACACTGTCCTGTATGCTCTCTCATGATTTACTTTTAAATGCCTAGTACCTTTTCAATGGTATGATGCCACCTAATCAAACACAGACATACTCAGAGACACACACAACACATGCAAATACACAGGCGAGTGAATGAATAAAGGTCTGAAATGATTTAATATGCAGTTCTGGGCAGGAATGTGAAGGAGGCCCTTATTACTTTGCCGAAATTAACAGCTTGTGAGTTCTTAGATGAGCTTTGGCCAGAAGTGATGTTGTTATTGTGTAGCTCTATGAATCGGAATTATAAGCCCTGGGGCTGGGCATGTTTTCTTTAGTTCTTCAAGGGGTGGGAGGGCTCGCGTATGACCCTTCCCAACTGGCTTGCTTCACACGTTTATGTTGCCTACTTGGCCTCTAAAGGCATTTTAGTTTGACTCTTGTTCTATATGTCTTGTTTGGACTTTCCATATTAAGAATGCAGTTAAGAAAGCACATGACAAAAAGAAGACCAAAAATATGAATGTAGGAATGCTTATGTTTTGCCACGGTCATTCATAGGAAATGATCACCATGGGAAGACCAGAGGGAAGTTTTCCAAGAGGCTGCACAAAGGGATCACTTAGCTGAAATGACTTGGTTTTACCTTTGCAATCTCAGAGTCCTAGTATATTTTCTAGCAAACTGAGAGTAGGTAGATCTCTCAGTATTTTTATTACACTATCAAGAGTTGAAGAGTACACAATGAGAGGAACCAGAAGACTCCAGTTCTGGGACAGCCCAATCTCTCTTTATAGATCTTTGTGGAAACGTATCATATTACCAATGCCAAGTTAGTGATTTATAATATTCAGTAGCTGACATGGAAACTGGGAAACTTGAAATTTATATGATAGGGTGATCTCTTTTCCCTCCACAATTCCCTTCATCACCACCACTGCTCCCCTACCCACCTAAGTACGCTACACGGTGGAAATGTACTAAACTAAAAGGTCATACCACCATGCAAATGTATTCTGGCTTCAAGTGTGCTTGTCTGTCCAGCTGGGGAAGTCCGTATAAAGGTTTATTCCTTCTGTCTATGTGTGGCAGAGAATAAACATATTATCTATTCTATGTTTCGTCTTTCTTTCCCTATGCTTTTCTAAATAATTTCTTACATGTCAAAAAGATTTTTATCCCATTGACCCCAATTTATAAGGGAATTGCACAAACAATCTGAAATTCATCACTTCTATGAGAGAAATAACTTGGGAAAATGTAGGTGAAACACCAATTAAAATAGCAAATGCTGAGCACTAATGTTACTATAATTGTGTACTCCTCCCAAGAAGCCCCATTCGAGGTGAGCTGTGCTGTAGAGTCGCTTCATCTTTTATTTCTTCTTGTTTATTGTGAAAAAAGTTATTTTATTAAAATAGGTATACATTCTAAGACACTGGTCAAAAATACATAACATAGATGTTCTTTGAGGGATGATCAGTTGTGTACTTTCCTTCTGCTCATCCTTTCTTCTTTCTGGTTGAACAACAGAAGCTGTTCTCTGTAAAAGGCTGCATCATATATGTCACACTGGACAGTGCTAAAAGTTTAACGTGTGGCTGGGGGAGAGGGAGGGAGGAAGTGGAAAGTAGAGTACTTCCAAAAGCCTCATTGTCTGCAGGTCTAGCCAGCCTCACCAGTCCTTCCTCCAACACAGTTATACATACTCAACTCGTGTCCTTAAGACTCAGCTGTTTTCTGTAATATCTCTGACATGATCTTATCCCCTCTCGAAGAAAGCAATCCTGGCCTGAGTGAAGGCCTTTCTTCTTTCATGTGTGTGCTCCATCCTGAATACCACACCTTGGTCAGTCTATTTCTATTGTCTGGGGATTAAAATATACCCTTCAAAATTTGTATGTGTGTGTGGGTGGTGTAGTTGGGCCTCCTAATAGCTGTGAAAGGAATTTTATTCATAGAAGTCCTAGTTGTCTGAAATTTCAAGATGGCGCTCTGTGATTAAATTAGCCTTTGCTAGGTTTAAAAGCATAACAAAAAAACTTTATGCCAGATTCCACAAAGATCTCATCTGCCATCACAGCTTCCTTCACAGTATGTAGCAGTAGGAGGGGCACCCCCCGCCAGTTCCACCAAGAGGAGACAGCAGTCAGGAGGAGGTGGAGAGGAAAATGGACGCTGCCATAATGTTTGAGAGTGCTGTGTTGAATGGACATTTTGTTTCTTTTGGATCTGGACACTACTTACAAAACTCAAAGAGTCTGTTTCATATACTGTATTATATTCTTAAAATCATTTTCCTATTAGATTTTTCTAGAAAAGCTTTCATGAAAGTATTCAGATAAATTTCTGTGTACAATTAGCAGAGGGCTGGAAATACCTGCTTCTGTGCCCCATCTGTCCATGCTTGGCAAGTCTGATACTGTATTTCTGCTTGTATTCAAGATTGGTTATCACATCAGTGAACAAGGTGGTTGCCAGAGCCTCAGACGCCCATATAGCAGAGCTGACGGCATAGAGGTCTGTGTCTTTTAGTTATGGGGACACTGCTTGTGTATTTCTTTTTATTCTTCATGGTGGTTCTTTTCTGAATCTTGCAAGGAGGAACTATTTCTAAAGTCCATTTAGGGCAGTTAGAAAGTGAAATCAGACTCCCCTGAGGAGGAATCAGACATAGCAGACAGTGTGAACTATAAGCCCTACCACAGGCTTAGACAGAAAAAGATCAAATATCTCTGCCATATGGTGGGAGGATTTTCAGGTCTTGATATTAGCAGTGCAAGCAAGAGACGGATGCCCCTTGCAGGAAAGGGGAGAAAGATGTGGAAAATAGTTTTTTGGTTACAAATAATTTGACCTACGTGTTTCTGAGCTTCAAAGTCTCCTTTGTCGAGTACATTAAAAATGTCACTATATTTGATTTAGATCCACAGGAAAAGGAAAAATAAAGTCATAAATCACATTAGTCATTCTGTAGCGCTTTAAAAAAATTCAAGGTAAAATACATGTTAAGGTAAATATAAGTAAGACCAAAGATCAGTCAATAATGCACATGGTCGATGGAGAGCTTGTTAAAGCTATACTCCTACAAGTATGAGGAGGTTTAAGGCAATGTATATTATCAGCCCTAATGGATGGAAATTAAGGTGCTTTATAAGCACACAATCTTCACATGCTATATTAAAATGACTCAGTAACCCCGAGTAGGTACACTAGAGAGTTAAAACTAATAAAATTATTGCAGCCTTAGAACAGGGAACCTATACTGTAGGTTTGCTCTATTTAACTAGTATTGTAGAGGTGTCAAGGAATCTCAGAATTGCTTTTCTCAGATTTGTTTTCTAAGAGCACAAGCATACATCTTCAGTTAGCTTTGGGTTTTGTTGTTGTTATTGTTTTCTTTCTTGATTAGACTAGGGAGAAATTTACAGAACATAAAGATGTAGGATCTTTTCTAATTTTTCTTTAAGTTCTTTACATATTAGAGACACTGAGTTAAAACTACTAATTTGGAAAATTGTCTTTTAAAATAAATAATGAAACATGAATAAATACCAACATAAAAAACGTTGAAAGTCAAAGATTCCACTTTATAGGAAATGATTATTGCAATACATGTGGTGCATTGCAATTATTTGTTTGTCTAAGCAAGGCAAAGCCTTATTATAATATGTTATGGATAAGCTGTCATAATTTTTTTTAGTTAGGCTTTTGATTTATGCTGGACAGTAAAGCAAATATTTCCTATTTTTTTCAGTTTTGTGGCATTTCTAATTAAACCAAAGTTTTCCTCATTGAGTCTCCCTGTTCATGATGAACTTGTATAATTAATCATTGTTACTTTTTCACTTTTGTTAGGTCCCTTTTCTACCTCAACTCATGTTTTTTTTCACCTAATCTGTCTATTGTCCTGAGGCCCTGATGATCTCATGTCTTCTTTTTGTCAAAAATCACCTACATTACTGAGAAAATGGATCATCTTTCAACCATACACAACCTCAAGACAGCAATTGGACATTTTCCTAGGTCTTACCCATCCAGGGGTCATGTCCTGGTATAGTACTCAAGAGCAATATTTGAAAGATTTAATAGCCAATTCAGCACAAGCTCTGACCCATCCGTATGGAAAATAAGCCATTAGTGCTGAAGGAGCATCCTGCCGGTCCCCTGATGGGCCAGGCCCTTGAGTTACTGAATTGGCTGTGGCACGGGGAGCTTTCTGGGAGAATTTCCAGGCTAGCCAGGTGGGGGAGCTAAGAGCCATGGCTGTTCACCAATATGGACAAAAGGCTTTCATTACTCTTACAGATGAAATGGCCGTGCATGTGTGCACTAGCTGCCTGTCACCCCTGAGGTTGTCTCTGTGGAGATCCATTCCTTCCTCTTCTCCTTGTAGGCGTTCATGAATGCTTTAGTACCATGCTACTGCATGTGTGCTACGTGGACCAGCAGCAGCAGCATCTCTGTACCTAGTTAGCAGGACAGACCCTCAGGCCCTCGCCCTGACCTACTGAATCAGAACCTGCATTGCATCAAGGCCCCTGAGTGTTCTGTGCACACACTGAAGTTGAGAAGCATCGGTCAGCAACTGCATTCTGGCTGGCCAGGGGGTATGGGTGAGTTTCAATAGTTCTTAATCCAGACCACAAATGAGAAGCACTCGGGAAGCATATAAAAAATACATGTACTAGGCCTTATTCCATGAGAATCGAATTTAATATTTCTGGGATGGGGCCTAAGCAATAATTGTATTCTTTAAAATCTCTTTACGTCGTTGTTTTGTGCAGCCTGGATTAAAGATAATTGGCATCTCTATCTGATGCAACTGGGATAGGTACAGTTTGTTTTTTATCTGGGAGAAAAATGGGCAGGACCACATGGAAAGTTTACTTAAGTTTGCCACAGCACTTGAAAAAACTCAAAGTTGGTTTCAGCCCCCCCCCCCCATCTCCTAATAATTATACTATCAGGAAAATTAAGCAACCAGTACATGTGACTCCTTGGAACAGAAATTTATATGTGTGGTTTTATGCCTAATTACTTTAACACACAAAATTAAGACCCCCAGAAAGAATCTGCTGTTATTTTAGTTAGTCTGATAACATCAGGAATTATAATTTCCTCTTATGTAATGTGTAACTGAGCTCCTGTGTGAAATTTTCCTGGCACACCCAGAGTTCATTCATTTATTCTTTGTTTATTCATTCATTTAATTTTTCTTTCAGTAATAAAAATTAAGCTTCTACATACTACCAGTGGTATAACTGTGAGAAAGGACCTATCACTCAGTGTATAAAGTTGCACCTCTCGTCTGATATCTGTTTCTGTCAGTATGAAAATGTGACCATTCGCTATTCCCTTCAAGATGGAAAATTAGGCTTGGCGGAATATGGACACAATTATATTATTTCTTCATATAAAGAGGAATTATCAAATACTAAAAGACAATTCTTTGGTGCCATACATTATGGATAGTTGTCTGTGTGGTGGCCTTGTCATATTTTCTAGATAATGCATGTAAGAGAAAGGTGATGATGCTAGGTTTTTACTTATACTTTGATTAATTCATTTCACCAATGACAAGATAGATTGTTGTGCCAGAGCTTTTGCGATTAGTAATCATCACCATGAGTTTAAAAATGATAAAAACGTCTTCAGAGCAAGTTTGTGCCATGTTCTTTGAAATTCTGAATGCCATTTCTCTTCCACACCAAAATGGAAGTCTATGCTGGCAGTGTGTAATTATAAAAACGTCAGACCCATCCTAGATGATTTTTTCATCTCTGAATCGTCTGTTCAGTTTAAAGGTTAATTTGTGGTGATAACATTTTCTTAGGTGGACTGGGGATTCTGGCTCTATGGCTCCAATGTAGCGCCAATTAATAATTAATACATGAAGAAAGGAAAGTCTAAATCAGTAACCCTGGTTCCCTCAGAAACATCTAGGCCTCTTTCTCAGACTCATAAATGACCTTGAAACCACCACGGAATTCTGTCAAAATGTGTCAAATATGTTCCACCTTTCTTTCTGTCCTTGTCCTTCATCTAGGTGCCATTCAGTTTTTCAGTGTCCACAAAAGTTGTCAGCCCTCATTTTAGATACCATTTATTGAGAGTTTGTCTGTACAAGCTACTGTAATAAGCTGTATCTATATAATCAAGCTTAATCTTTGAAATACCCTTAAAGGATTGCTATTATAGTTCTAATTTTTCAGAATAAAAAAAAGTCTCAGGGAATTTTTCTACATTACATAGCTGCTCGTAGGTGGCAAGATTGAAACTCATTTAGATTTTTCTGATTCCAAATTTGTTTTGTTATTTACTGCCCCTGTGGACAACGTTTGTCTTACATTCTTAACATGTAAAGGGAAACCATGCATTAGGACTCACTGCAAAAACTGCCATTTCAGGGTATTTACCTTGAAAGTTCTTTCTTTTAATTTTGCAGAGGTAATGCAAGGATTGCAGTCTGGTTAGTTTCTCTTTGGTATCAGAAATTTGGTGAATCTCAGATAACATATATGTTCGCTAACTAAATTCTGTTGAGTGACAGGACAAGTGTTTGTGGAAGGGAACCTAGCTAAGAAGACTGCTGGCATTCTTTGAGGCATTCAGACAGGGATAAATGTCAGCTGTGTGTAACAGAACATTGATTGGACCAGGAGGCAGGAAATGTGGGCTCTCATTCCAGTTCCCTAGCTAGCTAGCATACTAGCTTTGCCATCTAGAGACAAATCATTTGTCTTGCTCTCTTAGCCTTAAGGAGGATGAAATAAGAAAATAAGTGTGAGCATGATTTGTAAATGCTAAAGCATGCTACAGATTAATGTCTTAGAAATACTGTTGTCTCAGAAGTGAGTATTGATAGGTACATAGTTACTGCCATTTTATTATTCATATTTTTGATCTTCTTTTATTGTTTGTTTTGCCCCTCTTTCTACTTTAAGAATTCCCTTTAACATTTCTTGTAATACTGGATTTGTGGTAATAAACTCCTTTAGCTTTTTCTTGTCTGAGAAGCTCTTGATCTCTCCTTCAATTTTAAATGGTAGTCTTGCTAGGTAGTGTAGTCTTTGCTGTATATTCTTCTTTACATCACTATTTTGTGAATATTTTGTGCCACTCCCTTCTGGCCTGCAAAATTTCTGTGAGAAATCAGCTGATGGTCTTGTGGGAGCTCCCTTGTAGGTAACTAATTGTCTTTCTCTTGCTTTTTTTAAGGATTCTCTCTTTGTCTTTAGCCTTTGCCATTTTAAATATAATATGTCTTGGTGTGGGCCTGTTTGGGTTCATCTTATTTGATTGAGACTCTCTGTGCTTCCTGGGCTTGTATATATATCTATTGCCTTCAGGTTAGGCAAGTTTTCAGTCATTATTTCTTCAAATAAATTCTTGATCCCTTGCTCTCTCTTTTCTTCTTCTGGAACTCCTATGTTGCAAATGTTGTTATGCTTGATGTAGTTCCAGATGTTTCCTTAGACTATCTTCATTTTGTTTGTTTGTTTGTTTGTTTGTTTATTTATTTGTGTATTTATGTATTTATTTATTTATGTTGTTCTGACTGGGTGGTGTCTGCTACTTTGTCTTCTAAATTGCTGATTCGATCCTCTGCTTCATCCAATCTTCTGGCCATCTTGGATCTTCCTGTGTCTATTTTTTCTTACTTTTGACTTTCTTTGCAAATCTTATAGTTCTTAAGTAGATATGTGTTGTGTAACTGAATGTGTAAATTAATTTAAGAGATGCATAATGCTGTTTCAAAAAAGCTTTTAGTTTAGGTATAGTGACAAAAAATCACATATGTAAATAAAATGTCAAGGCTTTAATAATAAAATATGACTATAGGTAACATTTATTTAGCATTTACTGTGTATCAGGCATCATTGTACCAAGTACTGTTTTTAGTTGTCTCATTTAATTTGTATGATTAACCTTAGAGTCAGATGGTATTATTTTCCTGGTTTATTAATGAGGATGGTTTGACAAGTTGCTCATGGTCACATAGCCAGTCAGAGACAGGACTATGTTAGGTATTTATTGGAAGGATATTGGAACATTCATGAAATTGATCAGAAGGCTGGAGGGGATGCTGCAAACATCATTGAATCATTCTACACAGCCAAGGTCGGGCCACAGGAAATATTGCTTAAGTGCCACACTTGGCTTTCCTGCCTTAGGACGTTATCCATACCCATGGCTGACTTCAGTACCCTGTTGTCTTTGCTGTGAATCATTTCTATATTTGGAGTATACTCTCAAGATCCTAAGTCCTAAACAGGAACACCTCACTGGTTGAGTCTAGGCCATATGTCTGTGCCATAGTTGTCAAGGATGAGTAGGAGTCAAGACGCTGCCTCCTGCCAAGATATGAGGATTTCCACAAAAATCGAAAGGGAGTTCTAAAATGGCCAGCAAACATTTCACACATCCATTACTTTGATATGCCTCTCTGTTTCTTGAGGTAATTGAGTACAGACACATGTACCTTTGCAGTGCAGATATACAGCTACTGAGTCTACCAAACAAGCCACACCTTACAGTCACATGTTACTGGTGACTTCAAAGGTCTCCAGCAGTAGAAGAGAACTGGGCAACCATTTTAGAACCACCACGGCCTGGGGTTGAGTGGCAAAAGTCTGCATCTCAGCAGCATGGCACACTGTGAAAAAATAATGATTTGGAGTGAGATGTTTCTTGCACATCCCTGATTGAAGCTACACCTGGTCTTCAAACAGGCCTTCTGTGTGGAAGGTCATAGCAGAGAAATATCCTGTTGAGCCGGAGTAATCAAGGGTTGCCTTGATGGCAGAATGGAGGCTTTAATATAAGGTAGGGTTCAAAAGCAAAAAGAACCCTTGAGATAAATCTAGAGGCAGTTGGGCCCAGGTTATCTTAAGAGTTCACGCACAGGCCAGTTTAATCCTAGTGAAAGCCAAAAGTATATTCCTATGACAAGGAATAGAGAAGATGCTGTGTCTCTGGAGAACCTTCCAACTAAGTGTGTTAAAATTTGAAATGAAATAATAGTACCACTCTTTGCCAATCTGGACAGTCTCATGAAGATTTCTAAGCCAGAGAAAGAATGAACTGCTTCTGAGCCCAGCCTATTTGTCTTTTTTTCCCCTCATGCGGGGGACATTGTGACTTATTCCCTGCCAAAACACTTGAGATCAAGAAGTAACAGCAATAGAAATGGTTCTTTGTTGACACATGACTCCCACTGTATTAAAAACAAACAAACAAAAAAACCCTAAATTCCTTGCTTCTCTTTGACAGCTATTTTAAGTGAATGGTTAAACCCAAGATGTGCTATCTAGGGAAACCCTGGCATTTATTAAGACTGGACTTATTTGAATATACTTTCTCACTTCATTCTTATACTTTTGTCTTTTCCTTCCTTTGGCCAGCTCATCACCCTTCATGTTATGTCCATGGTACACAGTGTATTGGCTGAGAAGAAACCAGAAAAATATTTTTTTGGTCTATAGTTATAGTCAAATGACAATGTTTATTTAATGTGTATCTTTTCACTATCCTACTAAGAGCTAGGAGCCATTATTATATCTAATTTAGAGATGAAGAACTCAAGCTGTAGAGATTTATGTGACTTGGTTTATGTAACTTATTGAAGCAGCTTGACCCAGATGAGAAGCATTCAACATTCTGAGATAATCTTGATGGAAGGTGTGTGCTGTTTCTTCCCTGCCAATTTCACATTGGTTTTTGGAGTAACTTCTGGTTTAGGATGAACCATTACTTAGGATGAGGAACAACTCTTCCCAGTGGCAGCAGCTCTCTCACTCATCTTGCCTGTTTGGGTGTAAGTGACTGTGTATGGAGCGAAAGAAGCCTCCACTGGGAATTAGGAGATTTGGCCCTAATTCCAGCCTTTCTGCTTGGTATTGATGTGAACTTGGGCAAATCAAATAACCACTCTGGTTCACAGTTTTCTTATGTGCAAAGAAGAGGTAAGGGAACTAACAATCGTATAACTGAATACAAAGCATCCAGAAGCTGAAGACAAAGATAATGAGAGATCTAGAAATTTTGTAACACAAGTATGGGTTAAAGAAATCAGGAGAGTTTAAAGTGGAGACTAGAATATGAAAGGAAACATGAGTTCCTACATATATAGTGAAAACAAAAGAAGGATTAAAATTTCTGCGTGTTTCTTAAAAGGGAAACATGTATATGGTTGGCATAAAATATACAAGAGCAGATTTCCGCTCAATACAATAACTTACCAAGTGATTGGGGCTGTGCAGACGAGATTGAATGTCTCAGAATGCATGCTTTTCTAATCCTGGGAATGATCTGAATCGGAAAAGATGAATTCCTGCAATGCATAAAACATTCAACTGGTTCAGTGGCTCTTAACTGGGCAATTTTGTCCCACAGGGGACATTGGTGATACTTGGAAAGATTTTTCAATGTCACAACTTAGAACAGGAGGTTGCTACTGACATTAATGGGTGGAGTCCATGGATGCTGTTGCTAAGCCCCCTGTACGACAGCCTCTGCAACAAGAAAACTTCAAAGAATTATCCAGGCCAAAATATAAATAGTACCAAGGTTGAGAAACCTTGAACCTGATGAACTCTAAAGTCGCTTCCAAAAATTAAACTCAATGATTTTGCAATTTTCATAAGATTTTCAAAGATGAAAATCATCCTTTACATCAAACAATTTAAAGAAGCTTCAAAAACCTTAGATTTATTTTCACTTTAATATGTCCTTTGATCAGTGATACTAGGTTCGTCCACATCCAAGGTTCTTTAAATGACTCTTAGTTAAATCTGGAACATCATTCGTATATGTTATTTTAATGCATGATTCTAGGCCACTTATTATTTCTGATTTAAGTTCCCATTTAGATTAGTTTTAAAATATATTGTTCCACTATTTCACAGTTTGATATATTTATTATTGTATAGTCTACCTCTTTATGTTCCCAGTGTACCTGTATTTACCATGAATGTATTTACCTTGGAGCCCTTCCTATCACTGTTATTTGTTAATCTTTATTATGGTGTGGTGGGTATTGTGGAGATGGTACTAAGCTAGTAGTGAGGAGACCCGACTCTGTGGCTGACTGGTATAGCTGTGGATGAGTTACCCAAGCTTTACACACATTTTATAACATTTCAGCAGAGGTCGTTTATACCTTCAGCTTCTTCCAGAGCTAACATTTTATAGGGAGCAGAAGAAAAACGTTTATTGAACATTTACAACATGCAAGGGACTTCATATGTTTAATCTTTTAATCTTCACAACAAACTTGTGAAATTAGTATTATGGCACCCATTTTTAATTAATGAGGAAGCATGCTCAAAGGGATTATGCGGGTTGCCCTATAGGACTGAGTTAAATAGTGTTTAGCTTTGATCTAAATGAAAGACAATTCAAGCATATTTCTTCTAGGAAATCATTCTTGATCCCTTAGTTTGGCTTGAACATCTATCCTGGTACTGTTTCAGTACTTACCACATTAAATTAAAATTAACTATATATATGAATATATGCTCTGATAGTTCTGAGAATATCATCTCCTTATGGGTAGTAACCATGCATTATTCTTATATCTCCAGTATCAAAAATAGTGACCAGTACATGGCAGGCATGCTAATGTTTTTAAACTGAACTGAATTGAACTCATTATATCATTTTCCACATGAATTTTGGCCACGATAAACGTCCTCAATGTAATAGGCATGATGAACCTAATAGTACAATATTTTCAACCTTTCCTATTCTAGAGTTGATATTTGTCCCTTGAAAACTATGCGCCATTTAGCTGATTATCTTTTTCCTCAGCTAGATCAGCCTTTTCTTCCATCACTCTTTGTATTCAATTCTTCATTTGGAGTGCTATTGCCAGATACCTCTCATTTCTTCCACATAGTTAGTTATTTTTGTGTCCTTTCAATAGACATGCAAGCTTTCTCCCCCTGATATGGGAAGGCAAATTCAGCTCACAGAAGCCTGTGCCCTACCAAGTTTCTTGTATCTGTAGGTATCTTCATTGTTGCATCTATTGTTACCTTTTCTTCCTGGCTTTCTCTTTGTGCTTAAAAATCTCTTAGAAAAGAAGCAAAATGTGATGTCTGACTACTCAGTTTAAGCCAAAGCTGGGTCTGTTGGTTAACTGCAGAGGTTGTCTCTGTGGGTCAAAACTTCAGCTTTCTTCTCATGCCTTTCTTCTCCATTTAAAGACGGACTTAACATAATGAGAAGCTGACCTCCAATCCTAAGACGATGACCTAGCTTTTGCTGCACACACAGACTGAAAGATAATATTGCTGTTTTCCTGAGTTTCAAACAAAGAAAACACCACTCTGGGGATTACCTTTCTAGATGGTATTTTAAGCAGCAGTCACTGAACAAAAAAATCAAGCTAATAGTCTTTTATAAGCGGCAAAAATAAGACCCAGGATATCTGTAATCCAGTGATTGAGAGGGTCTAAATTCTCAGGACTGCTGCCTATTGAGCAATGTCTTTTTCAAACCTTCTAGGTAGTTACAACAAGCCTAGTTAATTTTATAAACAAATGCCCAACCTCTGACAGTGAACAAAATGACCTCCTTGAGCTCTTTTACTAATCTGAATTTTACTAAATAAGAACAGAGTGGTTCGCCCATAATAAAATGTACAATTCAAATAGGAAAATTATGTCCCCATGTCCACATGGATTGAATAAACAATCACAAAGCATGTGGAAAGCTACTGACCAAAGGAAAAGAAGAGTAAAGAGATTTTGACTCTACTCCCTGTTTCTATTTAATTTAGAAACAACTTATGTGTGATGACTGACTAAAGCAAGGGGGCCTTGTAAATTATTGAGTTCCCTGTTACTGACAACATTCAAAAGAGTTCCCAGAATAGGAGGTTGTGATATTTTAAAAGGGTTAATACATCACATGGGGAATTGGATTCAATACCCTCAAGCCTTTTTTCAACCCCAGGATCTGATGAGATAAAATCTCCTTAGGTAGAGGATACATTTCGGTTAAAGCATGTACTTTTACCTCTTGCTATAATTTCCCCAAGGGTTACACTATCTCTGCCTGACAAGCAAGATAGGGCCCCAGATCTCTGCCACTACAGGAAGCAACATGGCCACTGGATGTGAGTGGAAATATTCAGTTATCACATGAATATTGATAAAAAACATGTTTATATAAATGTTGATTTACCTTAAGTTATAAATATTTTGGCTCATTTTAATATTTTGGAATATACTTAAAATATTCCAGTTTCCTCAAATATGTTTTTTCTATTTTTACTAAATTTATTGGGGTGACATTTTTTAGCAAAATATCGGTTTCGAGCATACATTTCTATAATGCATCATCTGTAGCTCCCATTGTGATTACCACCCAAAGTCAAATCCCCTTCTGTCACCATATATTTGACCTCCTTTCCCTATTCTACCACCCTCCCTCCTTCCTTACCCTCTGGTAACCAGTAAACTGTTTTCTGTGTCTATGAATTACAGTTCGTTTCTTTGTTTGTCTTGTTCGTTTGTTGCTGTCTGTTTTATATCCCACATATGAGTGAAGTCATATGGTTCTTGACTTTTTCTGTGTGACTTATTTTATTTAGCATGATAATCTTAAGATCCATTCATATTGCAAATGGCAGTATTTCATCTTTTTTATGGCCCAGTAATATTCCATTGTATAGACTCGTACTATGTACCACCTCTTCTTTATCCAGTCATCTGGATAAAGAAGGACATCCAGTTGTTTCCATGTCTTGGCCACCATGAATAATGCTGCAATAAACACAGGGCTATATATAACTTTACAGATAAATGTTTTCAGATTTTTTTGCGTAGGTACCCAGAAGACGGATTGCTGGGTCATAAGGTAATTCTATTCTTGATTTTTTGAGGAACCTCTGTATTGCTTTCCACAGTGACTGTACCAATTTACGTTTTCACTAGCTTTGTATGAGGGTTTCTTTTTCTCCACAGCCTCTCCAGCACTTATTATTATTTGTCTTGTTGATGATAGCCATTCTAACAGATGTAAGGTGGTATCTAAAGTTGAGCATTTGTTCATATATCTGTTGGTCATTTGTTTGTCTTCTTGGGAGAAGTTTCTGTTCATGTCCTCTGCCCAGTTTGTAATGGTTTTCTTGTTGTTGAGTTGTTTGTGTTCTTTATATGTTTTGGATATTAGCCCCGTATTGTAGGTATAGTTTGCAAATGTCTTCTCTCATTCAGTTGGTTGCCTCTTTGTTTTGTTTATAGTTTCTTTTGTTTTTATTATTCTTCTCTTCCAAACACATTGATCCTTTTGAGAAGACAACCAATACTTTATTGTTAAATTGCTAATTCCCTTTTGTGATTTATAGTAATATTAATATTATCCAATAATGGAAAATGCTTTATTTAAAAAAAACCAGTCACCCTAAAACAACAAACACTTTGTGTGGTTAGTTCATTTGCTCTTTCAATGAGACTTTTGACTGGTTTTTGTATGACTCAGGACCTTTTTAATTAGTTGGTTTGTTTAAATGTTTAGAAAAGCCAGGAGTTCAATTCTGCCTTTGCAGAGAACAATGTGACTTTTGTTTCAACTTTAAAAAAAAAAAAGAAAAAAAAAAAAGAAAAAAAAGAAAAAAAAGAAAAACCATGGTAAATGACACATTTACAACAATTAGTTGATATACGGGAAACAGATATACTTCAATCCTCATTTATTTAGCCTTAGTGACAAACTGATCAAAAATGAAAAATAATGTGGTAAGGTGTATGGACAAAACCATACACTTGACTGCTCTTGCAAACATGATGCTATTCGAAGGCCACCACCCATTATAACCCCAAATTAACACTACCTGTCATGATTGACTGAAGCATCCCGGGAAGTGAAACACTACTCGTACAGTGCTTGATCATTCATATCTGTGGAATCCTCAGCTCCATGTACCCTGGAGAACCCATATGCTACTGTTCTATTTTAGTTTTCACTGCACTATTGTTTTTGAAATATTTAGCAAGATGATCACAGGCCATATGTGGAATGGAGAAATAATTTATTATTTGGTTTGTCAGTCCCTATATTTAAAGGGTTTATAGCATGCCAGAAATTCTGGCAACAGCTTCATGTATAATTAGTTGCCTTATCCTTCAGAGCTAATGGAATGAGTTTGAGGCCAGAGTGAGTTTGTATATAAGAAATATTTCCCCTCCTGGTGTTGTCAGAATCTGTCCCTCTCATCTGGGAAATTGTCAGGGTAATTTTGTCGGGTCTTTCATAAAAAGGGAAAATGTTAAGGTCAATATGGAGAAACGAAAAATAAGCGAGGGTATATTGAGTACTTTCCTCTTGTTTTTGTTGTTGGGGAGAGGGAGGTAAGTGAAGATGAACAGGAAATATAATTTTTCATCAAATTTTATTTTTAATTGTGAAAACAAGTAATGCCAATAATATAACTGGAAATTTTACAGAGTTGTTAATCTCATTTTTAAGAAAAAATAGTTTTGTATGAGAATCCTTGCTTTCTTCCAAATCAGACTCATTTTATTCCTAGAGGCCATTGTTTATAATAAAGTCGAAACAATCTTATGAAGTTGATTACTTAAACTCAACCACTTCCTTGGGTCTTTTTTTGTGATTCCTCTTTGATAGTATATATAATCAGAGCTTCAAAGGGTAGCCTAGGGAAGAGAGAAAATTATCTAGGAATATGTATAGTGTAAACTAGGGAAGTAATCAGACCTCAGCCCATTACGTTTGAGATACAAAATAGAGGGTCAAAATTGCTTCCTCCTGTGGTTGGTCCTGAACTAAACACATATCTCGCCCTTATGTTAGATTATTTGGAAATGCTATTGAAAACTCCAAGTTATAAATTGAAGGTTTTACTGCCACAATTGAGCCTTTGTCTTACTCCTGCACTTCCCAGCTGTTCAGTGGCATTCACCACCTTCCTCAACCCCCACCTCCCCAAGTACGTGGTATTTGTAGTTTCTAATAAACCTCTTCTGTCTTTTCTCTAGTGAGGAAAAACCCTCCTTCCTAATGAGTTTCTGGTTTCCTACAAGGATCCATCACATCTGTCTGCATCTTGGCTTTGGGGATCCATCTCATCCCATCCCTCTGTGTCCTCTCTGCCTTGAAATCACCTCCTTTGCCCTGGACCATGCTTTGATGTGGGTCCTCAGGGTGCTGCAGCATTTTGTTCAGGAACCCAGGGCTCCTGTTCTCAGAGCTGGGTTTTGCTGTTGAACTCTGGCTTTCCTCATGCTGAAGGGTGCACTTGAAACCTCATGTAATAACTCTACCAGCAATGCCTTGGTCTAGATGAAGTTCTTCTCCTGCTGCACATGAATCTTTATAGAATTGGTAGACTCTGTCTCTGGGGGTCTTGGAGCTGCTTTGTGCTTGGCTTTATGTGTGCCTGTCTGTGTCTATGTGTGTACCTGTCCCTGATTACGTGTATATAAGAGACTCTGCGTGTGTGTGTGTATGTGTGCATGCAGGCACAAAAGACTCACTCTTTCCTAGTCACCTATCATCATATGTGTCATGCCCCTAAGGGTTATAACAATTCTATTTCTCTTTCCTTGGGATTTACATTTGATGTCTTCAGGGCTCCAAAGACAGTCACTAGATTATTGACTCCTGCGCTAAACAAGTGTAGTCCATAAATGAAGTTCTTCCTGATTGTAGATTTTAGCCACAACCTTAAATCACATGCATTTTGTGTTTTCCTCTAGACCAGATTCTGATCTGTGAACTGATAATTACTGTTTAATAATGAGATGAGCAGATTACACCAGAATGTAAACCAGCATACCTCGTCCTTCATCAGAAAAGTTTTCCTATGAGAAAGATGTCAACTGAACAAAAAGCTTTGAGATGGAGTTGACTTACATTCTGGCACAAGCTCCTTACACTGTCAGGACTGGTAACAAATAGTTCCAGGGCCAGTACTTAGTGTAGCAATGCTGTAAGAGAACATTCTTGTTGCTTAAAAAACATTTATCTTTTAAAGGAAGCTGGGCCAGGACTGAGCTTTCAGCTCCCCTCTTTGTTTAGCTTTTTTCATTTACACCACATCCCTTCCCAGCTTTCCAGGCACATAGGGATGTCTGTTAGACCATAGGCTCTTAACTCTTGGAGAACCTCACAAATTTCTCATATCCCCCTGAAGAAAGTACTGTCTTCTGAATTGAAAACTTTAATTTTAATGTTTTTAACAACACTACATCAAAAGACAAAACGATTTTATATGTATATAACAATTGGTTATATTAATAAATTCATATGTTCCCATTTCTCTTTCCTAGTCCCAAAATATTACCAAGTAATCACTTATAAATATCTTAAAACCCAGTATGAATTTCTAATCTCAGTTTGAGTTTGTAAACTATTGAAATAATATGGCAGTCATTATTTTTGTGAACAAGTAACGATTTAAAAAAAATTGATGTAGGGCTGACTTAAGATTAAGATTAATCTATCTAAAATCTAAAGTGATTATAGAGAAGACAAACGTGGACTATGACTATATTAAGTATAAACTAGAATGTGCCTGTATATTTACAATGCTCTGAAATCTCTGTATCTGCTCCTTGTCTTCGATAACCTTGCCATCTTGAATTTTGTAACAAGATGATAATATGACTAAAATTTATATATTTCCAGGCAGGCATTCAGCCACATAAAAATTCATTATTCTCAGCTAAATAAATAAAAGTGCAAAGAGAATTATTCTCCAGTTCATTTCTCTGTAACATAGGAAAGCTTGGTAATGTATTAAGCATGAAACCCCATTACTATGGGTTGTTATTAAATTTATCATTTTTAAGTGAGTCTGTCTGTACTCTGAAGTCAGATCAGTGACTCTGCATTTTGATTCACATCATTCTTTGCAAGGGATAAAATGGGATTTATCATCTATTTGGTTTTTCTTTTCAATCTTTCTGGTTCTGCATTGCATAAGGCACTTAAGAGCATCAGGAGAATAGGATCCTTGAGACTAATTTGAGTTGCTAGCAGAAGTCGGTTTGTATAACACTCAGTCTATCTAATTTTTGAACTGGAAATACTATGTCAAGTGTCTCTGACATCAGGTGGATGGAAATGACCTACTTTCCTTCACACAGACCTAGCCCAGTGTGTATAATGCATGTGACACTGATGATTGTGGCTGAAAGAAAGACCCCAGAGCATCCTAACTTGCTTTAAATGAAAACCTTTCTGTCCCCTACATCCATTCTTATCTTCACAGCCTTCACCACTGGTGGGGGCCTTTAAGATTTCCAAAGCAGACTCCTGAAATGTTCATACTAGGTAACAACAGTACAAAATAGAATAATTTAGTTTCTGAAAGTACCCGCATGGCCAGAACTTCCTTATTCTTTAGGTCTAACTTACATGTCATTTTTTTCTCCTCAGCTATTCCTTCCCTGACTAACTTATCTAAAGTTGCCCACCTGCTAGCCTTTGTTTTCCCTCTACGTATGCTGCTGTATCCTCAAAGCCTTATTAAAATGATCGATTTTATTTATTTATTTTCTTATTATGTGTCTCTTTCTGAATAATATAAATTCTATGAGGTCAGTGACGATGTCTTTTTTTTTTTTTTAACCCCAGGGACTAGCAAAATGTCTGGCATAGATTAACTCCTCTAATACATTTGAAAATTTGATGAATAAATTATATGTGAGTGAGGTCATCCTTTTGGCTACTTGATATTTTTCGAGAGTATCAAGATATTTTAAAGACTGGCTAGGGGAAGAGAGGGTGGTAGAAGAGGGATAAGGGGATCAAATATGTGGTGATGGAAGGAGAACTGACTCAGGGTAGTGAACACACAATGTGATATATAGATGATGTATTATAGAATTGTACATTTGAAGCTTACGTAGTTTTGTTGATCATTGTCACCCCAATAATTTTTAATAATAAAAAAATAATGGCTGAAGAGGAATGGAAAATGCATTTTGAAAATCCTGTGTTACCCTTACCACATGATTCAATAGCAGCAGCTGCATGCCTTTTTCCTTTACAATATGTAATATTGAACTGGGAATTAGCTTCAGATATGTCTTTGAATTATTAAATAAATGTATTTTGTTTTTTGGTATTTGTTACTGAGGAGTAGCTGATCATCAAGAGGCAAAATATTTATGCTCTCCCCGCCTCCAACATTATATGAATGACAGTTTTAAGGTAATGTCTATTTGCAAAGTATGTTGTTTCTTTCAGTATTTATAAAAAAAAAATAAAGCTGAGATTTTATTCAAAGGTATGGAGCAGGTCATACAATATGGCTTTTATTTGAATTAAGTGGGAATGAACTCTTTGCTTCTTTAAGTGAAATTAAACATTTAGTCAGTTTCAACTTCAGTATTACTTATTGGAATCTTCCTTAAAGATCATGCAAGAAAGAACAGTAACAATCAAGATCGCACGGTGAAAGCATAATTTTTGTCAATTAAACTGTAAAAAACAAAATAGTACACTTTTTTTTTTTTTTTAAATCAATCTGGTCTCTCAGGAAACAATCAAGAGGCAGTGAAAATTTTGGGGGGAAGACCCCAGGCTTAGGTCATTAGTTATTTCAAAATACTACCTGGAAACCTCAATAATAAGCAATCTCAGAACATGACTTAGCATTTGTTTTAGGCTTGATCTACCTCCTGATGCCATTTAATTAAAATCAGTGAGTGAAAGAGGTTATTAAAGGCAAAAAGAGTAGAGATCAAGATGGAATCTAGATTGGATCAAAGTGACCTTGCAGGCTGATACTAGCTGGGACTTTGTGGTAATGGCATTTCAAACAGCTAGTGTTTCAAAAGTTAGGTAATTAAATTGGTGAAATAGTTATGACACTTTCCAAATTGAGCTATAGATTTGACACAATTCCAAATGTACTTCCACCATGCTTTTTTGTAGAAATCTACAAGCTGATTCTAAAATTTATATGAAAACACCTGGGAACTAGAATATGTAAACCAGTCTTGTAAAAGAAGAACAAAGTTGGAGGACTACCGCTATCTCAATTAAAGACTTATCACAAAGCCATCTTATAAAGAAGGTGTGGTACTGACATAGGACAAATACACATATCAATAGAAGAGAATAGAGAGCTCAGATACAGACCTGCATTGATCTGGTCAACTTTTAATGAGGGAACCACACAAGTTCAATGCAGAAAGAAAAGTCCTCTTAACAAATGGTGCTGGAACAACTGGATATGAATGTGAAACAAATGAGCCTCAACCTCTACCTTTCACTGCACACAAAAATAATAATAATTAGAGATAGATCATAGGCCTAAACAAAAAAAAGTGAAAACTATAAAACTAGGCTAGAGGAATATGTTTATGAATTATGTACAGGTAAAAGTTGCTTAGAACAAGAAAACAATAACCATGAAAGAAAAACTTGATAAATTATAATTCATCAAAATTTAAAATTTCTCATCAAAATACATAATTTAGAAAGCATTTTGGCAACCCACACACTAGAAGAAAGTGTTTGTAAAATATAGAGTGCTGAAAATGACTAGTGTTCAGGATATATTAAAAATACCCGCAGTTCAATAATAAAGTGATTAGAAACCTAATAAAAGTGGACAAGTGAGTGGAACAGGCACTTTACCAAGGAATATATAAAAATGGCCAGTAAACATGTGAAAACATTTATCTTCATTAAATGTTTCTTTACTAATGTTTTCTTCTTTACTAATCTCCAGGGAATTTCAAATTAAAACCCTGATGACATTCTGTGACATACCCACCAAATAGCATAAAATACATGCTACATATGTATCAAGGGTAATAAAACTGATGTACTCAGAGAATGTAAGAAAAAAATGATACCTGTGTCTATTATTTGAAGTGGCTACAAATATGAAATACAGAGGGTGACCAAAAAAACGTATACACATTTCAAGAAAGGAAAAAACTGGATTCAAATTGTAATACTCAATATATACTGATAACAAAAAATGAATATAAGACATGTTTGACTTCTGCAATTACAAGAGATGCTCAAAGTGGTTACCATAAGTGTTCAGACACTGATTATGGTGAACTACTGGTTGAGCATTGTTGACCAACGTATCCATATACAAGTGTCCACTTGTGTATTTTTGGCACCCCCAGTATTTCATAGCAGTAAATTATGTTTAATAACAGCATATGACTGAATGTCTTGCCCTCAGATCTGATCAATGTCCAAATGCTGTATTTCTTTTGATAAAGGGCAAATTTAGGTAGATTCCATGTTCCGTTTCACATTGTATTAAAATCATGACCATCAATTTCAGTAGAGTGCCATATTTGATTTTAATAGTAACATGATTTTAAAGGTCAGCTTTAGCTATGCCCATAAAAATGTTATGGAACAAGAAATACTTTGACTCAGTTAGATTTTCATTTGCTATTTTAAAAGCAAAACTTTTAATCATATATAAATACATTACTGTTACTCTTTTGTGACTAACTGAATTATTTGCTCATGAAAATCCAATTGCCTTCAAAAATAGAGTGTATAGAAAAATTGTTAAGGGGTAGCATAGGAGTGATTCATTAGTCATTAATAGTGAAATATTTAAGCTTAATACCGTCACGAAATTGTTCCAATACTGGAATAAAAGTTCTTGAGAAAGGAATCTAATTAATGAGTTTCCAGTGGTGACACATTACCTGGTCCTGTCTTCCCAGCCTCTTTTACAAAATTCTTATTGATTCATGAGGAAAAAAAAGGTGATCTTGCCTGTCTAATTAAGATTACAGTCCTTCCTAATTATTCATCGGAGGACAGCTAACCTATATCTCTATGACTTGAAATATTTTTCCATCATTTAAAGCTCTCCCTGTTATTTGCCATTGTTCTAGTGCCTAGAAATGTGTTATGAAATAGTCTGCAAAGTAGAAAAGATAGATCTGTTCGCCTATAGAGATAATGTGTGTACAGTTTACACTCAGACAAAGGAAACCTATTGACAGACTGATGCTGCTACTTCTAGTAGTAATGATAGTCCTGATCCACAAAAGTTTAAATAACACTCACTTAAATTGGGGTCTGGGAAGTTATCAACGCCACTTACCATGAGAAAGACTGCATTGCTTGTGTGTTTGTGTGTGTGTGTGTGTGTGTGTGTGTTAAGATATATTGAGATATGACAACAACTTGAACTGGCAATACAGACTTCTTCAAAACAAGCAGTTTACAGAGGAGGCAGTTTATTTCTAGCTTAGTTCTTTATTATGTATATTTAGTAGGGTCACATTAGCATATTGTACAATAACTCTAGGCAGAAAGGAGGCAGCTGGAATTCTTAAGAACTTTTTGTCATTTTTTAATGTTTCTTTTGGTTTGAGATGAATAGGTAGTTTATGAATCTATATAAAGCAGTTTCAAAGGGCTCACTAGTATGCATACCTTTCAGCAGCTGAGATACAGGAAAAATGAACATTTCCACATAACTTTCTATTATTATAATGCAACTTTGAACCCCTATGTAATCCAATTATCAGCCTAAAATGTTTCACTCTCATTGGCTAACTTGTTTCTCTAATTTTTGTCTTGCAACTGGAGATATTTTTGTATAATTTGCCTTTCTATCTTCTGTAGTTATAGCAATGCTATGCCCAGAAGCCATCTAGAGAAAATACCTAAATGTGTTTTATTCCTTCATTTCCACTTATTTTCTTCCTTTTACATTAGATATGGGGTAGAGTGGGGGATATCTCAGATACTGTTTGTGTTCAAAACCTATTTGGGCAGTAATTTGGTTGGCATGGGTTAATTCATCACTCTCTCATTTTGGAGGGCTTGAGTTTAGCTCTAAAAGGATGGAAATATTACAGGTTTTAAAGTTAGAGTAATCAGTCCACTTGCAGCCACTATTGCCATGAGAAGAAAAGTCTATGACATTAACTAGAGGAAGGAAAGCACCAGGCAAAGTAAAAGATTTTCAGTAGTAGATTGTCACGTGGCTATAAGTACCCATCATGGCCTTTGTTAATGTATTTATTTTTTATTAATGTAACCAATTTCCATTGAATATTGTCATGTGCCATTCAGGTGCTATACATTTGTAATCAAAAGATGAATACATAATCTCTTATTTAAGACTCTTCCAGTTAAGACTAGAGTTTGAACATTTGTGTCTCATACACTACATATGATGATACTATCATAAAAGTGTGTACACAGTGCTTTTGGGGCACAAAGAATGAGTAGCAAACTTGAACTGGAGACTCACAGAGTGCTTTCTAAAAATAGTTGATTATAGTTGGTCTTAAACACAGTTGTAACAACACATGTCAAAATAATGCATACCACATTTAAGCACCTAGAAGTAATCCAGAAGGCTGCTGAAGGTAGAGTAGTAGAAAGATGTGTAAAGGGACGGAATTTGAGGAGTTCCATCCAGGGCTGGATCACACAAGGTCTTGTATATCTTACAAGATTGAGATCCTCAAGTTCCTTACAAGGATTGATATCCTCAAGTTCCGGGCATTCACTGAAGGAATTAATTTTGCTATGGCCAGTTTTGCATTTTGGAATAATCCGTCTAGCTGCAAGATGGAGAAGAGATTGGACAGGGATAGGACTGGCGACCGGGGAACAGTTAGAAAGTTGCTTTCATGATCTAAGCAAGAGCTAAGTAAGCAGCAATGGTGATGGAGGTAACCTATAGTGACTTAAAGAAATGTTAATGTGGCGGAACTGAGCGTAGCTGTTCATTAATTGGATGTGAAGAGTAAGCTACAGAGGGAAGTAATGGATACTGCTCAGATTTCTCTCTTGGATATGCTACCAGTTACTGAGAGTGGGGACACATTGGTCTTGGAGTAGGATGGGGAAGAGACATAGCGCTGCTAAGGTGGGACTCTTTAGCATTCTGGGAAAACAGACTAACGAAAGTCCATCTCTCAAAAATGGATGTGCAATTATTTGAAGAGATTCATTTAAAAAGATAATAAAAATACAAAAAGGCATCTGAGAAAACATTTTACAGATGGGCCATGAGTTGACATCCATTACTCTCTTTCCTTTCTACCCTTATTCCATTCTCTGTCTTATCACAGGATAATATAGAAAGCCATAGAAAGGAAAAGATAGAAAGGCAGACAGAACAGGGCATAGATGGAAAGTGGGCAGCTATCTAGTGAAGGGAGAATAGCAGCAGTCGACTCTCAAGACAGCAGCTTTCTTATCCAAGTGTTGCTGAATATTTACTTTCTGGCTTGAGTAATTTGACATTTTTAGGTCTGTTTTACCTCTAAATCAGTGTTGGCCTAGTTGATCTTTGTAGATCCTTCTAGCTCTGTTATTTTTTCCTGATGGGAAGGAAGGGCAGAATGAATGAAAAAGGTTAATGGAACCAGGGAAGAGGCAAAGAACGCTAGAGCTGGAGTTGTGCTATGTGTGTCCAATAATTTAAAACTGAAAAAAAAGAAATGACAATTTTACCTAACACATAGGTTAAAGAGAGAGAGAATTCGGGGACCAGATGACTGAGAACAGGGTGATGGGGCTGGTAGAGGAAGTGAGGACAATGCTAGGTAACAATGTTTAGTTTTATGATTTTGCCTGTACATGACGTAGGCAGGGATAGGGAGGCTCACAGCCTTTGGAAAGATTAATTCTTCCCCATGCTATTGCCAGCTTTGTGCACAATGGGGAACTACCTTACAATACGTTTTGTAGTTGTTGCTCATGATCTGAGATATGAATTTGTACAATTCACATTATTTTCCCAAATGAGTCACACCAGCATAATTCTACTTTAATGAGATGTTTTTCATTTTTTAGAAAGACAAGTCAAAATAACAGTAGCTTAAACACAATAGAAGAAGCCTGGAGCACATTGTGGAGCATGGTCGACGTAATAGCCCCGAACTCTGTTTCTCTTACACTAAGAGATTAGGAGTTGGGCTGTAAACTAACATTCTAACATTTTCTGCTGCTATAGCTGCAACCATTCTGTCCATAGTCCAGTTAGCAGAATCAAGGAAGGAGGGAGAAGTGTATGCACGCTTCCTTTCATGACACCATCTTGAAATTACATTCACTGCTTCCAACCCTTTGCCAGAACTTAGTCTTATGGTAACTCCTGTCTCAAAAGGAGGCTGAACAACACAATCTTCATTGGAGTGGCCATATGCATGCTAATGTTTAGGGATTCTATTATTGAAGGGAAAAGAGGAGGACAGTGGAAGAAGCTAGTAATCTCTGACAAATATAGTCCTTCAAAATATTCAGGAAGAGTCAGTTATCTCTAAATTGTATTCGGACTACTGTGTGTGTGTGTGTGTGTGTGTGTGTGTGTGTGTGTGTGTGTCTGGCCAATTTAGCATGATTCTTGGTTAAAGTTCTTTTAAAATTATTTTTGTTTTCTAAGCTTATCAGTATAGTACATGTGATTTTAAGCAAAAATAAAGTGCGGCTTTTAAAGAAAGCAATGAAGATAATTTACTAATCATAAACAAACTTATAGTTACCAAGCTTGTCTATTAAAATAATTTTTAAAGTTCTAGAGTATTATTGTAGACCTTGGAGTTTATGAATAGTTAATCGCTGTGTTTGGCTTTCAGGTTATATACACCCTAATTTCTTCTAACAAAGATGACCAGCTTTGCGTTACATTTTCTATCCTGTAGCTCTTTTCCAAAGTAAAATCTTGGTAACAAATACTAATGACTGCTAAATTATTCAATTCCTAGATAATATTCATGCTTCTTATATTAATAAAAATAGATGTAGATATGCTGGCTCCTACAAATGTTAGTTTTGTCTGTTTAGCTTGATTGTCCTAATAAATCAGATTTTTATGTATAATACCTGTTAAATGAGCAAGATCTCCTGATATTTTGTATTATTGTTTGTTGTTAATTTTAATACCAGAGCCTTAATTAGAAAATGAAGACTGAGGATTAAAAAGGGTTATATTTGTCTCTTGGCTCTGAAATCAGTTTATGGCATTAAATTTCATTTCCAAAGCTATTGTTTTTCTTTAAGGGAGATTGTTGAAGTGGTCCTGACATGGATTATTTTTGTGTCTAATTTTTTCATCTGGATTTTGGCAAAGAAATTTCTGTGAGATCAGCATTTCATGTCTGCTGCGTTTTTACATCCTCTGATCCAGCACTAGATGTGAAATTGTTTAGAAGATTTTTATCTTAAGGTGCTATCCAGATCCCAGAAAAATAGTCTTAAGTTGCAAGAAGGTAAGAAGAAAATCAATAATAATAATAATAATAATAATAATAATAATAATAATAATAATAAAGTAACCAGGAGACATATATAAAAAGGCCCTAAAAAGATTCCCCAGAAAGATTAGATTATTCCAGGACAGTTTTGTTGATATTGACTATGTGTCTTGTTCCTCTTATTGGAAATCTTGAAGATGCACCCTGATGACTAATTCTCTTTTACTTGAGCTAATACAGAGGCTTCATTCTGAAAGATAATTTTCTTTTGATTGCCATCTGCTGCCCAGGATTTTCCCAGCATGCTTGCAGTTCTGATCCTGTTGCAAAGTGTGTTGCCCTGCTCAGGTCAGCATGTATTGCAGATATTGTAATGGCACAATCCTCTTTAATCTATAAAAGGAGTACACCATTGTCAGAAAGATAAAACTTGTAGCATAAGAAAAAAATGCATTCATTCCCAAAGCTATTGAAAGGCAAAGATAGGTCTAGAGGTAATGCATGGCACCCTTAAAAGTTGACAAAGTGATGGCAACATGGGCTATATTCACCGTAGCCCTGATCACAAATGGGTTTACCTGAATCTAGCTAATTGTATGTGAACAACAAAGCAAGAGTGAGGTGGTGACCAAAAACATCTTATCAGTTTTTGTAAAAGTTCTAAGCAAGGAAATGCAATTTCCTGATTGTCGAGAAAGAGCCAGTGTAAATCTTGGTGACGTATTTTATATCCCTGCTAATGAAATGTGTTTTAGTAATCTAACTGCTGTTATCCTGGTCTTGGCCACAATGCAAAGCTGCTACGTTTTAGAAGTTTGTATTTGTTACGAATGTCAAATAGTTTTCAGAGAGTTCAACTTCGCTAGCTAGTGTGTGCTTTCCCTGTCATAAATAATTGACACAGTAGGTTCTTTCATTTCAAGAGTACTATCTTAATGGAGGAAAATGTGCTGGGAGGGTTAGGGTGCTAGCTCAATTGGCCATTAAATTAAGGAACAAAAATGATAAGGATTCAAAGGGAATCAGTATTTAAGTGATCAGTCACAAGTGCACTATCACGAAGTGGAGACTCTTACCTACTGTAATTTGAGCGCTAGGTTGCTATTTTTTAGCTGTGCTACTATTGGAAACCACTCCACCTCCCCAACCCTATTTTTTTTTTCTGTAAATAGTTTCTAACCAGTTAATTTATAGAATTACTAGTAGGAGTAAGTGAGATTATAAACACAAGGGTCCCTCACAGCAGGTACTGAGCAAATGCTGGTAAATGTTGCCAAGCATGGTGCTCGGCATGTGTTGTAAACATGAATGGTGTCATGTGTTTGGTTCCTACAATTTAGTCTTTATATTAATAATAGGCCTAATCGGCTATAAGTAAGAATAACCAGCCATTTCAAATGCAAAGCTCATTGTTTCCTTTTACAATTCTAGAAGAAAGTGTGTCGAAAGATTTTTCTAAGAAATAAAGAGAATGTGATCTGATGTACGAAAATTCTCAGATCTAAGATTCCAAGATTCTAAGATCCTTTGATTCAAAGAGCCACAACAATGCTGCTCCTAAACATAAGGCATCATGACATCTTCACATATTTGGCATAGGTCTGTGACCTGGAATTCTGTAAAGCCACTTCATCACATCTTAGACAGTTCACAATAACTACATAATCCACACATAAAGGGGAACATCACATTTTTTGACTATTTGTCAAAGTATCATTGTTTAAATAAATATTTGCTTATTCATAATTGATATACATTATATGTTTCTATGTTCCTAAAGGTGACTTTAAATATTTTATAGGATAATAAAACTAAAAGATTTTAAAATTTATTATCATTTTCTGTCCATTATTATCTTAACATACCACTAAACATTTTGTCTCCCACAGTGACTTCCAAATTTCTAGAATTTTAACCAATTGCAGAGTTTACTTAATCCTAATTCTCAGTTCATTGCACTTGTTTTTGTTATAATTTGTTAGTTGCGTTCTTTCATTTGCCATATCACTTCTATTTCCTCCACACCCTATATAGACTTGAGAGATATACCATAACAATTTATATATGTATGTTTTATTTTTTAAAAAAATAATATGGCACCATTGATTTCACTTTTTTACTCACTTTATTTTTCAGTTAATAATGTTTTTGAAATGCTTTTATATTAATAAACATAGCTCTGTCTTTACTTCTTGCTGCTCCATGGTACTCCATATTGCACATCCACCTCATTTTATTGATCCAGTTTCCTGGAGTTGAGTACCTAGGTTACCCCTTGATTCCCTGCTACCATAGCAACCCTGAAGCAAAAACATTCATGCATAACCCTTATGAAACTGTGAGCATTTCTTTCAGTTACAAACTCAGGAGTGGAATGATTGAACAGAGGCTATATAAAAACACAATTGCACTATGTTTTACCAAATTGCTCCCAAAACGGTTTTACCAGTTTGTATTCTCAATAGAAGTACCTAAGGGTTCCCATTGAAAATTCTTTTCCTTTTTGTCATCTTGAGTAAATTGATGGGAAAAGGAAGACTTGGCCAATTTAATTTGAGAGTAATGTTTTAAAGAGAATGAACATGGCCCTGGCAATATTAACATAAACTTTTTGTGGTTTCTGGCAATTTATATATTACAAATATATATATTTATATAGCATGTGTTCAAAATATAAAAGCATTGACATAACACTGAATCTGGAGCAAAGTATGCTAATAAGTTCTTTTCCTTAATTTGTCTTTGAAAAAATGCAAGTCCTGATATTATATAGAGTAGTAGTACATTTTTAAGGAGAAATTTTAAAATAACTTACCCAGATGAATGACGATGTCTCTGAAACTTCTTAAGAAGTTCCAGGAATGGTGGTGTTTTGCAATTGAAACCACACTCTATTGTGAATTCACTAAGTAATTTGAAGAGAAAATTCATCGTTTTGCTCATTTATTTAAAACATGTATAATATTTTGCTTTTGTATGTAGGCATAATTATATTGTTGCCTGAGTAAAATTTTTATTTTTGATTCATTTGTGTTGGTGATTTGGAATCTGAAAAGCCCTGAGAGAATTACAAATGACATCAACTTAGGGTGCATGACTTAAGTGAAAACACATGATGTTTCTAGCTACTGGTGGATTTTCCTACATTCTTTGATTTCCTTTTTGCATGATTTCTGGATTTTGCTCAGCTTCCTGTTAACTTTTTTCTAACCCCCAGAATCTAACTCCTTCCATAGTATGATTCTGAAATTGCTTTCTTCAAGACCAGATCATTTTATTGTCAAACATTAAAAGAAAAAATAGAAAAAATAAAAAGAAAAATCCTTTCTTTGGCCTTCACTTTTTTTTAAATTAAAGTTTATTGGGGTGACGATTGTTAGTAAAGTTACATAGATTTCAGGTGTACAATTCTGCAATACATCACCTATAAATCACATTGTGTGTTCACCACCCAGAGTCAGCTCTCCCCATCACCATATGTTTGATCCCTTTTACCCTCATCTACCACTGAGCCTTCACATTAAAAAAAAATATATATATGTATGTGTATGTGTAAATATATATATATTAACTTTTGATGCTCTTATAATACCTTCTTTCATTTTGAAACTTGTTTCATTTTATTTTGTGATCCTTTACTATTCTGGCTCTCTCTGTTTTCTCTCCATCATCTCTGTATTTGCTTTACTTGTTCTTCTTCTCCCATGTCCTACTTCTCTTGTCTAACATCAGACATTTTCAGGGCACAGTTGTAGGTCTTCCACTATGTAAAATTTTAGATTAGGTCGCAACGGCTAATTGAACAAGTACAAAGTGAGGGTAGGTTGGGTTTGACGCAGTTCCTCCTTTAAATAACTTATCCCAGAGTTTTAGGTACAAAAAAATCATTATGTTTCAAAATTGAAGCAGCTCCACTGTACCCCACAACACACATAATATAGCTTTTAACTTATGTTAATTTCTGAGCAACGTATTTAATGGTGATACTACTAAACCTGGCTACATGCAGAAGAGAAGACCTAGAATAATGAAAGGCCTGAAATCCATTTGATAAGAGGAATAATAAAGAAGTTAGGAGTATTTACCTTAGGAACAGAAGACCACGGATATACTTGATAACTGACTTCAAATATTTATATACATGACTAGTATGTTGAAGAGAAAGACTTATTTTGTGGTGTTCCAAGTGACGGTGGTACAAATAGATAGAACATTTGAAATGAAATATTTAAATAAGGACATACTGAATAATAAATCCAACTATAAAACATACTGCTGTGTGAAAAATAAAATGTTCCATGTCACTAAAATTAGGGAGGAGAAAATCATCTCTCATGGATGTTGTATTGAATAAAATCTTGAATTAGATTACTTTTGTAATCCTTTGCCACTCAAAGCTTCTCTTCAATTACTGCTGGTTCTTTCAATAGTAAGGCCATATTTCTATTCAACTAACTCCAAATTTAAGAATACTTTTCAATTTATTTTTATCTAATTCCTTAAAAATAGTTCTTAATTCCCAAAATGGCGTTCACAGCTTTCTCTGCTACTTTATTTTTCTTAACTTTATTCCTCTAGATTAGTGCAGTGGATTTCTGGTGGTCCACTCTGGTCCCCAGTCTTCTCTGCATTAAAACAGTTGACCTGCAAGGCGAACACCTCTTAACATTATGCTCAGCATATGGTACTAGCTAAAAGCTCTGTAAAACCTTCTCCTTTGCTGATTTTACCTAACTCAAAACTCGATTACTTGGCTGCACTATAATGATTTTACTGCATTTTACTACTATATTCTTTCTTTCCATCTGTTTAAACTCATTTGTTTGCTCTCATTTCCTACAAAAAACACTCCTAAGGTGTTGTTCCACAGGCTTCAGGGCTCACTGGACCCAACACTTTGGTGCTTCTAGTCTCAAGACTCTTACTTCTGCTTCTAGTAGACCATGTTTTGACATACGTTTTTCACCACTTCTCTCTCAGAGAAAAACAACTGTAGCAATAGTACCAGTAGTGGCAACAACAAAAACCAGGTCTCTATGATACAAAATGGTAGCCACCCTATTGCAAAAATAAGTTTAAATATCTCTTAATTTATCATGAAGTTCCTTTAGTTAAGGAAATGAAACACAAGTAATGTGTGTTTTACTTACCACTAACTCAATGCTAATTCATAATTTGATAAACCAAAATTTTAAGTGAGGCAGAAATAGCAATGTGTCTATGTAAGGTGTATACTCTGTCCAGAAGTAACTATGTTCAATCCTCATTATTTATGGATTTTGCATTTGCGAATTCACTTACTAGCTAAATTTTATTTGTAATCCCCAAATCAATATGTGTGGACATGTGCAGAATGACAATAAATTTGAGTTGCATGACTCACACGTTTCTAGCTGAAGTTGAACAGTGATGCTCGGCCTTGTTGTTTCAGGTCTTATACTGTAAACAAGTGTCTTGTTATGACCCATTTAATACTATATTTTTGTGCTGTTTGATGGTGATTTTCCTGTTTAAAATAGTGTGTGTGTAGTGCTGAAATGCTGTCTAATGTTTCTAAGCTCACAATGCCATGATGCGCCTTAGGGAGAAAATGTGTTAGATAATCTTCCTTCAATCATAAATTATAGTGCTGTTGGTCAGGAGTTCAATGTTAACGAATCAGCTATTCGTATGTTTGTATATGTACACACACACATACACACACATACACGTACATATATATAAATAAATAAAATGTCCTTTAACCACACATAAAACAAGGTGATCAGTGGATGAAGATATTGCAACCAGAGTCTTGCAGGAACCCAGCTCTATATTTTTTCTCAGGAGGAATGTTTCAGTTTTCACTGATTCGTTATTCACAGTGACTTCATTAGAGCATAACTACTACAAATAGGAAGAATTGATTGTATACTATTACTAACTAGTGCATGCGTAAAGTACATCGTAAACATGGAAAGATGTAATTAGTATTCTCTACTTTAATTAATAAAAAAATGTTATTTAGAACAAGGAAGTAGAAGACACGCCTTTTATGCCAGCCAAATATAGTCAAGATATAATTCAAAAAACAAGTGGTACACCAAGCTATGTGCAACCAAAGATGAAAACCTATTTTGAAATGAGCAAAAAGAAAAAGTAAGAGAAGGAGGTAGAAGAGGATAAGGAGAAGGGAGGAAAATACAGTTAAGAAAATGGTGAGTCCCATAAATAAATGGGAAAATTGAAAGATTGTTAAGCTGATGAAAATGAAGACTGTAGTTCAACAGGCAAAGGGGCTTGTAATGACTGTGTTGTTTAAAGCTTGTGTTTCATTTGATTTTAGAGCACTGAAAAATATGGAAAACAGTATACAATTACCACAACTGCATTTTGGGAGAGGAAACTGTTTCAAGAAATGTTTTTCAAGTTATCATTCTAACTTTCTGTTCCAGTTTCTAACACAAGCTGACCCTCCCAACAATTGGCTTGAGAGATGAAAACTAGGGGCAGGAGGAAAGGGGACTTGATGTAGATGTACAGGTTGCTTTGCCGTCTATACTTTGTAGGGAGAGAAACAAAGCACTACCAGCAGGGACTGAGAAGGCACATGGGAGAGAATAAGGAAGGGAATGAGCAATTTGTGAAAATGCTGTGACAACAGCTTCTTAGCACGTGAATTCCTTTCTTTTCTAAACCTCACCACCTACATGGGATGAGAATCTGCAGACCATCAAGCTTTCTTTAGAAAAGCTAATTATAGAATTTGGAGGAAGCTAAAAAAATTTTGTGCTTGGTAGTATTTTGACTGTTATGAACAGAAAAGTCCTGGGTATAGCCACTTGCCTTATTCCCTCCCACTTCTCCCCCACTGAATCTTCCTTTCAGTCAAACTTTTACTCTATTATACAGTTTTGATAATGAAGCTGTTGGAATATAGAAGGAGCCTCTTTAAAGGTGGTCTCCTTTCATAACTGCAGTAATGTACCTTTGGACCGAAATGGTTTCTATTGAATTATATCTGTGATGTCTGCACCATCCAAAATAAAGGGCCATTATAATTGCTCAGGTGTGTGAGGCTCTTACTTAAAGAAAGAGGGATTGGCGTAATAACTTCTTCACTAGTAATTAGTTTTCATATAGTTGAATGGATGTGGAAAAAATTATTTTATGTTCAATGGACTTGGATTCTAATATAATATGAAGAATTTGGTGTGTGTGTGGCGGGGGGAGACCCTAGGTATTTACATTCAAGAGAAGGTAGCAAAAGGACAAAGGAACTGTTCTCAGGTTTGTCCTGTTGCACAATTTGGATTGATTAAGTTTCCTGTAGTCTGTAACAGTATGCATTTAGAAGGTACAGAGCATAGTAAGAACTAGAAATACCCGACATCAAAGAGAACACAGAGGTTTCAGACCTGGTGTGTCTGTGTCAGATGGCAAGCATCATAGCTGCTCTAACCTTTCACTCTGGGTTCCCCTTAGTTTTGCTTTCCTTCCTGACTTGCAGTATGTCTGAGACTTGATGAAATGGTTTACTCAAGTTCAGGGCCTTGAAATGATTGATTAGTTGATCTTTAAGATTACTCCCACCCAGCCCTGAGCCTCCTGTGTTTGTCAGTATTGTGAAGGATTTATGAGCTTCTCAGAGCTAGTTCACAATTGGGTTGGGATTGCAAATGACAATAGCAGATGTAATACAGGTCTTCTGCTAAACAAGCCAATGATGTGTCCCATGAGAAGAATGGGTAAGAGCATTGATCATGATTGATTTTAAAATGACATTCAATTAATATGGATATTCATGAACATTAGTGTCTGGAACTGAATATTGTGATCTCCATCACTCTGAAACCTGAGACAAAGATACCTGCTTTATATAGATTATTTACCTTTGAATTCTCATGAGCAGCCTAATTTCTATGAAGCAGCTTCTATACATAGAGTTGAAGCAATTATTTGAACATGTGTATCTGTTTTTCATTTATATTCTTTAGCAGGCAAACTTATTGCATATGATTTCAGTGAAGTAATCAACAATATGTGAGCTAACTGTAGCTAATGATATCACATTGTATATCAAGAACTTTATTGTCATTTTCTTTTCCAGAATTTACTGGCTGAAATCATTCCTCATAGAAAAATTTTTCCTTAGTGACTAATTCCCTGAGGTTTCTCTCAATTTGGAATTTTGTCTTTATGACCAAAAGCTATTTTCCATATGAATCTTCTTGAGATGTCACTTTTTCCAAACTTGCTGCCCTGTTCATGACAAAGAGCCACTTGTGCAGTTCCAAAATATATCCTCCAACAATTGGGTTCTCTTAGAAGATGCTGTCACATTTCCACCTCACTTACCAAACTCTGTGGTGTCCCTGAAGATAAGAGAAAGCTTATATTAGTCAAATAATTTCTCAGTGCTAATCCAAATGACATCACAACTTGGTTCTCCAGACTGTGACAGGAATATTCTGGATGAACATAATGAGGATAATTTATTTGATGATGAGGAACCCGTTACCTATTTCGTGATGTAGGGCAATCATGATAACAATGATGATGGCGATGATGGTCATCTGTCACTTACTGAACACCTTCTATGTTCTATGTGCCATATTCTATGTTTAGTTTTCTTAAGAATGATTTTATTTCATCCTCATATTAGCCATACAAGGTGATTTTTATTATCCCCATTTTCTAGACAGGAATACAAAGCTCACTGAGGCTATGCAAAGTAACAGACCCTCTGGTCAACTAGATCATTACTTTTCAAATTGTAATGGGCACAGAGTTACCTGGGGATATTGCTCTTCCATTTCTCACTTCTGCCAGGATTTTGGATTCACTAGGGACATCAACATGGAAGGGCTACTGTTGATGCCACTTTTAGCCAGTGTTTTAGTTTCCTCCTTTGTGTCACTCTAAAGGTAAATATAATGGGTGCCTAGCTGTCACTTTCAGTCCCATTTTTTATTCTCATACCTTACAAGTTGTAAGTTCATAGTCCTTATGAGTATTGAGCTGCTCACCAGAAGTTCTGAAAAATTGACAGATATTGACATATTTCCTTGTGAGGTCCACAGAGGACAGAGTAAATGTCTCAGCAACCCTTTATATGGTATAGCAACCAGCAGTGGAAGAACAAAATCAATAACTTCCATTGTTCATATGGCACCATTGGAAGTATTGTTTTGTGTGTGAAAGAGAACCCATGCACAAGAGATTAAACCACACACACACAAAAAAAAACCCCACAAAAAGACAAAAACAAAAACAGCGTAGCACATAGCTAATAGCATCACTGTTTTATGGGAAGTATTAGGTTGTATTCAACTGTCACAAAACATAATTAAAGATTCAAAGGTAGGTAGATAACAAACTGATCTGCTAGGCAGACCGTGCATTGTATAAGCATTGTGCAGGTGATAGAAATTCTTGAATTTCTATCTCTCCTTCCAACTGATTATAATCTGAAAAAAAAAAAGGTCATTTAAAATTAGCTAAGCTCTTTCAATATCTTCAATGAAGGATCTATTTGAATTTAATACATGCTCAAATTTCAGGGTATTCCAAATAAAAAGTCCAAAATTAGAAACTATTTCAAATCAAAAGTATATGCTTTCATATTTCTAATGTTATTCACGTTATCTTACGTTTAGAGAGAAATATATATATATATAATGATTTTTAATGTGTCCTTATCACTCTCTAGGATGATATGTTCATAAATTAAAAAATCAAGGATTGACTTAGTGGATTTGTTTGAGCCAACACTTGACCTAAATTATTTCATAGGAGCTTTTGGATTCTTTTCTATCAAAACTGTGGTACTAGAAGTAGCTACATTAATCCATACCATTAATTCTGTGAAAGCCATACATGATTGGGGGTGAGTTCAAGCCTATGCATACTAATGTAAAACACCCAAATAAATAAAAACAAAACAAACAAAACTCTTTCAGCTAAATTGCAGAAACGTTAGAAAGAAGAATATACCTACATCACCACTACCCTAGTTCAAAACAATTTTAAATTTGTTTGTATTATCTATCTAATAATATATTTTAAATAGTTGCATTCATAATGCACCTATATTTTTTTGGACATGTTTTTCATTTAACGTCATATAATGGACAGTTTTCCTTGATGGCCCATGGGCTTCAAAATTACCATGTAAGTTTTGCATAGCAATCGATTTGCTTGATAACTTTTGTATACGTGCATAATGTAAATACAAAGATAAGGATATACAGGTATTTTTTAATTTTTGTAATACTGGACTGTAACATGATTATTATAATCTAGTATTGCATCTAATTGATAATAAAATAATGTTTACTTTTCTTAAATATTAAAAAGAAAAATTTCCTAATTATTTGGCTAATCATTAGTTTCTAATATAACTATTGAAAAAGCCACAGTGAACATATTCCCTTTATATTATTTAAAATATACATTTAATACATGTTATTTAAAAATCACACATAAAAAAATACTTGCCTTTTATGAAGAATTCAAACAACTCAAGAAAGTATACAGAAATTAAAGGAAATAAGCAACAAAGCATAAAAAATAAAACAACTGCTTGCCACCACTTAGAGCTAATCACTGTATATATTGTGAGACCTTGATGCCAGACATCATTTTTGTATACGTGCATAATGTAAATACAAAGATAAGGATATACAGGTATTTTTTAATTTTTGTAATACTGGACTGTAACATGATTATTATAATCTAGTATTGCATCTAATTGATAATAAAATAATGTTTACTTTTCTTAAATATTAAAAAGAAAAAACACAAAGGAATCTCAAGGAACTACTGTATTTCAAATAAGTATTACCATAAGATTTTCTTTTCTAAGATCATTCTAACTAAAAGAGACTATTAAGCAACGTTGAAATTAGAAGCCTCACTTTTTTTTTTAATTCTACATTTTAACTTTAGACAATTCTAACTGATTTCTAGTTGTGCAAATGTAAATATAGAACCTAAAACTACTTCCCTGCTTCCTTCTTTCATCTTCTGATTTTGTTAGTTTCATTATTCTTTTTTACATAGTACTTATATTTGGCTGTGTTAACCATAATTCATATAATTCTTAGCATTTCTATTATTTAAATGTTTAAAATATTCAAATCCCACCACTAAAACTTGTAATATTTTGTTTTCCTAAGTCATTAATTGGATTTAGTTTTCAAATTGTCATTTCAGGACAGATTCAAAGTTGTATATATTTGTGGTTTTCCACCTGTTGCTGCTATGCTTGAACAACATATTGTCTGGGCTTCATTATTTTGGGTGACAAACAGATACCATTGCATTCTGTCACTGATGGTTGCTGTGTAGAAACTTGAGGTTGTCCCAGTTTTTACCCTTTTTTTTAATGCTTTATGTTTCCGATTTAGATGCCTAAAAATTTAACCCACGTTTATACCTGCATTGGTACAAAATGAGATACATTCCAGATTATTAATCATCTTGTTTGTGATAGAAAAATGTTGAAAAAGTCCCAAATGTTCATTGGTAATGGTTGGTTAAATAATTTATATACATGTGTATGCAATAGAATACTATGTGCCCAGATAAAGTTTGAAGAAGCGGTTTATCTATTGATGTGAAGAAATTTCAAAAAGAAAATAAAAAGGTCATCAAAATGGTGGCGTGAGGTGAGCCTCTGGAAATCTCCTCTGAAATTTACAACAAATTAAACAGCTATAACTGCACAAAGGACTGCCTGCACAGCAGATAGGCAAGACGAAGAAGCTCACTACTGAATTCACCTAAAAGTGGGCGAATCACGCGAGCAAGGGAGGAGGGGGGGGAGAGGTGTGGAGACGAAACCATGTGGGCACAGGATGCAGAACTAGCCCAGGAACTACTGCAGCTGCAGGAGAGGGAAGAACCCAGACTGCTAGGGCTCTGTTTGTGGCCAACAGGGCTGAGGAGACAGCATATGACACGGCTGAACCCAATGCTCACGGCAGAGACCTCGGAGAAGAGACTGGGGAAAGAAGGGTGAAAATGGTGGTTTAAGCCCTCACTGATGAGAAGAGAATGGAAGTCTTAGGCACTGAGACTAGCCGCCCCTTCCCTAACCTCCCAGAGCTCGCCCTGCCCCCACCTATCCAGTGCTAGAAGTGGAACAGTAGCAGTGTCATATCAAAAGAACAGAATGTTTGCTGTTCTGAGAACTGTGGTCTGCAGACACAGATTTGCAGGTTAACTAGTTCCAGCAAGGGGGAGGGAGTTGTGGAAGCAATACTGGCTGTGGTGGTGGTCGGCCATTGCTCTGGGCCACCTCTCACAACTCACCCCATCCCTGTCTCCACCTAACTGGGCAGATCCCTGCAGGAGTAAACAGAACTGCTGAAACACACGGGCTCTGAATTTGGTGCAGGAAGAGCTTTGGAACTTCAAAAGCTCTCCTCATTACCACAGGGACATGATGCCCTATGACCCAGGTGAACTGTTAACAGAGGAGAAGCCTGCCTTCCAGGGAATTTCCTCCATTGTGTGAGAAGCTGGAATAGTGCAGAGAAAACATAACACTACAGTGTGAGAGAGAAAAAAGGGCTGCAGTCGGAGAGAAAATGAAACATTTTACCAACACGTACTGTAAAATAAAAGAAAGATCTCTTCCTATCAACCTGTTGCAGAAGCAACTCCTGTAGATGCCTAGGAAGAGAAATAAAAAATCAGTAATTGTCATGAATAACCAAGGCAAGAAGACAGCTCAGAAAGAAAGTGAAAAGTCTCCAGAAAATGAAGTTAAAGATACGGAAATATGTGCCTTAAATGACAGAAAATTCAGGATTGCAGTTCTGAAAAAAAAACAAAGAGCTGCAAGAAAACACAGAAAGGCGGTTTCATGAACTCAGAAACACAATAAAAAAAAACAATATGAGCATTTTACCAAAGAGATTGAAATTTTGAAAAAGAACCAAATAGAATGTCTGGAGATTAAGAACCAATAGAAGAAATTAAGAATGAAATAGCCAGTTTAGGTAGTAGAGTTGACCAGATGGAGGAAAGAATCAGTGACATCGAAGATAGAAACCTGGAAATTACACGGATGGAAGAAGAAAGACATTTGAGACTTAAAAGAAATGAAAGAACTCTACAAGAACTTTCTGACTCCATCAGAAAGAGCAATATAAGAAAAATGAGCATGCCAGAAAGAGAAGAAAGAGAGAAGGGAACAGAGAGTGTATTCAAACAAATAGTCAATGAGAACTTCCCAAACTTGTGGAAAGAACTGGATCCTCGAATCCAAGAAGCAAATAGAACACCTAATTACCTCAACCCTAAAGGCCTTCTCCAAGGCACATTGTATTGAAGCTGTCAAAAATCAATGACAAAGAAAGAATCCTCAAGGCAGCCAGGGAAAAGAAGAGGGTAACCTACAAAGGAAAGCCCATTAGATTATCATCAGATTTTTCAGCAGAAACTCTACAAGCCAGGATGGAGTGAAACCAAATATTCAAACTATTGAAAGAGAGAAATTATGAGCCAAGAATAATATACCCAGCAAAGGTATCTTTTAGATATGAAGGAGGAATAAAGACCTTTCCAGACATACAGAAGCTGAGGGAATTTTCTAATATATGACCTGCACTACAAGAAATACTAAAGGAAGCTATTCGACCACCATCAACAGGGACAATTTGTGGCAACCAAAAATAAAAAGAGGTAGAGTAAAGGCCTGAACCGGAATATGGGAATGGAGAAAGTAAGCGTGCTGAAGAAAATGGAATACTCTAAATATGAAACTTTCTTTTACATAAACTTATGGGTAACCAATCAAAAAAAAAATCCAGAACTGAAATATGTACTATAATAAAAGAAGAAGCAGGGAGAAATAGCATAAAATACCACCACACAGAAATAATAGACAACAAGAAAGAGGCAAAGAAACCATGGAGACCCAATCTTACCAGAAAACTAAAAATAGAATGATAGGAAATCCTCACACATCAATAATCACCCTAAATGTAAATGGACTGAACTCACCAATAAAAAGGAACAGAGCAGCAGATTGGATCAAAAAACTAAACGCAACCATATGCTGTCTCCAAGAGACATATCTCAGCTACAAGGACAAGCACAGACTCAAAGTGAAAGGGTGAAAATTGACACTACTAACAAATGATATCCAGAGAAAATCAGGTGTAGTTATACTGATATCAGATCAAAGAGACTTCAGGGTGAAAAAGATAACAAGAGATGAAGATGGACATTTCATAATGGTAAAGGGGACTATACAACAAGAAGACATAACAGTCATCAATATTTATGCCCCCAGTCAGGGAGCACCGAAATATACCAAGCAACTACGAACAGAACTAACGGGAGAAATTGACCAAAACACAATTATACTAGGGGACCTAGATATATCATTGACAGCTATGGATAGATCATCCAAACAGAAAATAAATAACGAAATAGCAGCCCTAAATGACACATTAGATGAAATGGACATAACTGACATTTATAAAGCACTTCATCTGAAAACATCAGACTATACTTTTTTTTCTCGTGTACATGGAACATTCTCAAGGGTAGACCATATATTGAGACAAAACTAACCTTAGCAAATTTAAGAAGATTGAAATCATACCAAGGATATTCTCTGATCACAAAGCTTTCAAATTGGATATGAACTGCAAAAAGAAAGCAGGAAATACCACATATACATGGAGATTAAACAACATACTCTTAAAGAATGACCCAGTCAAAGAAAAAATTAGTGGAGAGATCAAAAGATACATAGAAACAAACGACAGTGAAAATACATTCTGCCAAAATTTTGAGATGCAGAAAAAGCAGTTTAAGAAGGAAATTTATATCATTACAGGCCTATCTCAAGAAACAAGAAAAATCCCAAATAAATATCCTCACATTGCACCTTAAAGAACTAGAAAAAGAAGAACAAATGAAACCTAAGGTCAATAGAAGAAAGGAAATAATAAAAATCAGAGCAGAACTAAATGAAATAGAGAACATAAAGACAATAGAAAAAATTAACTTGACAAAGATCTGGTTCTTTGAAAAGATTAACAAAATTGGCAAGCCTTGGCTAGGCTCAGTAAAATAAAAAGAGAAAAGACACTAATAAAATTAGAAATGAAAAAGAGGAAGTTATCACGATGCCACAGAAATACAAAGGATCATCCAAGAATACTATGAAGGACTATATGCCACCAAATTCAATAACCTAGAAGAAATGGCCAAGTTCTTAGAAGCATATAACTTTCCAAGGCTGAACCATGGAAAATCTAAACAGACCGACCACCAGTAACGAAATTGAATCAGTCATCTAAAACCTTCCCAAAAGCAAAAGTCTGGGACCAGATGGCTTCACTTGGGAATTCTACCAAACCGTCAATGTGGATCTAATACCAATCCTACTCAAATTCTTCTAAAAAATTGAAGAAGAGACAGTATTCCCTAACTCATTTAATGAGGCCAACATTACCCTGATACCAAAACCTGGCAAGGACAACACAAAAAAAGAGAACTACAGACCAATATCTCTGATGAATACAGATGTCCAAATCCTAAACAAAATTCTAGCAAATAGAATGCAACAATGCATTAAAAAGATTATTCATCACGACCAAGTGGGGTTCATCCCTGGGGCACAAGGATGGTTCAACACCCGCAAATCCATCAATGTGATACATCACATAAACAAAATAAAGGACAAAAATCATATGATTATATCAATTGATGCAGAAAAAGCATTTGACAAGATGCAACTTCCATCTATGATTTAAACACTTAATAAAATAGGTATAGAAGGAAAATACCTTAACATAATAAAGGCCATATATGACAAACCCTCAGCTAATCTCATAATTAATGGTGAAGAACTGAAGCCCTTTGCTCTGCGTTCAGGAACACGACAGGGCTGTCCCCTATCACCTCTGCTTTTCAACATACTGTTGGAAGTCCTCGCCAGAGCAATCAGGCAAGAGAAAGAAATAAAAGGCATCCAAATTGGGAATGAAGAAGCTAAATTGTCACTCTTTGCAGATGACATGATGCTATATATAGAAAATCCTAAAGACTCTAGGAAAAAGCTATTAGAAACAATAAACGAATACAGTAATGTGGCTGGGTACAAAATCAACGTACAGAAGTCCATTGCATTCCTACATACTAACAATAAAATCTCAGAAAAAGAAATAAAAAACCCCACAATTCCTTTTGCAATTGCAGCAAAAAGAATAAAATACCTAGGAATAAACTCAACCAAGGATGTGAAAGACATATATGCTGAAAACTATAAGACATTTTTAAAAGAAATTGAAGAAGACACAAAGAAATGGAAAAAACATAATGTTCTCATGGATTGGAAGATTCAACATAGTTAAAATGGCCATATTACCCAAAGCAATTTACACATTTAATGCAATCCCCATCAAAATCCCAATGGCATTTGTTAAAGAAATAGAACAAAATTCATCAGATTTGTTTGGAACCACAAAAGAACCTGAATAGCCAAAGCAATCTTAAGAAAAAAGAATAATACTGGAGGTATCACACTCCCTGACTTTAGCTTGTACTACAGGGCAACAGTAATCAAAACAGCATGATATTGGCAGCAAAACAGACACGTAGATGAATGGAATAAAATTGAGAACTCAGAAATAAAACCACATATATATGGACAGATAATTTTTGACAAAGAAGCAAAAAACATACAATGGAAAAAAGACAGCCTCTTCAATAAATGGTGTTGGGAGAATTGGATAGCCATGTGCAAAAGAATGAAACTGGACTGCTATCTGTCACCATGTACCAAAATTAATTCAAAATGGATCAAAGACTTAAGCATAAGACCTGAAACAATAAACTGTATAGAAGAAAACATAGGTACTAAACTTATGGAGCTATGGGTTCAAAGAGCGGTTTATAAATTTGACTCCAAAGGCAAGGGAAGTAAAAGCTAAAATAAATGAATGGGACTATATCAAACTTAAAAGCTTCTGTGCAGCAAAAGAAACCATCGACAAAGTAAAGAGGCAACCAACTGAATGGGAGAAGATATTTGCAAACAGTGCCTCGGATAAGGGGCTAATATCTAAAATATGCAAGGAAATCATACAACTCAACAACAAAAAAGCAAACAACCCAATTGAAAAATGGGCAGAGGACCTGAAGAGACATTTCTCCAAAGAGGACATACAAACGGCAAATAGACATATGATAAAATGCTCAACATCACTAATCATCAGAGAAATGCAAATAAAAACCACATTGAGATATCACCTCACCCCAGTCAGAATGGCTATCATCAATAAGACAAATTGTAACAAGTGTTGGAGAGGCTGTGGAGAAAAACGAACCTTCATACACTGTTGGTGGGAATGCAGACTGGTGCAGCCCTTATGGAAGGCAGTGTGGAGGTTCCTCAAAAAATTACAAATAGAATGACCCAGCAATCCCTCTCCTGGGTATCTACCCCAAAAAATCTGAAAACATTTATCCATAAAGACACATGTGCTCCAATGTTGATTGCAGCTTTGTTGATGGTGGCCAAGACAACTAAAATGTCCTTCCATAGATTAATGGGTAAAGAAGTTGTGGTACATATACACAATGGAATACTATTGGGCGGTAAGAAAAGATGAAATAGGACCATTTGTGACATGAATGGATCTCGAGAATTTAATGCTAAGCAAAATAAGTCAGACAGAAAAAGCAGAGAACCATATGATTTCACTGATATGTGGTATATAAACCAAAAACAACAAAAGAACAAGACAGACAAATGAGAAAACAGTTCAGTGGTTACCAGAGGGTAAGGGGGAGGGGTGGTAGATGAGGGTGAAGGGAATCAAATATATGGTGATGGAAGGAGAACTGACTCTGGGTGGTGAGCACACAATAGAATTTATAGATGATGTAATACAAAATTGTACACCTGAAATCTATGTAACTTTACTAATAATTGTCACCCCAATAAACTTTAACTTAAAAAAAATTGATAAATACAAAAAAAGAGGAAGAATGATGCATACTCTATGCTTCTTTTTGTAAGAAAAGTGGAACAATAAAAATATGTTTTCTTATTTTTATGTATGTGAATACAAAACCATGGAAGAATTATTAAAAACTTAAGGACAGAGATTACATGTGATGGAGATGGGTAGTGGGAATATGGTTGCGGAGGTGAGAATCAGATATTTTTATTGTGTACCATTTTGTAATTTGATATTTGAATAATATAAAAACAAAATAATAAAAACAATGAATTTAAAAATACTAACAAAGCATATTCATCAGACATAAATTGAAACTTGATTTGGTGCTCAGTGTTTTAAAGATGGATCTGGATAATGGTTCATATGCAGATTTATTTGTGATGGCAGTTCTCTGGAAATACCATCTATTTTAGCAGCTATTTAGCAAGCAGGAAACTCAGTTTCATATTCTGCAATTATCCCATTCCCCTCAAATGCGGTGCTTCTTCCTTTTTTTTTTTTTTTCTTTAGTTAAATCTCAAGTCTTGGAAGTCAATGGGCATTATTTATGTTCTGTGAGGAAATACTAAATAAGAATCGGTTCCCTTCTGACTTTTGCAGACTCCCTCAACATTTCTGACAAATATTCATTGTTGATATGGTTCTAGCCATGTTAACAATAGCAGAATGGATTAGGTGTAGCTATCATAAAACAAAGTTAGCTCTGCAACTCCCGACAGATGCTTTTTCAATATCGTACATAGTACTTAATTTGGGAGAAGAATGACTTCATTGATATCAGGCCTATGAAACCTCTAGTGTTTCAAATTAAACAGTAGCCACAGTAAAGTATTTACCTGCAATCTTTATCTGTTGGATTGCCATATTTTTGTATAAAATAATACAAAAATTCTAATATAGAGTGAACATCTGATATAGCCCAGGCACAATAAATGAAACAAGTAAGCGCAAGATATGATCTTTGTTTTCAAGAACTGCACAATGAATTTAGAGTCACAAAAATCAACTACTTCAATGTTTATATAAACGTCTTACCTCAGAAATGGTATCATATCATTATTCCAAAAAATTCTTATGTTCTCATAATAATATATTTTCATATTTAATGAGTTATGTTGACTATCATTCTCTTTTTTATACTTAATATTTCTAAAATAATTGAGACTGTTAAAATGGTGACAGAGTTCTCTCATTTTGCTCTAGGAATGAACTTCATTATCATTTTCATCGCTAAAATTCATTGTGTGCTCTATCTTGATTAGTGACCAGAGACAATAATATGACCAGTAGGGTTGGAAAACAAGAAATTTTGGTGAAAGAAAGCAGTTAAAAATTCTTAAAGTAATCTGCATGAGATGGGATGAACCTGTATGGAATTAGTGGCAATGAGAATAGAAATGAGAGTTGAAAATGCCATTTCGGGAATAGAATCTGTAGGATATGGGGGCTGGATTCGGGGAGACGGTAGAGAAATCAGTGATAAATGAGAAGGTGGAATATTAAGATTTGTAGGGAATGACAGAGGACAATATAAAATTATATCTCCAGCTTGTCTTTAAGCTTCTTGAGGACAAAGGCCATGGATATTAATTCATTTGTTCTTTCGACAAATATTCAAACAAATTTATAAGAATTCACTCGATGCCACACACTGAACTAGGTGTTAGTAACATAAACATTAGAAGGCACAATTTCTATTTCTAAACATCTCCTAGTCTAATAGAGTGACTAGGAGATAAGGAGGTAATTATTCTAAAGTTATAATAAAATATCACAAATGGCATGACAGAGAAATGAGAGTGCCATTTTCTTCCACTTCTCATATGGTCAGCATTTAGCTGCTAAATGAAGGTATAAGTGTAAGTTATTGTTTGCTATTTTATTCCTTTAGAGCAATGAATAAGGACTTTGTTATATCTGGCCCCAAGAATGGGCTGATAAGATCTCAACTATCCCAAGTAGTGACAGGCAAGGACTAGGTATGTCATTTATTAGTGTTCAGACTCATGCTTATTTTTTTCTCCTTCTCTGACTTGACAACAAAAACATTGTTTAAAATTCCAAGTCACAGCACATGACTATATTTTTCAAGTAAAAATCAATTATTATATGTAATTCCTTTGTAGGTGAGTATGTATATACTCTTTTCAGAACCACAAGCTCTCACCACCACTAGCAATTGTCACGTGTCCCATCTTCCTCTCATGTAAACCAGCTTTTCAAAGGTGCTCACCCCGTAGACCTTACCTAAAATAGGAGCTGTTGTCCAACTCCTGACTTCATCAGGAAATGAACACCTAGACAGTAGATAATGCCCTTCACTTTTGCATTATACAGTGATAATATTGATGGTGTCAGCTTAACAAAAATCTATCCTTTGAATTCTTGGCCTGCTGAAGCCAGCTACGCAGGTGACTGAAAAGCTGTGTGACTGTGCTTTTTTTTTTAATTTGCTCTTCATTCTGGTTATTAGTTTTATTGAGTGACCTCTTGGTGCCTGGGTAGAATGGAATGAAAATGGAACAGTATAAGAACTTGTCTCTGAGAAATGCTATTTTCCCTAAATGACAGCTACACGAGGAGAAATTATAGCAAGTTTTCCTTCATAATGAAAATGAACATAAGGAATGGTTTTTAGGGACGAGTGTGTGGTTCAAGCAAGAGGTGACTACCCCTCCTCCCACTACTTTACTGGTCCTGTTCACAGCTTCTAGGACCTGTTAATGACCAGTGTGCTTGAAGCAGGATCAAGTCCCAGTATTTCAGTGGACGTCATTGACTTCTGGGAAACCAGTCAAAGAACAATTGAGCTCTCCAAGGAGAAACACGGGATTTTATAGCTGGAAACAGGGTGAAAAAGGCTATTACTTTTTAAACATCCTTCGTAATTCTATCAGATATCTGAAAGGGAACAGATTGACAGGATTTTAAGACATTAAGATCCAAAAGAAATTGCCAGACCCTTTGGGGTTCTCAACAATAGCAGAGGGTTTGTCAACCATTTTCCAATGTTTAAAAGACTAATAAAAATTATATCCAGATTAGGAATAAACTCCTCCCCTCCGAAGCATGAAGTTGCTTTGGTTTTGGTTAGTCTTGGGGAGGTGACAGAGCTTTGGGCTCATCCAAGTTCTAAGTAGTAGTTGTATGAGTTTGATTGATTAGGAGCAGTAAACCAGTAAGTTATTGCTGAAATGTGTATTGGCAAAAATCCTTTAAAGCATAGAGGATTCTGGAAGAAAATAATAAAAGTTGTTTGATGGTAAAAGATTCGGAACTGTTTACCTTGAACTGCACTGACCTATATGGTGGCCGAAAGACACATGTAGCTACTTACATTAACTAAAGTTAATGAATTAAAAATTCAGTTCCTCAGTCACAGTAGCCACATTTCAAGTGCTCCGGAGACACACCTGGTTAGTGGTGATGGTATTGGACAGCACAGTCATACTATGCTTAAGAAATCATTTTAGACAACACTGAAGACCAACACTTTTGTATAGACCAGAATTTCTTCAAACATAAAAACAAAAAACAAATAAACAAGCCCGCATGTGTCCTTTCTTTCTCTGTCTATATTTTTAATTATGAAAGTAATAGTATATGAGATGATGAAAACGAAAACAGTACTAACTGGCAAAATAGAAAGCAAATCCTCTTGCTTCTTCTGCCAAATCTGTTCCATCACCATTTGTGTATAATACATCTGGTGAGGCTGCCTACCTTCACAGTTCTATATAATCTACTTGTACATATATTTATTGATTTATCAACTACAAATAATAGTTATAGGCTCTCCAACATATAATATGATGCATTTTATTCACTCTTAACACCCTTCCCAAATTACTTCTGTCAGATCCATTTTAAAATATTTACTTCTACTGATTGTTACAATGATCATACGCAATAAGAACATTATGGTTATCATTATGAACATCACATAATGGTATAATGTATTAATAATTTTGATTCCTCAAAATTATATCACTTTACCTACTACTACTGTTTATGATGAAAAAATGTATACACCCATCCATTTTCCCTTTTCTTCCTTTCAATATCTTGCAATCTTGACATACCATATTATTATATTAGATAATCAACATTTATAGCACACAATTTAGATTGTCTATAGTCTAAAATTTGAGTCTAAAATTTGTCTGTAGTTTGAGTCTAAACTTTGTCTATAGTTTGAGTCTAAAATTGGAGCCCAAAATTAATATTTATAAAATTATGATTATGTAAATTTTATTAATTATAGCATCAAGTAGTGTGAATGATTAAAGTGATGGATACATATTCCTTTGTCATGACTTGTTCCTATTAATGGACACTATGCTTATAAATTTACAAAAGAATCTGATTTCTTAATCACACGGTGTATTATTCTAGATAATCTATGTCTTTCTATTCTAAATTGAAATATTATTTACTTGTGTGGAGTATAGCTCACATTCTAGGATTACTTTTGATTCCTGAGGTGTCTATTTTACTTTTTAAATCCATTACATGTCTTCCTCTTCTTTGGATTATTTTTTCATTTTGCTCCAAAATAGTCTCATGAAATTCTTTCAGAAAGCGTGTTTGCGTGGTAAGTTTTCTGAGTTCTTGTATATCTAATATTTTTTTCTCCTCATACTTGATTAAATATTCGAATCAAAGAGAATTCTAGATCTAATTATGTTTATCTGAACTTAATATTTAGGGTTTTTTTTCTCTTTCAGTATCCAATATTGCTTATGCCTGACCCTCCAATTCTAGAACCCCCATACATCTCTTTTCCTACAACTCAGGTGATGTTCAACCTTCAATACCCTGTCATTTGGTAAACCCTATCATTTGTCAATTAGCATAGTTGTTGATGTGATAAGGACAGACCAAAGAGATAATGTTCTTTTCATGTCCTGTTGGTAAATTATCTTGTTAAGTAAGTAATGGGTCCTGAAAGCAATCTTGGATATGTCAATTACTTAACTCAGTAAGAAACTCAATTGACTCCTTAGAAGTGATTTGATATCTTTGTTCTTTGTTATGTATTTCCTTTGTCTCTGCACACAGAATTCCATGGTAATATATGGTGCATAAAATATTTTTGCTTCTGCAAGAGGAAAGGGAATACTTCCTCCCAACATCCCCTACTATGAAAGCTTTTCTTTATTTAGGGAAAGGTGGGCGTTGATAAATGAACATTCTGGGAATGGATTTTAACAATGAACACATCATGGTAATCAGATTTTTGAGATTTATTACATAAGAAATTCATCTGGCTTATTCTGTCATTTATATCAAAACTATCCCATGGCATTTTAGGAGCTGTCTTTTTGGATATACCTAAGGATTCTAAATGAAAGAAACCAAATGGTTTCTTTTGATAGGTTATTTATTCTAGCCTGACCATTCTTCTTGTATATATGTTAACTTTTTATGTAAAGGAATGAATCATAAAAATTTAGGCAAAAGGAATTTTCCCAGTTATATGCGTTGAAAAATTCACAGTTGGCCAGAGAAAATGAGTATTTTATAGTTTGTTTGTGGGTGTAATTTAAATGAAGTCAAATAGATTCATTTTTGGTTGGTGGGTGTGGGCTACTGAAGGGAAAAGAATGGAAGAGATATTGATGATATTCAGTGGAAAAAAAAAAAATGAAGTAGAAAGTCAGAAAGCCAAAACAGACTATGTAGAAATAAATGTTAATGGTTAGAATGATAAGTAGACTATTACCTGTTCTCTTATCTTTATTCATAGAAATTGAGAAAATTGAGAAACCCTACAAATTTTATATATGTACAAATATATATGCAGCAGTTATAACTTATGATCTACCATGGTATAGAAATGTGTAATAGAAGGTACTGATTAATGAAATAAACTATGTTAGTACCTTAGTTTTGGCCCAGATTTTTCAAGACATTTATTTTGTTCCCAGAATAAGCTTTGTTAGCTAGGGCAACATACAAGCAGGACTTTTAAAAGAGGTTAATTGACTTATCCAAGATAAATAGCTTGTCAGTAGTAACTCTATTGCTAAAACTCATATCATTTCCTCACAATTTACTGTTTTATTATCATTGTTGTTGTTCCTGTTCAAACCCCACGTCAGTAGAGAGAGAGAAAAAAAACTAATGAATTCACATTCACATGAAATAATAATATGACAATTTAGTGCTCAGCTTTGTGACTTGACAGCAGACTAAGGGAATGATGACATTGACTTCTATAGTCATTGTAAGCTTAATGAAAAGCAGAGGATTTGTGCAAGAATATACAGGTCATGTCATAGCCCACTTACTTTTATGAATTCTGGTGCTAGAACAAAGTGTACCTCACCTGTGAGCCTTTTGCATAGATTGACTTAGAGGCTTTTATTGGGATGGCTTGAAAAAAATTTTTTCCAATATGAAATTTTCAGAATTATGTTTCTCTTGCCAATCACTATATTAAACTATAAATGTCATAATAATACAAAATGGTCACAAAGCCACTCAATATACAGGAAGAGATATTCATTATGTTCATCTTAGAAAGAATTTCTTAAAAATAAAACAGAAAAAAAAACATTTATCAAAAAGGAAACAACTTATAAAATAGATTCCATTTTAATTTGAAATCATTGTATAATCGAGGTAACATTTAAAGTAAAAAAGACAAGTAATTCAGAGAATATATTTTCTATAAGTATCAATACATATTTATATATATGTTATATGTATTTATGGATATATATTAGTATCAAGAATTTCTACAAATATGTAAAACAAAAACATTATCACCTAATTTAGAAAAATGGGCAAAATATTTAAACCTGAATAGCAATCATCATGGTAAAATATTTTTAACTTCACTAGTAATTTAGGAAATTAAAATGAAAACTATATCATTTTTTTGTATGTCATATTGGCAAACACACACACACACACACACAAACAAAAACAAAAAACAGTACATGTTGAAGAGGCCATTGGGAAACAAGAACTCTTAATACCGTTAAAAGTTGTATAAATTGCTACAGCTAATTAAGAAAAAAATATGGCAAAATAACTAAAATTGAAAATGCACACACCTCTTGACTTAGCATTGACATTAGTAAGGATGTTCTTCAAAGAAACTTCCATCATTTGTATAAGGAGACATTTGTAGAGTACTACATTGTAGTATTATTTGTAATAGAGAAAACTTTGAAACCACACAAATATTCATTAGCAAACAAAATAATAAATGATTGTATATTCATTAAGAGAAATCCTATGTACAACAGTTAAAATAAATATTCTAGAATAGATATATAATATTCAACCTAGATTTCCAAAATGTAAAGTAGAATGAAATAAGTAAGGTACATTTTATGTATAGTATGATATAATTTGTAAAATTTACAAAATACATGAAATAAGTTGGTATAATGTTTCTGGATACATATCCAGGTAGTTGAAGTATAAAAACATGTACTAGTTACTTACACTACTTATAATGATGGTTGTCTCTGACAAAAAAATAGATCACAGAAGATTTAAGATTTGTTTATAATATTTTATCTTTCAACCCTCCCTCAGAAAACCCCTTGAAATAATTAGTGTTTTGTCTTAATAGTATTTTGTTTTGGGGCATTCCTTAAATATTTTTAATTTTAAAAAATAAAATTATTTTACATTGGATAGGAGAAGACAGATTACAGAATAGTCAGCCCTCTCTAACCTAGCAATTTCTGTGTCCTGTTGGATAATAGTCCGTCTGGCAGCATCAAGTAGTACTACCTGTCAATTGTTCTATTAGAAACATTGCACAAAGGAGGCGTATTTGTAAATCTTCACCTTTAACCATATGTGCGTTGTTCCTAAGTGTACCTTTTCTCTGCCCTGTTGTAGAGAATATGTCTTCTGATTTCTTTATCTTCTTATTTTAAACCTCACTTACCCTTCTCCTCCATCACAGTTTAGCGCCATATTGAAACCTGCATTTTCTCTTGGCAGACCTTGAACTGCAGTGTCTATGGGGCTAATCAAATGTGTCAAGTTTTACTTTACTTTTCCATCCATAGACTACGGTCAATTCTAATATCAGGCTCAAATCTAGGCACTGTTTAGCTTTCTGAGGACATTTGCACCCTAAACATTAAAAGTGACCCTGAAGATTAGTACTAAACTTATGGACCTTGGGTTTACAGAAGATTTTATGGGTGACCTCAAAGGCAAGGGAAGTAAAAGCAAAAAAAAAATGAATGGGACTATATCAAATTAAAAAAGTTTCTGCACAGCAAAAGAAACTGTCAACAAACAAGGAGGAAACCAAGAAAATGGGAGAAGATTTTTTTAAACAATCTCTTCTATAAGGGGCTAATATCCAAAATATATAAGGAACTCATACAACTCAACAGCAAAAAACAATTTAATTAAAAAATGGGCAGAGAACCTGGACAGAAATTTCTCTCAAGAAGACATACAAACGGTCAACAGACATAGGAAAAATTCTCAACTTCACTAGCTATTAGGAGAATGCAAATCAAAACCACAATGAGATACCACCTCATACCTGTTAGAATGGCTATTATCAATAAGACAAGTAATAACAAATGTTGGAGAGGTTGTGGAGAAAAAAGGAGCCCTCATACACTCCTGCTGGAAATGGAAATTGGTATAAGCATTCTGGAAAACAGTATGAAGTTTCTTAAAAAACTAAGAATAGAATTACCATACAACCCAGCAATCCTTCTTTTGGGTATCTACCCAAAATACTTGAAAACATTTATCTGTAAAGATGTATGTACCCCTATGTACGTTGCAGCATTATTCATGATGACCAAGACATGGAAACAACTGAAGTGTCCTCCGATAGATAATTGGAAAAAAAGGATGCAGTACATATATAAATGGGATATTACTTGGCCATAGAAAGAGATGAGATACTGTCATTTGCAACATGGATGGATCTTCAGATTATTATGCTAGGCTAAATAAGTCAGACAGAAAAAGTCAAGAACCATATGATATCACTCAAATGTGGGATATAAAACTGAAAGCAACAAACAAATAAGACAAACAAAACTTCATAGACATAGATATAAGTTTAGTGGTTACCAGAGGGTAAGGGGGAGGAGGTTGGTAGACGAGGATAAGGGGGATCAAATATATGGCGATGGAAGGAGAATTGACTTTGGGTATTGAACACATAATGTTCTATATAGATGATATATTATAGAATAGTACACTTGAAACCTATGTAATTTTACTAACCAATGTCACCCCAATAAACTTAATAAAAATTTTAAAAAAGATACCAAACCAACAAAAAAGTGACCCTGAAACTAAACAATGTTTTACAAGAAATCAGCATTGCATAGATATTACTTTGTAGGCTCTGGAGTTAGATGGTTTGGCTTAACCTCTAACAAGCTGTGACACTTTGAGCAAGTTACATAATGACTTTAAATCTCAATAGCCTTATTTATAAAATGGGGATCATAACAGTAGCTACCTCAAAGTTCTTGTGAGAATTAAGTGAGTTGTTAAGTATTTACTCATGGTCTTGATGCATGGTATGCATTCAATAAGTGTTTCTTATTATTTGTTTGAAGACTTGGGGCATTATGGCATGGTATTGACTATCTGTATTCATGCTTGCAGTACTTGGGTAGTAGTTCATTCATTGCAACTAAATCACCAGAACGTATCCATACTATGCAGCTCCAATACTGACAAATGAACTAGGAATACTTTTTCACAGTAGAGAAATGAATACCCAGGAATAAATGACATCGTGCAATTAAAACAACAAATTCCATGCAAATAAGTTCCTTCAAAAAATTCAAAAGCCTAATCATTTTGATTATTTTTTAATAGCAATGTGAAGTTCTGCATTTATCGCCTGATGGAACTCCTGAAATGCATTGTTCCACTCAAAAAGAGCCTAGGTTTCTGAATAGGACACTATAAACCTGATTTCAACAGATTGAAAACAAGATGTGACAAGCAGTTTGACAGTGGCCCTCCACTAATTTCCGCTGTTTGTAAAGAGGCACATCTGAATGGAAATAGCTCTGCAGAATGGATCAGTATGGCTGAGGCCGTGTCAGTCCACACATAAAACCTCAGTACAGGGGAAAATAAGCATCCATTGATTTCCTGCGAAAGCTCCCTGAGTCTGGGGAAAGCAGCCAATATGGGTTACCAGCTGCTCTCTGCTGGAAATCCTTTGTGGAAGGATATGAGGAGCAGGATAAAGCTATAGAAAGCTGGTGGATATAAAAAGGAAACACACACACAAACACACACACACACACACACACACACACACCCTTACCCTCCTGCACTCCCCCCCCCACCCAGAGCTCAAGATAGAAGTGGGGATGACTGCCTGAGCCATGCTTCATTCCTTAAACTAAACATGCTTCTTTGTCAGAAAATGAAGAGGGTGGGAGGGACGCTTCAACAAACCCTACCTTTATTTATGCAACACATTGGGAACAGTTCCAATGGGAATTTCTCATGCTCTTTCACGTTCCCTGAATTCTGTTGGTGGTGAGTTCTTGTTTTCTTTAAAATACTCTGATCTAATAAATATTGGCCTCAAATCTGGAACAAATACTCAGTGTGATTGCAAGTCCTCATTTACATAATTGCATTATGACAATAATTTTGGGAGGATAATAAATGAGGAATATTTTGATGTTGGCTGAGTCTTATGCAAAAACTACTCCCAGATTCCTTTCTGAGCACCTCCATGACAATTTTGCAAAGTAAATGGGGCGAAAAATCTTTTTCAAGATTGGATAGTGGGCAATCATTCTTTGCTTCAAATTTAGACACTCCAAGCAGAGTGTCTTACAATGTAATCAAGTATTCATAAAGGTGTTCCAAGAAAGCACTGAACAATAAGTTTCAGATGTCCTCTGAAGTTTGAGATATTTGGCAATGTTTCTCCTTTATGAATGTTAGCTGTGAGCACTGCTATAGGGAGAAGCTGGACAGGATTAAAAAGCATTTTTTTCCAAAACTGTTTGGTTAATATGGATTATTCCAGGGGTTGGAATTGTCCTATGATATAAATAGTAAGCTACCAGATAAAAATAATTTTTTTTAAATAATAAAAAATAAGACATCTTATACAAGAATATCTGAACCCTATTGAATTTTGCTGTATTTCTCTTTTTAATGGTATGCAAATAAGTTGTTTGATTACTAATTTTATAAAAGTTATTTATCTGTAACTTAAACACAGAAATTGTTATACATAGGGATATATTTAAAGCAATTTTTAAATTATAGTATGTTAAATTTATTTGTATGTTACTGATAATAAATGTTTTTATTGAAGAAATGAGCCCCAATTAAAAAATTAACCAAAACATAAACACAGCTATTCAGCTTACTAGTATAAACAGAGTTCCAGGGAAATACACAATGTACAATATTTTTAGGACTCAGAATCAATCAACCATCTATACCTCACATGTTAATGACAAACGATTTATTCATTTTCTTCAAGAAAATTGTCACATCTCTGTATGACAGCTATTTTATTGAATATTTATTGAAAAGTAAGGCCATTTCACTAAAAACATTTTGTAACTTAAATGTTTCATTACATCATCTTGGTTTTCTTACTAATTCATGCAATTAAGTCAAGTTTCTCTGTGCTGAAATATCATGGGCACTTTTACATGCTTCTTTCTTTTTATTCTGTGTGACTCATATCCTTTCTATATCTCCCTTCCTCAACCCTTATTATATTTAATATAGACATGGCACATCTGCAGGGTTCAGGAGCCAGGGCTCGTCCCTATCGCTTGTCCTGTAGGGACTGAGCTAAGCCAACCAAATCATTGATAATGCAGGGAAGTATTGATTGCCCTGTGTGATATGACTACACACAGCTTTCTGACACATTCTGTACGCAGAATGTGGGTATTGATCCCCAAAACATGTTTTAAAATCAGCTGGTGGCTCTGAATCTTAGAGAACACAGGTGTTGACCTTAAAAAAATTACAATTCAACCTTTAAATAAAATTAAGTCATCATTTTATAGTCTCTGAATCAGCCGAGTAGGAATAGGTGCTAATTCTTTTCATTCTCATGTTTCTGACCCTCTTAGTTTGTAATTAACAGATGTTGTTAGCCTATGAGGTATACAGGCTCTTTGGAAATCCTGATTCTAAGTGGGTGAAGGACCTCCTATGGGTTGCATAGTGCTGAACTATGTGAGATTTTGTTCTTGCACCCACAACGTGAAATTGAACAATTCCCACACCAAGTCACATGGACAATAATGGGAAGACAGTAAGTCCTCCCCAATATTCAGAATAAAACTATAAACTTACCCTAGAAATAATTACTTATCCAAAAGTAGTATTTTATTACCACATATCTCGGGAATAACTCATTTCAAAACTCATATTTATCATTATTTATTTATTTCTGCATGCCTCTTCAACATTACATCTGTGATTATTTTTATTTTACTTGAAAACTCTCCCTAAAGTTTTCTTAAGTGAATAACTGCTAGTCTTGAATTCTTTCCAAATATACTGGTCTGAAAATATTGGCATTACACCATCATTTTTGTTTTTTTTTCATTTAACTGGGAGTCCTAAGATGCTGGGATTGCCTAAATAAAGTTTAAGAATTAAAAATATTTGAGCTGAGTTGCAGTGCTTGCAAGTAGCTGTCTGCATCTGGTTTGTTCTTACTTTTAGAAACAACATGTTGGTCCCCCACTTAAAGAGAAGAAGGTTTAATAGCCTCTCATCCTTCATAGGCCCTAGACTCAAATGCCTTCCTTCCTAAGCCCTGTAGAGCTGTGACTCACAAGTGACATCCAGCCTCTCGGTATCTCAGAATAGGGGTAAAAGTAACCTTGAAAGCATGGCTCATGTTTGTTCAGCTGGAATCCTTCTCCAGATCGGGGCCAGTAATTCTCTGCAAACTTTGTAGCTTTCTGAAGTCTAAAAGAAATTGTTTAGTTGTGCCTAACTTTTATAGTTTTCCTTGGAAGAATATCATCCCAATTTTCTAGTCTATTATTAACAGAAGTTATAGTACAAGTTAAATCAAATCTTAATTCAAGATGACAGTTCTTTGCACTGTATGGCTATTCTCCATTTTATAAACCCGAATAGGTGTATATAGTCAATGAATGATAGTGTATAGCTTTTTAATTTTTAAAAATATTTTTCTCAACTTATTCAATTACCTTAGAGCTTTTAAATGCTAAATTATATTTTTCACATGCCTTTGTTTTTATTACTTCTTCTGATTTCTGGCTTCTTCTCGTTAGAATCACTGTTTTTATTATCTAGTTTTTCTTACATCTACTATCAAGATACTATGTGACCTGAACTGCTTATGATGAGTAGAAGGTTGTCAGTTTCACAAAGCCGTAATAGTGCATGGGCATTTCATCAAGCAACAAAAATAAAAGAGGAACTTAATGAAATGGAAATCAGTAGTTTTATAGAGGACCGACATACCAAACATTGATTATTTAAATAGCTAATAAAACAGCTCCAGAAAGGTTAATCAAAAAAAAAAATAAATAAAAGGATTTACACATAAAAATGTTACAAATGAAAAAGTAGGTATAGGTGATACAGAAGTTATAAAGAAAAAGTTGAAATTATGAATGCTTTTACGCCAATGAATGTTAAAATCTGGATGAAATTAATATATTTCTAGGAGAACATAACTTCTGTATGAAAAGTCTTAAGGAACACATGTAGAATTTCTATTCCTTTCAGAATCAGTTGTAATAAATTATGTTCTCCTAGAAATATATTAATTTCATCCAGATTTTAACATTTATTGGCATAAAAACATTCATAATTTCAGAAACAACAAATCTAAAGATATTAAAGACAGGTTATTAATAATCTCAAGATACAGTCTTTTCAATCTTATAACAATTCTTCCAAAATTATAAACAGAGGGAATACCTCATGTTTATTTTAGGCCAGTATAATCTTGATAACAAAATTTGAATTCTGACAAGTGTTATTGAGGATGTGGAGAAATGGAAACTATCATATATTGCTACTAGAAGTATACATCAACACATTCATTTTCCAAAAACTGATCATCTACAATTACATCCCTAACTACATATTCTAAAAAGAGCTTCTTCGGATCTTAAGAGCTTTACGTTGTGACCATATATATGGACATGCATACAGATAAAATGTCAGAAAACAATTATTACTCTTATGTTTACTGCTTTAATATTTTTAGTACTGTTCTATATTTTCATAAGATTTTGGTTATGTTTTACTAAATTGATTTCATATTTCATTAATTGTTCTCAAATCTCATTTTGAATAGCTGCACTAGAGAAACGTCTTACTAAAGAACATGTACAAATAAGATTATCATTCATCAAGGTAGCAAAAAAATGCAAAAATTCCAAATGTCAATCAATAATGAGATATATAAATAAATGCTAGATATCTACATAGTGGAATATTATAAGTCAATCAAAATTATATATATATATATATATATATATCACTGCATACATCAATAAGAATGAATATTAAAACATAATATCAAGCTAGAAAAACAAGTTATAAGGGAACACATATTGTATAATTCCATTAATATTAAGTGCGAAACCAGATAAAATTAGATAATAAATTATAGAAGAAGCTTCTATGGGTTCCCTGAAAGAAGCATTTTTCCTCTTATAGTTTTGAGATTTCAAAAAAATCTAAACACAATGTCTGATGCTGCAGGTGGCTGAATTACAGTGCAAACTGAGTTCACATCCTTGCAATATTTCTTAGTTTAAAGTTAGAATAATGTTAAGAGCGAGTGGAACCAAAAAAAAGGGGCTGGAGAAGTCTCAACAATTTCCATGAAAGTGAGCTAGTTATTTTAGTTACAATAACTTTAGTACTTTGATGTTGACCTAACCAACAATAATTGAGCTAATCTCAATATTTTCATATAACATCAGTATGAGATAAATGAGAAAATATAAGAATAATATAATGCTGTAATAATGAGAAAATGACAATATAATTTTGCATGAGCTAAAATTAATAGAAGATTGCCTTGACAATAGTGTGTTCTTATTAGTCACTCACAGACAAGTCAACTATGTTTAACTTACATATATTTGTATGATAAACTTCATCAAAACTAACATTAAACCAATGTGACCTTTCATTTGACAGATTTAAATACCCACAGTATGCTAGATATTGTATTATAAACTCACTCAAAAACTTAATATTATTCCACAATAGTTAAAAATAACCTTTTCATTATAGAAACTACATCTCTTTATGAAATCTGAAATTGTATTCCAATGGTTTCCCTCTGATGCACTTACTCACCAATGTGTGGCTAATTTGCTTGCTAATTTTTTAATTAGCTGTCATTGGCTATCTCTATCTCTTCCACATTATTTATGGGTCCCTGCCTTCAGGCTTCCATTAATAGTTTGCAGACATCTTGTACCTATGTTTTTATTATGCCACTTCACAGCAGTTTTAGGAAGGGAGGATATAACAAAAATATAATTGAAATGTTATTGATTGTTATTAGCATCAAATTGCTTATCCTTATTTAGATAGTAGACTTCTTGACTTCTTACAAGGTTTTTCTAAAAACATTCATTGAATGCGTGAGTCATGAGTAAAGAAATAAAAAATTCAACCTTATAAAGACCAACAAAGTTAAGTTCACCTGTTTGTTGAAGAGTGCCCAAATCACTTAATGCAATGTAGACAGTCATCCCAGGTGAAGAAGCAAGCCTGTCTTTCTAATACATTGGAGGTCAGAAAGAAAGCATAAAGGCCATAGTTAGAATGCAGGTTGTCTCCTTAGGCACATTAAACCTATTTATGTGTACTTAAAATGTATATTTCTGAAAATAGACTATTTATAGTTTAATTGAACTGTATTTGTTTTGGGCTTTTATATTTCTTTATGGGTGAACATCGAGGTCAGGACCAAAGGGATTAGGTCAGGCTTGTTATATGACTGGCTTGATGTCACAGAAAAGAATTAACTGGATGTAGCCACATAAACCTTAAGTGTCATTGTTTCAAATAAACCAAATAAAATTAAAATGTGCATAAATGTCAACAGTGTTGTGTTCTCCTCTGTGCTTAACCTTGGCAGTGCAAGGAAAATTGGCATATTCTGATTTACCACTGTAGAAGAAATATATAAAATAATTATCAGGTAGAACAAAACCTTTAGAGAATCACACACACAAAAATATTTTTCTCTCTATCAGATATCACTTTGAAATATGATCCCCTGGTGAAATATTGATGGATAGCTTTTTCAGTCATGTGGTCATTGAAGACAATAATTTCAGGTCATAAGAATTAAAGAGTAGCTTAAAGTTTTTGCGCCTTTTGTCTCTGCTCAAGAATACACAATAGGTTCCATCAATATCTTTTTCCATTCAAGAATGCCTTCTTCTAATCTTATATTGTTTCTCTGAATAACACATCTAGTTTGTGTCCTTACCCTTCCTATTCATATATCCTGCTATCAAATACATCAGAATGTAATTATGAATTTGGGGGAACTCTTATTACAGTTATATTTTCAGTGCATAGAATAGTGCTTAATATAAAAGAGGTGTTCAATAAATATCAGTTAACGTAAGGGATGGCAAACTTTTTCTAGAAAGGCCAGCTTGTAAATATTTTAGACTTGAGATGGTCTCTGTCACAAGTACTCAACTCTACCTTTGTAGTGAGAAAGCAGCCCAAAATATTAATATAGAAACAATGGGAATGGCTGTGGTCTAATAAAACTTTATAGATATGGGAGATGGGACAGATTGGCCCATGAGCTGTAGTTTGCCAACTGCTTATTTAATGAATGCATAAATGAATTAATTGTTAGTAACTAAAAAACAGCTTCTTAACTTTGAGAAAGAAAAAAAAAAGATTGTATTAATATTATTAAAGTATAATTTGAGGTTTAATTAAGAAAAATAGAACTATGAGAGATGATATGAACTTATCAGAGTTTTCTGGAACAGTAGTCTCAAAATTCAATGAAGTATATTTTACTCAGATACAGGTTGCCTGAAAATGATAACAAGAAACTCAGGAGATCCAAAAGCATTGAGGGTAGATGTCAATCCATTTCTTGAGAAGAGAGAGGCTGTAAAAAAAAAAAAAAAAGAAAAGAAAAAAAAAAACATGAAGGAGAAGGAGAAGAAAAGACAATGAGATCCTGGTCCAAAACAGGCAGAGAATGAAAAAAATTGAACAATGAGACAGCAAGAAATTATTTTAAAATATAATTTTTGTGTTAATTTGTGGTCTACTCGTTTTAGAATTGCTCATAAAGAAAGTTGCCAAATTATGTAAAATATGCTGGGAAGACTTGCTCCAGTAACATTCCGGAGTATAGTTTATAGCATCCATGGTGAATACAATTTCTAATTATCCCCATACATCACATTCTTGGCAGTAATGACATTTTAGCAGGTTCCAAAGGCCATGCATTCTCTTCTACATTTTTTTACTCGGGAATGAATATGCTCAGTTTTAAAATGGCTTTGGCCAAATAGCCCAAATTTTAGCAAAATATCTGCATACTTACTTTGGAGAAGAACCACAGATGGCCCTTTTTGGAAGTGATAAGCTATACCAACAAAGAAATTATATTTTCTTGTCCGATATCCCATTACAAACAGCAGATTATGCATTATATAAGACATAGTTTAGATGGCAGCATGACAGTTCCTGGGATGTTTTGCAGAGAATTATCACATCGGAAATATTCTAACCTCGTTACGTGTCACCATGAAGATACATTTAGTTTTTCTTCTTTCCCAGGTTGATTCAAGTAGACTAGAAATCTGGTCACTTGCAGCATAAACATAGGACAGCAGAAGAGCATGTAATCTTCGATTAAGTAGTCTATAAGGGCAGAGTGGCCTTTGTGACACTTGGACTAAAAAGAGATTGCCAGAGCTGCTTCAGTTCAAAATAAACTCTTTGCTCCAAAAGTACTTGTTACTGCATCATCTGTAGGTGTCTGAATATACATGGGCTTTTATGAAATGGGGACTTGAGCTGCTTTCAGTTTCAAATTAGTCTTAATTACCCTTGGAATATTTTAGGACATTAGGGGTGCAAATGCTGAAGGACAGGAGAAAAATGGAGATAACATAGATATGAGAGATAAAAGTCCTGATTAAGGAAGTTGGTGCAGAGGTATAAAACTGAATCCTTTTATGGGACATGTTAGAGGGGAAATCGGGTGACAGTCCCAAAACGTGAGTCTGGGAAGCACATTCCTCTATTTCAGAGTTTCTCCATCATTCTGCCCATGTCTCTCTCCTCCCCTTCCTTTCTCTCTCTCTCTCTCTCCCTCTCTCCCCCCTCCCTCCTCCCTTTTCTCCCCCCTCTCTCCTTCTCTCTTCCTCTCTCTCTGTCTCTCTCTGTCTCTACCCACTCCCTCCTCCCCTCCCTCACCCCCATCTCTCCCTCTGTCTCTCTGTCTCTCTGTCTCTCTCTCTCTCTCTCTCTCTCTCTCTCTCTCTCTCTCTCTCCCTCCCTCCCTCCCTCCCTCCTTCCCTCCCTCCCTCCCTCCCAGGGGAGTAAGATTCTCCAGGTTTTCTCACTAAGTTTAATTCCCATTAAATTACCATCTCAACTCAACAGCCTAGAAGAGCTAAGTATCTCAAAAATGCCTATAAGACAGAGTTTTGGTTCTGCAAAGTGCTATTATTCATAATTTAACTCCTTCAGAACTTAGTAATATAATATTAGGTTAATCATGAGAGTCACAAAATATTAACTACTATTTGTATAATTAGTATGAGATTAAATTTATGCTAGTGGCATAATTAATGTATATGCCAGCATTTCCTTTTTTTTAAATTAGTTTCAGGTGTACAAAACAACATAGTGATTAGATATTGACATACCCCACAAAGTGATAATCCCAATATCTATTACCCATCTGGCACTGAATGTAGTTATTACAATATTATTGACTATATTCCCAAGGCTGTACTTTTTATCCCCATGACTATTTTTAAAAAATTATAGTTGACATTCGATATTATTTTATAAAACTATTTTACATTAATATAGTTTCTGGTGTATAATTTAGAGGTTAGATATGTATATAATTTATGAAGTGATCCCCCTGATATGTCTAGTATCCATCTAACACTATATATAGTTTTTATAATATTATTGACTATATTCCCCATACTGTATTTTACATCCCCATGACTATTTTATAGCTACCTGTTTGTACTTAATCCTTTCGTCTTTCTCACCCAGCCCCCAACCCTTTTCCTATCTAGTAACCATCAGTTTGTTTGCTATATCTATGGGCCCATTTCTCTATTGTTTGTTCATTTATTTTGTTCTTTAGATTCCACATACCGTGTTTAATAAGACTGCTCTGAAAATAAACCCCAGTTAAGATCGTCAGACGGATGGACGCATTTAGTATGTATGTCATGACGATGTTCCAGAAGAAGATAACATGATTGTTTTTGAATAAATGTAGATTGTTGTACATTAAAAAATAAGACATCCCCTGAAAATATGCCCTCATGCATCTTTTGGAGCAAAAATTAATATAAGACCTGGTCTTATTTTGGGGGAAACACAGTATAAATGAGATCATATGGTATTTGTCTTTCTCAGGATGGCTTATTTCACTTAGTGTAGTGCCCTCTAGGTCCATCCATGATGTTGCAAATGGCATGATTTCATTCTTTTTTATGGCCAAATGATATTCTATGATATATGTAATCTATTATATATAATCTATTATATATATATAGTCTAATATATATATTTATATATATATATATATGTTGTTTTCATATCTAGGCTATTATAAATAGCACTGCAGTGAAAATACAACTGCATATATTTAGTGTTTTGGATTTCCTTGTATAAATGTCCAGGAATGGAATTGTTGGCAAAGGAAGCAGGAATATACAATGAGGTAGAGACAGTCTATTCAGTAAATGGTGCTGGGAAAACTGGACAGATACATGCAAAAAAATGAAACTGGACCACATTCTCACTCCACATATAAGAATAAACTCAAACTGGATTAAATACTTAAATGAAAGACCAAAAAGCATAAAACTCCTAGAAGAAAACAAAGGCAGTAAACTCAGACAAATATTAGTAATATTTTTACTGATATATCTCCTTGGGCAAAGGAAGCAAAAGAAAAAATAAACAAATGGGACTCTACCAATTAAAAATATTTGCACAGCAAAGGAAGCTACCAGCAAAACAAAAAGACATCCTACTGAATAGGAGAAGATATTTACCAATGATACATCTGATAAGGTGTTAATATCCAAAATTTATAAAAATCTAGTACAATGCAACACCATAAAAACCAACAATTCAATTAAGAAATGGGCAGAGGACCTGGATAGACATTTCTTTGAAGAGAACATACACATGGCCAAGAGACATATGAGAAGATGCTCCATGTCACTAATCATCAGACAAATGCAAATAAAAACTCCAATGAGATATCACCTCACACCTGTCAGAATGGCCATCATCAATAAATCAACAAACAGGTGTTGGTGCTGAGGTGGCAAAAAGGGAACCTGCGTGCAGTGTTGGTAGAATTGTAAATTGGTGCAGCCACTATGGAAACAGTATGGAGGGTCCTCAAAAATTAAAAAAAAAAAAACAACAAAAAACATTTCCTTCTTTTGAATGAAAAAAATGTCTTTAATAATACTGTCATGATATTATAAAAATTTTCTGGGTTCATTTAAGAAATTATAATTGACAATTATAAAAGAATAATAAATACAAACTTTACAGATATTATTCAAATTAAGCAAAATATTTAATATGTGAATAAAATATACCCATCTGAAAGAAAAGCATTGCATCTCACAGTTTGTATTGTTATTTACTACTTTAAATTTTAAAGACAAGTAAAAACTTGTTAAAAATGTAGTTACATAGAAAGACAGAATTAACATATTCAAGTTCCGTCTATCTCAATTATCAGTGTTCTAATAGTTATTCTGTAGAATCAACTGTGAAAAGACAGGGATATGTAATATCACAGAGGCAGACACTCTAACTGTGGTCAACACAAGGATGAACAATTTTGAATCATTACAAACTTACTCTCCAGTACACATGTGTGTCTGAGTCCGTATCTGTCATCTGTCAGGATGACAGGATTCGAGGAGTTGTCCAAATTGACTCCCCTGTAGAACACACTTTTCTCTGTAGGGTAGGTACTAAAAATGTGCTAGTTTGAAGGTTAGATAAATATTATTAAAACTGAACAATAACCAAAGCAATTGTTTAGAACTTAGAACAATAAAATATTTTTTTTCAGCAAGAGTATTTATCACCGATAATATTTAAAATTTCTGGTGCATCGCGTAATAAAAAGGTTGACTTTTGCTTAGATTGTTATTGTTTATAAAATTTCTAGACATGATGCACACCCCTTATTTGGCCCCTTCAGGTTGACTCAGGGAGCGGGTGATTATAAAATTTTACTTCTGCAGAGGTGGCTGTTTAACCAGAATTTATTAATTCTCCATAGAAAAGCGCCAGATTTAAGTTAAAAGAGACATGTTCAGAAATCATTGGCTTTGCTATCAGTGAACTTGAATTTTACCTCAATAATTACTAGCTAGCTGATCAATATACTGATGACGGTTTTAAACCATTTCCAAGCTTATTTTCTAATGTGGAGAGAATATGAATATACATATATGAGTGACAACTGGGTGACAACAAAAAAAAATATTTGTCCAATTAACACCAAGAGAAAAAAGAGCTGAGATAAAGCCAAGACAAAGAGATAAAGATATCTTTGGAAGACAGATCAGAAGTGTGCTCTTCCTAATCCCCATACAATCAAGAACTAGATCATGCATGTGTGTCTGAGAAGAGGGTCCAATGAATAAGAATCTGGTTCTAGCATACATTTAGTTTACATGCTTTTAATTGTTTCTCTCCAAATGTGTGTAAGGATAAACAATTGCACCATGAGGAAATCTAGTTTGTTTCCCATTTTCCTTTTTGAGTGGTATTTAAATAGCATGTTCCTATTCTATGACCTCTAATCAGAAAGGAATTTGAGCTGCTTTGTCTATCCACATTATTTTGAGGCATTTTACACTCAGGGTTGTAAATTGCATATTTAAAATCTTTTATTGGAAAAGATGTCCTCCTTTGTTTACGAGTGTGTCAACAATCATAGAAAGAGGCAGCCTCATCCCCAAAGGAGTGTGCTGACCAGAATGTATAACGTGTCTCACATGCCCCAAATAGAGTTAAAACATTAGTCATTTAAACCTGAGTAGATAGAGTTCTCCAACTGTTTTCTATAACAGACCCTCAGAGGGGATCTCAAATTCCACAACTTGAATGATGATTTCAAGTCCTTATTGTAGAGAAGAAAAATTCATTAATAATTCTTAAAATCTTTTAAAGCCAACCCACAAATATTTTCTTCATGATATCTCAACAACAGGACAAAAGTTTTATTTTTCAGTGTCTTTTCCAATGAAATCAACATGAGTGTAGTTTGGGTCAAAAAATTACCCACACATCTTACACTTGTACCCCTTAGGCCTCTTTCGGATTTCATATCTGTTTTTCTTAACAGTCTTGAACATTTTGAATCCCACTTGCCCCTTGCATAAAAGACACATAAATCCAGCTACAAGGGCAAAGGTATTATAATCATATGGATACTTATATTCCAATTACCCTGCGCTTATTGTAACCTCAATTTAAATTTTCATAAATTTTCATAAATAGAAGTAAGAGAGGTTTTACAGTTTAGGTTTGCACATTAGTTTTTCTGTCTATTAAACTTAAAGAAAACTAAAGTAGAGCAAAACATAAAAACAACACTCAACCTTAATTAGAATATCCTTATTTGGTGACCATGTTCTTCTATACACTCTGTGACCATGTTCTTCTATACACTCTGTGAGTAGGGCAAAATCAAGGTATCCTCGTTCAGTAGCCTCTCAGTTAACCAGATTTATAACGGAGGTTTCATTACCCTCCCTGACTGAATTATCAAACGGTTCCTTCTAAACACAAACAGTATGCTTTCACAGCTCACTTTATAAATTACCTGTCTCTCAATCTGTTGTGTGATTGCATGATAAGCACTGCCAAGCTTCATTTGGTTGAAAGCTCTAACATACATTGGGGGTTTGCGTGTTGTGTAGAACTGTGGTTATCAGTCATTTTTAGGTGAAGGAATCCTCTATCTGATGAAAGCGATGCGCATATGCATAAAATGATACATACAAATTCAGGGGCTTCATAGACCCCTAAAATCCTTTGCTTTGGGGAATACATTATGTGTGTTTGGTTACTTTCGGGAGGCACACAGCATCTCATATTGCAGTCCTACCTAGATAATGTGACAGCCCGCAGACTCATGCAGGTGAACTAATATGTGCGTTTAAACCTGAAATACATGTATCTTGGCACTCTTCCTAAGATAAAAACAAGTAAGTGTTGTTTCTCTTTAAATATCTATCAGTATAAAATAAAACACATTTTAGAAAGGCTTTTTTTGGGTTTTTTTTGTCCTGCATGTTGAGGCTGCTGCTGCAAAAACAAAGTGGTTTTTATAAATATAGCAGTTATCAGGACATCACCTCCCTCAGGAGTGCAAAATCATCAGGGGTCACAAAGCAAACATGCAAATAAGCAAGGGAGCTGCTGCTGTGCAAACCCAACAGCCTTTATCTTGTCACTGAAATCCAGGTGAATCCTAGAGTGCCTAATATGTAACCATGAATTAGTTACAAGTGAAAAGGGCAACCTGATGTTGAAATATGGGATAATGTTTATTTTTTATCTTGCGAACTCTGTTATTGGTTTGGGCTCACATATACTGAATCAAAAGTTAAAATGTGCTTTTTGTAGTGGAAGTGGGTCCAATATGTAGAAAACACACAAGTTATTTCTAATATCACTTAAATGTGCATGCCTGTTCCTTTTAAAATAGTCACTTTTGTTCCAAACCTGGAGCCAGGACAATGAAATTTTTATGCACAATCCCTGGACTTGTTCATGGTATCTGTTTCATTTATTATAACTGATACAGTCAAAAACTGGATTCTATGTATGTTTCTAACATAATAATTTTCTATGAGCGTCATGTAAAAAATGCTGGCTCTCTCTGGGGTTCTGTGCCAAGCACCTACACCAGTTCACTTCGTGCTTCTTCAGAACGACCTCATGAAGAGGCTAGTATTGTCCCTGATTTAGAGGGGGAAACAAGCACACAGACAACCTGAGTTGTTGCAGGAAATATACTAAGTCCCACTGGAGGTGGCATGTAAAGCCAGGACCCCTACCCTACAGCTTGGGCTCTTACCCACCATCTGTCGGGTGTGATATGGAGCCCATTATTTACCTGAAATTATCTAAACAGCCTTCCTCCCTCATATGTTTTCCCACCTTGCTTGGCAGAGGTGTTCAAGTGAAAGATGATAAAGACAGCCTCTGTTTGAAAGGTCAAGAATCCAAACTCCTCACAGTTGTTTGCTGGCAGAAGCCACCAACTGCAGCATTACAGAATGGGTCTCTTCAAATTCTAAGGCAAGTAAGTGTCAGGGTTGGTGACTATGAGTTTACTATTTATATCATAGAGAGTTCTTGTCCCTTGAGTTATAAAGTGACTTCTCAGACCAGAATTTTATGAGGAAGTCCAATTGCTTCAACTTAACTCCTCTCATCTCAATGAGTGGTTGCATGGACAGACCCACCAGAAAACTGTTGGTTACTTGGTAATGCCAAAACTTAAGGGACGTCCGCCCAAGATGTGTTAAATTCAAAGGTTTCTGAGTTAAACCACTTGCTATATGTTCATGAGTGCAAAGGAGCATAGTAGGAAAAACTTGCCATTGTTTTTTTGTTTTTTTATAGTTGGTAAAGTAATTAAATGGAAAACATGAGTTATTTTCCACCAAGAATTTAAGGGATTACCTATTTCCCTACAATTTGCTAGCAAAGGACGTTATAACAAAGTGTTGTACTGATAGATGAAAAGAATAGTATTTTATTTGCATTGTTTTAACACTTACCATGTCTTAACACATTTTTGGCATTATATGTATCTTCATTCCATAACATGTTCTATAAATTGAGAAGTCACATTTTCACCATTTTTTTTCCTACTGTGTTATTCATCTTTTCCTTAATCATTTTTATGGGGCCTTTGTAAATTAAAGAAAATGACCCCTTGTCGCATGTGTGGCTAATACTTTTTCAGTTTATCCTTATTCTTTTGACTGTATTTTTCTTACCATGTAGAAAATTTTTACTTTCTAGGTTAAAAAAAAACACAACAAAAAACACCACACAAACAGCCTTATTGAGGCACAATTAATATACAAAAAAACTGGACATAATTAATGTATACAATTTGATGAGTTTGGAGATATGCATACATCCATGAAATCATCACCACAATCAAGGTGATAAACATACCCATGTTCTATTTAGAAAAACCCTTTCTGTTTGAAAAGGATAAATAAATTCGATTGTTAATAGAACTCTATGTTAGTTTCCTAGGTATAACAAAGTACTGTAAACAAACTTGGAGGACTAAAACAACAATAATTTATTGACTCACTCCTCTGGAGGCTAGACATCTGAAATCAAGGTGTCAGCAGGGCCTTGCCCCCTCTGAAGGTACTTTTCTTGACTTTTCTAAGCTTCTGGTGGTTGCCAGACAATCCTTTGTTGTCAAGACAGGAGATAACAAATGTTGGTGAGGATGTGGAGAAATAGGAACCCTTATATGCTCTTGGTGGGACTGTAAATTGGTATAGCCATTATTGAAAACAGAATGGCAGTTCCTCAAAAAATTAAAAATGGAACAACCATATAATCCAGCAATCCTATTCCTGGGTATATATCCAAAGGAAGTGAAATCATTATCTCTGAGAGGTATCTGCACCCCCTACCCCATGTTCATTGCAACATTATTCACAATAGCCAAGATATGGAAACATCTCAGTGTAAGAACTGTGAGAAATAAGTATTGTTATTTAAATCACACTGTGAAGGTTTGTTATGACAGGCCCAGAAAACTAATACATAAATGAGAAAAAAAATTCTATTTACACAATTACTTAAGGCAGCCTGTTATTCAGATGCTAATGAGTGGAATTATTCCTTTAACCCCACTCTTTCCCACTAGTTTGCAATGCCATCCTTATAATTAATCAAAATCCCATATTCATTAGAATTTACTTTAGTCTCTGTTCTGGTCCCTTCAGCTAGTTTTTATTTCCACAGCTCCAAAGTGCTTTAATATGTTGACGTAATGTAGATTTAACATATTAATATGTCAAAGGTTTTAATATTTGTAGTTATTTTCATATCTAGCAGAATTATTCCCTTTTCATCAGTCGTCTTTTCTCAGAATTGTTTTAGATATTTCTTTCCCCTTTCTTTTCAAATAGGAACTTGATAAAATTTTGCCTTTTGTTATTTAATTATAATCACACTTCATATGCGAGCATGTATTAGTTTGGAGTGAATTAACACTTTTATAGTCTTCCTAACCAAGAACAACACATTATGTCTTTCCATTTACTTAAATACAATTTTATGTCATTTAGTATATTTTATAGTTTTTTTCCATATGTCTTGCACATTATCTTTATTTCAATGTATTTTCTTTCTTTGTGAGTGCTATTGTAAATGGAATATTCTCTTCTATTATAGCTCTTATATGGTTCATTTTTACATGTGAATATGATTACATTTTAATGACTTCTATTATTCTTTCTAATATTTTTCCGTTGACTCTTGAGATTGCTAGGTAGACAGTTATATCATCTTATACGTGTTTGTCCTCCAACTCAATATTTATCACTTCATTATTTTTTATCAATTTGTGCTGGCTGGTTCTATCAGTCAGCTTTCTTAGTAAAGCAGTAGCAAGTCATTCTGCTTCCCTAATCAGAAAAGGAATTTAGACAGTGGATTACATGCAAGGTTTGTTTGTTCTAGTCTATCTTTGCATATTCTATTCTAAGTGCTCCTTTTCCATTTACTGTGTGGTCTTTTACAGAAACATTGACCTATATCTAAGAATTTGGTTCAAGAGAGAAGCCAGTCACCTCTCTCCTCTCTCTATTTTTTTTTTTTTTTTTTTTGGAGAAGAGATGAAAGAGGCAATGAGGAAAACAGATAGTGAAACTTAAATAATTCCTTCAAGCAGAAGTTAAGAATTTAAGTGATCTGGCCAAAGATACATATTTTAAGAAAAGCTTTTGAAAAATTTAGATGACGTTTCCTTACCTCCAGCCTACTTGTTTGTTACACAATTTAAAATTTATATAAAACTCAGATCCTTTATTAAAAAAGAACGGAATACCCATTTCATAGAATTGATGTGATCCTTGCATGGAATAATATATATTAATTAATTAGCACAGGACATTGCCTATGATTAGTGCTCTATAAAAACTGTTATGCTATGGAGAGGATGGGGAGGGAACTGCTACTGAAATATTGGCATATTGTTACTCCAAGACTAATGTGTATTCCATCCATTTGAGGCAAAAAACAAAAGCCTCATTCAATCCTTCATGTAAGCGGGACTGGTGATTTCAGCCATCTGAAATATGTCTCATTACTTCTTGGTCTTCTGGCTTGCCTCATGCTACACTTTTTCTGCTGAGTATTATGCCCAGTTTCTTCTTCATTAATGCTCTCATATCATTTCTATCAAAACCAGTGAGTCCCTACACCGGGCAATACATATGACGCATCTTTGCCAATGCAGTTTATACTCTTAACTGGGAGAATATTAACTTGTTTCTGATCTCTAGGTGTATATGTTCACATTTGCCTTTCTCACTGAACACTATTTCAAGTTCACTAAAAGTAGAACCTCTGTGTTCTCATTTTGTATCCCTTACAGTATCTGGTGCAAGGCAGTCCGTACTGTCAGTCCTTGGCAAATACTTCTAAAAGAAGAAATAGCTAATTTATCGATTTTATTTTCCTATGCATTTTGCCCTCTCACTAGCTACATGATGATAAGTCATTGATTAAGTTGTCAGTTTCATACAGATTTATGCAATTAAATATAGAAAATTCTATACTTAAATACAGCACTTGTACTGTACAGAATCTCCCCTTCCTTAAACGTCCTTCTGTGCTACAACAAGTAAAGAGTATCACCAGGTGAACTCTTTGCATTCCTCTTAGGCTATATTGAATGCTCCTGAAATGTGTCTTGATTTTTTATCCAAAACTTTTCTTTTGGAGGTGACTTATAAGTATAAGGCAATTGTTAACCTGGTGACCTTTGATCTCACGGCCTTGGGTAGGGGTCAGAGTAAAAAAGCGCAGCCAGAGAAGTTGAGATATGATCACATAGCTTTAAATTAGAGTGCTTTTATCACTGTAGATAGGTTCTAATTTATGCTTGCTTACTTTATAATATTTATCTCTAAATTAACTTTAAACCTGAAAAATTAGAGTGCTCATTTTATTTATCTGATGTCTCAAATTTTATGTTAGTAAACAAACAAACAAACAAGTGAAAAAATCAAAGATTGTTTCAAAAAATTTGGTATTAAAATAGGACCATACCAACTTTCATGGGATTAATAATTCATATATTTTATCGCATTTGGGGCATTTCAGTATGTCCATTATACCTATATTTACTGTGCAGTCAGTAAAGTTTTGTAGCTCTTAAAATCCATGAAATGAAATGTAGGTTTGAAAAACCATAACACTATCAATACATTAATATTTATATAGCTCTTTTTATGACAAACATTCTAAAATGCTCTCCAGTAAAATAAATGAAATACAACGTGAAGAGAATGTGGATGATTAGAAGTCAAAAGGTCACTTTAAAAGACAAATAAAACGAACCTGTTCAAAGTGATTGACCAGTTTATGAAAAAGATAGCTTCACCACTTAGGTGACCTCAGGCTTGGGAAACTGGAGAATTAAAAGCAGTCTGTCAGCAATTAGAAAAGTATTATGATTAACAAGTCAAATTCAGCAAAGCTTTTGTACTTCTCAGATAAGACACTGCTATTCCTATTGGACTATAAACTCCCAGGGCTCCCACCTGTGGGACATTTTCATAAGTCTATTAATATGACTTTGTAATTCTAAACACATACCGGTAAATAAGTTGATAAAATGCAGTCATAAAGGCATCTTTAATTTATCGTGAAGTATTATTTTCTTTACACAACACAGAAACAAATTACTGATATAAATTATGCTAATTTCTTTCTATGATGAGGTCATTCATGAGTGAAAGATAAATCTGGAGGACAAATGCCCCTTAATGCATACCAACTGCTTCTCTAATTGTGGGTTGTCTCCACCTAATTTCCTTTAAAAATGAATGGTTCTGTAAAAAGATATTCTTCAATTTAAGATGTTTTTGATTCTGCTTTGAATAGAAATGATGAAGAAAGGGAAATGAATGCAGTAATAACACAAAATGTTGCTAAAGTTCACCGTCACAGAGACACAGGGATGGAAGAGACCGAAAGGTCATACAATCCTGAAATATTGTTGCTAGAACATTTCAAACTACTAAAATTCTCCCAATAGCTTTGAAAACGTATTACTTTTTTCTTAGGTTTGACCCCATCATTCTGTAAAAAATGTTATTCTAATGATAGGTTGCTGATTTTTTTCCTCCCCTCGATCTGGGAAATCCTAGAAAAGAAAAGGTGACCAATAACCATTTATTTAGCTACATATTTATTTATTTTAATAGGAAGGGGAAATAACCACAGTGATCATCACACTTTAGGATTCTGTCATATTTCACTTAGGATCAATGGTTTTTGGACATAATTGCACGTTTTAAACCAATTGGCTTACCTATCTCCCTCTTTTGGGAGTCAATATCCTTAAATGAAAAGAACATTTATGATATGTCAAACTTGCCTAATTAACCCAGTGTATTGCCCCTGTAGTGCTTCCCTGTTCCATTGAGAATCCCATTGTCTGACTGTAACACTTCAAAGGTTTATAAGATAAAATGTAATATGTGTTAGCCCCTTCATGACTTTCAGACACATGTCTTATCACTCAGTTAGTTACTCATACGCTGTATTCCAATCACAGAGTACTGGTGTGGTACCATGACTCTACCATGCTGTTCCTCTCTTTATTCACCTGTTCACTGTCTGGAATGCCTTATGTTGCCTTCCTCCACCCCTACCTAACTTCTAGTCTCCCTTTAAGAATTAACTTAGGCGTCACCTCTTCTAGAGATGTTTTATAACATTTCCTTCCTTTTGTTGAGACTGAGATACGGCCCCTCTTGGATAGATATTCTCACAAGTCCTTATGTTTTCTTATATCGCTATATTATTGTTGTGACTGGCTGAGTCACAGAATATGAGCTTTCGAAAGTAGACTCTTGAGTTAATTTACCTTTGCAATCTAAGCACCTGCTGGGTTTGTGATATTTAATAGAAGCTCAACAAGTATGTGGATGAAGAAGTGAGTTTAACTTTATATAACTGCTGCACAGGCAAACTCATGGCATCAGGGGTGCCTTTCCAGAGACACTCATTTCCTACTTACAAATAGCTAGCTATAACTAATAGCATTGCCAGATCGTTGTATCAGGCCCCTAAAGTAAAGGAGTCCCACTTTCTGCCTTAACAGTGTTTACATTAGAACTATTAGATAACCCCAGAGGCTATTTGAAAATTAAATTAAGAAGCAAAACAAAACAAAAGAAAAATCTTGGGAACAGTAAATCTATGCAAGACATTTGCATTTGGCTGCAAGGTCTGCTCATGCCCTGAAATTTGTGGATCCCAGGCAATCTTTTTGCTGGGTTATCATAATACCTGCTTATAAATCCAGAATGTAGCTAAGCTTTCTTTTTAAATGGGTATGCCCTTTATTCATCACAAATTATAGCCTTTTAACATTTTTTCTTTCCAATATGCTTAGCTTGATAAATTATGTTTAATTTTTTTTCAGGCAGGTTTTTATAAAAGAAACTTAGATTTTTGACACTGCTATTCCATTACTGACTTCTGTTTTGTACTTTACCAACTTGAGGAGTAATTGACAGCATTAACATGATGGTTTACAGCTTTTATTGCCCCCCATTGTCCTTTGATCATGGATAGGAACTGGTATATGCTAAGACCTTAGGCTGATGATGTTCATACAGAACCTATATTAACATCTACTGCAGTATTTTTCAACACTTAAATTCTTGATTTCTTGCATCCAAATTAACTCGTTGATTGTTAAAAGGAAGGTATTGGAATCCCACTGCAAAGTGAAACAGTCATAATTTCTAAGTATGAGCCAAGGAATATACATTTGTGTCATGGGATTTTTAAAATTGTACCACTAATCTGGTATATAATAATTATGATTTTAAGTGGAGTAAATTATGAATGTCTTATGAATGGTCTTATACACAAAGTGTGATCAACAAATACAGTGAATGCTGCTGCCGAGTGCCATCCAACGGAAACATAGGCATTTTCAATACAGGAAGTTGTGGACCCTTAGTAACAGTGTGTGACAAGTTTCAACTTGTTTGGTGTCAGCTACAGTTGAGAGAAGGTGTGTTTTAATTAAAGTGTGCCATAAGTCGTGGATCACAAACAACACATGAAATTTGTTTCAAACTGCCAAAAAAGTGATACAGAAACACAAGAAATGTTAAAATTAATTTATGGTGATGCTGAAGTGACCATGATTTGGCACTGTGTAACTTCTGGCTCTCCCTCAAAGTCTAAATGACCATGAGAAGTAAATGTTTTGAGTTGGTTCAGGACATGGAGGCCACCACAACACGGCAACTAAAGACACTCACGAAAGACGACTTCCAGAACTGCTTCAGAAAGTGGCAAGAACGATGGGATAAGTGAGTTAGAAGTGAGGAGGAGTATTTTGAGGGGGATTAATGGCAATGTGCCTTTTACTGTAATTTTTTTTTTTTTGAATTTTAGCATCACCATATCATTTGATCACACCTCACAGCTATTATTCAGTAAGTATTTGTTGACAATTTACTATGTGCCAAACTGTTTTAGTAGGGGGACTATGGAAATGAAAAGGGGAATTAAGATAGTTTGGGGGGTTGCCAGACAACATACGTATGAACAACTGAATATTTATAAAAATATTTTGCCGTACCTGTCCTCCATACTCTAAATTATTGGAAGCTAAGCATTTTCTTACATGCAGATGCCAAGGTTCTAATACCAGGCTAGAAATAGTTTTCATAGTAAAAAGGATCACATGTCAACTCTTCTAAAACTAAGGTGTCATGTTTATTTCAACAGACCTCCAGTTTCAAACTGGTGTATAAGTGATAATGCTTTTCTATGACAGGCCATCTCATCCAGTTAATGGCTGGGAATCCAGCTTGCAACAATTTTATCTTTAAGACATATCAGGTGGTTATATTCCTCAAAGCTATAGACTTAAAAGGAGTGTTTTCTAAACATTTGAATTATTATTTAATGGGCAAGGCAGATGGTTTGGTTTTAGTTGCTTTACATTTTTCACTGATATAAATTACAGTTCTGGTTTGTGGCATAGAATTTGGGGCTCCAACCCACCCTGTTGTCTGTGTATGATGGTAACCACTCTACTGGAAGATACCTTTTGCCTTGCTGGTGGGGTCTTTTATATGTCCCCTCAGAATACGTGTGGTTGGGCCTTCCATATAGGCACTTCTTTGTAACACACCTGTTAATCATCTCAGTTTTCATAGAAGAATGGCAGTTCTATTCCTGGCTTGGCACGTTGGTAAAACATTTGGCAGGTCACTTACCTGTAACCCTGAACTTCAGGTACACATTTGAGTAGATCATGTTCACTGCACTGCCACACAATAGCCAGGTAAAACTTGGCTGAGAGATAAAATTTTCTCAATAATGTAAAATTTGTCATTGGAACAACCAGATCACCACATGTTATCAACATTCCTGTACTATCAATTTTATTCTATTGCCTCTTTGGCTTGCTCTCTGTTTATATTGAAGAATGTCATCAGAAACAAAACCATGGGGCTCTGTGATGTATATACTGTAAAGATTAAGTTTCTGGTTCACCTCATGACAGAGTATCCTTCTCATAAGGATCTGGGAGAAAGATTTTTCTGTGCTTCTCTAGAGCATTTGATATATCTTTATTTTATGAACATAGTAAATTACACAACTAGTCATGTTTTCCTCTTCCTGCTGACTAGTAGAAAGGGAATGACAAATTTGAGATTTGAGATCTCTCTTTACTATGTGCATAGGATTTTATGGCATAAATGTTGTAAACTTATCTCCTGGCACCTTTTTATTTATTATCTTTAGTTTTTCATTGCCTCAACATTCTTCCCAATTGAAAATATATTTCCTTTTTCTACTTTATGGGTTTCTTCATGAGATGTCCTAAATTATTTCTGGAGCAAGGTAAACTATATAATTGGGTTTTTGTTTGTTTGCTTGTTTAAAGATTAGGAGTGATTAGTAAAGATGAAATTGAAAGGCTTCAACTTAACAATAAAGAATCCAAAGAAGGTTAGTGAGATAAGAAGGTTAGCAGTTAAATAGAAAAATGAGGTAAAGAGAACTGGAAACTTTGATAAAAGAATGGACTTTGGTAAGCACTAGATATGGAGGCCCAGCTCAGTGAGAAAATCATATGATTGACTTTGACTACCCTGTACAAGAAGGTAAGAAAGACTTGTAGAAATGGACATATTTATAGGGAATAAGCCAAAGTTGTATATCCCTGCAGGTATCAGAAACTATTTTACGCTGAGAAATGAGGACAGGACATACATTTTCCACATTTGGCTTCGGTAATATCAGCTGTTCTCTTTTTATCACATTGTTTCTATAACAGAGTACCAGACTCAGGCATATATGAATTAAATAATCAACTCCAATGAGTTTTGACCAACTTACTATGGACAGCTTTAGTTGTGGTTGCTGTTCCTATCATACTTGATAATATCAGGTTTGACTAGTTAAACTTTAATCAAAACAGATTATATTTATGGGAAACCCATTTCATATTGCTGATTGAATCACTGTTGAATATCAGGGCTCAAAAATATCTTACAGAACATCCAGTTTAATCTGTTCATTAACAGTTACTGAAACTGGGGCTCAGACAAATTGTTACTTGGCCAAGATGGCAACCAGTTAGGTGCAGAACCAGAACCATAACTACAACAGAAATCACATGATTCATGAAACAGCAATAACTCAGAATGTCTCAGTTATTATAAGTTCCCCCGTTGAAGGCTTTATATCATGTTATTTATAGAGACCAAGTCTTGTGTCTACTAGATGCTGAAATCAGAGAAAGTAGTAGCTGGTGTTATTATTTGGAAATTCCATTTACAGTCTAGGCTCTTTCCAATGCCTGGAAGTAAGGTGGGCTGAAGATAGGATTTGAAGAGAAGGCAGTAGAGGCAGGCAGTTTAAGACAAAGCTGTGACAGAATGGCCCTAGTGATTTGAGATAGCTAATAGAGATACATATAGGGAGATCTATGCTTGCTTGTTAAGCACACAATGAAGTCATTATCTTGATAATTTAGGTAAAGGACCATATTTTTGCTTAAAATTAAGATGAATGGGCCTAATGGGGTTTTAAGGATTTCATTTTCTAAATAATTATCTCATTTTTAAAAATTTAATTTTGCTAGTGTAGACAAAGCAATAGTTATTAAATTTCTGCAGTTATACATTAAGACGTTTTGTGCTTACAAAGCACATTGTGATTGAGAGCTTAGAATTTTGGGCATTTGTTTATTGTAAGCAATCTGGAGAGCTCAATTGATAATAATATTCTTTCTTCAACAGAGGAATTTTGTTGTTGTTTGTTTGTTTCATTGTGCATTGTTTCAGTTGCTGAAGTTTCTAATCATCTCGGTAATTGCCTCACCTGCATTCATTTTATTTTGGTAAGTGGACTATATTTCCATGAAGCCGAGAATATGGACCTAAGAATTCTTTCTGGTGTTTGACTTTCAATGTCTATAAATCTACATGAAGTAACAGTAAAAAAACAGTACTACTCCCTTTGTTCATACCTTCTGGCAATAATGACCTCTCACATTTTACAAAAAGCTTTCCAACACATTGTCTTTTGCGTCTTGTAATTTCATGAGGCAAGCAGCTCAGGTCCAATGATCTCATTATACGGGCAAGAAAGCTGAGACCCAGAGAAGTGAGTTCACATATCTGAATTAGAAAGTGAGTTGGGGTGGAATATGGACTAGAATCCAGGTCCCCTTCCTCTTGACTCAGTACCTTTAACAAGCCCATTGTCAAGTCATGACATGTCAAGTCACAACCTCTCAGCCGAATCAATTCTAAAGGCATGATAACACATATTCCTGTTTCTAGTCCCCTTCTGCCAACCCCGTCTCTGATTTACTTGCTCATTTCAATAGAGTAGGCTTCCTGAAATGGAATTTAATATAGAAGACAATTGCCATGTGCCTTTATTGCTGATACTACAATGGGAGCCTTTGGGGAGTCCTCACTCACACATGTCTGACCTGGAAGTATGGAGGAGTTTGTGTCATATGGAGAAGGCTTTAGACCAATGGGAGTTGGAAGCCATTATGAAAATTTTCCCACTCCCCACTCCACTTTTCTCCACTCACTGACAGCTGGTTCTGAAATAAAGTAGGGCTTATGGGGCAGAGTTCCCAAAGATAGAGCAACTGGTTGTATTTAGCAGCACCAGTTATAAAATGTATCCTCATATTGGCTCTTCCCACTTACCTGCTTCACTCCTCTTAATCTCTTACTGCTGTTTCCTCAGGTTATATGACCTCATAATAATAAGACAGGAACCCTCCATCTCAGACTCAGATTTCTGGGGAAGCTAGGCTAAGACACAAGGTTCATCTCTGTCTCATCCTTTTGCTTACAGAGTTCTCCTTCACAGTTTCACCGGCATTACCATATGGCTTCTTCCTGTTCGTCCAAATCTTACTCCTCCTTCAAAATAGAGTTAACATGCTACGTGTTCCAGGATTGGTTTCCATGATGTTCTTGATCCCATGTAATTTTTTTTCTCAGAAACCTCCATCTTTACACTTACCAAAACAAACAAACAAATAAAAAACCCATCACAATATGCTTGTTTCTTTCATGACCAATATTTGGAGGTAACTTTGTATAAACTGACCTTCTTGGCTCATCCATAAGCACCTTTAATTCCTTGTGTTGTTTATTTTTGTATCCCCAGCACCTGATGTGAAGTGTTCAGTGATTATTTTCCAACTGTACATAATCTAATGGGGTAACAGGGAAGAGCAAATTGCTCATTCTGATCAACTTGACCATCCATCTAAGTGACACAAGACATCTTTGAATGTAGCACATTTGAAGGAGTGTGGCATACAGTTGTGCTCTAATCTGTTATTTGTTCTGTGTTGATGTGAGAATAGTTGAGACTCAAAAACTTTGTCCTTCTTTATGTAATGTTTTCTTTGTATGCATAGTCTTTGGCTACATCAAAGCATTTGGAAATCAAAGACAAGGATGCTTAAAGTTTCTAAGCATTTTTATTCGGCATCTCACATTAAATATAATTCATCTAAACTTTCATTTTTATCAAATTAAAAATTAGGCATAAAAATATTTGCAGAGACTAAAAAAGGCTCCATGGCCTATACATATAAGGAAGTGGTATAGTGGACATTCTAGGGACAAGATAAGCTCTATGTAAACAAAGCCAGTTTGCCATACTATATTGGGTGGGATATTTGGGATGTTGGTTTTTCTTTTAAAACATCCACACATATAAAATGGACTGAGTACCCTAACACTTAGTGTCTTTGTGTGTGTGTGTGTGTGTGTGTGTGTGTGTGTGCATTGCTTTTTAGCTCAGAGTAAAGTTATATCAAGAGCATGAAACTTCAAAAATCCTATTTCTATTACCATAGAGATAAGCCTAATATCCATAGTAGTGGAAATATGGCTTAATATTAGACACTAATAAGCTAAATTTCTCCAGTATTTAAATCATTCTTAGTCTTAAGAACTTACCAAGACAATTATTTCAGACTGTTGTGTTTCCATTTAGGACACTTTTTTTTTTTCACTAGCAAATTACACGCGGAAAGGTGCTTGCTTTGGGGTGGATGGTGTCTCTTCACCTGGCTCTATGTTTCCCTCTGAAAGAGGCTCAGGGAAAGTAACATAGTTGGCCTTTGAGCCACTGATTCACGTCTCAGAAGAAATGATTTGTCTGATTGGAGACTTTGGGAGAAGTTGAAGAGAAGTCTGTTCAGCCTCTCTTTCTCTTTTTTCTTTGGAAGCCAACTGGTCTCTGAGTCTCCATGCTGAAGGTTCTGAAAGTGAAGTCCCTGCTCCTGCAGAGGGGGCCTGGACTGGGATGAATGAGTCTCTGTAATTCAAAGGTGAATCCCACTCACCTTGTTTACCTAAACCAGAGGAACCGATCTATCATTTTAATGGAGAATGAAGGTCCATCTCTCTGACTCTCCTTATTGGTTCTGAATATAGGCAGGTAGGACAATGGGCAGTTATTTACAGACTGCATCAAACCTTAGCAGAGCTCTTTACTTTCTCAGTGGTAGCAAGAAAGCTACCTCAGTGCTCGAGGAACTAGAAATGCTCATTGCCCTAAATGGGAACTCCACTGACTGCAGTTTCTCACGGATGATTAAGGAGTGGAATGGTCTCAGCACGAGATTGTAAATAGTAAATAATTGTACATGTACATAAACCAATTCATTAATTGTAAAATTAATTCTTTTTCTGTGTGGTCTGCTGTGATAGATGTTAAAAATGTGAATGCTCCTCTAAAGACAAATGAAAATGAGCTCCTTTTGTGATTAGACAGATTCAGCACAGTTTAAAAGACGAGACGGGTTGTATTTGGAAGCACAATATTTAATGCTGTTAGTTAACTCTGCAACCTTTATTCTGCAGAGCCACTTGAATTCATTTTTTTTCAGACTAAACATTCAGCGTTGCCCTCCAGCTAATAGCTCTGGAGATGAAAGGTATCATTTATAAACTGGTCTCATTTGCCTTTAAAGCTTCAAATTCCCTCATCCATCCCTTCCCCCAACTCTCCTTGACATCAATTTGAAAAGAAAAGATTATTCAGCTTAAAACAGGATCTTGTAAACATTAGAAACATTTTCTGGAATGACACAATCTATTTGTTTTTTATGATTTTGAGTTGTCCTTTGGGGTTTTAGGAAGAAGTGTTTCTACTCTAGAAATCTGTATATTTGGAAAACGACATTATTTACCAGTCTAAGATTTTCGATAAACTCTTTGCGTCAGTCCTTGAAAATGTCTTAAAATATATTTTAGAACTATATGTACAATTTTACCAAAAAGTAGGCGATGCTATAATTTTTACTAGGTGCTCTAGTAGAGCAAGCCCTGGGTATTTGACAAATACTACAACCTTGGGTCTTATGGCTTTGCTATATGGTCAGGAACATGCGGCACAGAAATTGCTTTTATACTCCTTCTCCACCTACTCCCAGACACACATATATATATACACTCATGATTAAAAGCTCTTAAAAAGACGTCATTTAAACAACCTTCTGGCAGGATAAACTAGTACTGAAATTTTGAGTCTTTGACCCTGTGTGAGTAATCTGTTCTTGATTGTTTCTTAATAAAAAGAATAATTTGCATATATATTAATTACTGACCCCTCACATAAGTCATTCTACATTTGTTAAAAATTTGGTGTGACTTTCATCTTTTGGCAGTTTATTTCTTGCTCTTTTCCTTGTGATATCCTGTGCTTCAAATAGGTGAAAAACACTTTCCTAAACTGAATCAAATGCAGCAATAAAACTGTTCGATGAGCCATGGTTTCTTCCCTGCCAATCATAAAACATTCCTTGTTTAAAACCATAAGGAATGAATGAACATTTGACCTTTGTCTCAGACTTACCTGGGAAGGAAGGAAAATACTCTAGAGTATGGCCATGCCATTTATGCGGTTTTGTAAAGGATCTTGTTTCCTGAGTTATCTTGATCTATGGGACCTTTTGATCAATGGATTAGAAACTGCTCCTGCACTCTCATTTTGAGAATAAATTGCTCATGTATGACACCCACAAGTTTGGGGTGGGAGGAAGAAAATTGATTGAGCTTATGAGTTGAACACATGAAAATGAACAGATATGAGCAGGCTTTGGTTGAGCTTAGCACTCTCTCCAATATAAGGCTTTTATAAGAAAACCCTCCTCCCCTCTAGAAAATTTCTGTGTGACTGTGATGGCAGTGACCCTGTCCTTTCTTTCAGTCATGGGTCTGGTGAATGTGAAATTATTTTGGTATGTCGATCTGAAATGCCTCGTGATTATGCTAGAGTTATCAAATAGAGGTCAGAAACAAGGCAGTCTGGTCTGTCACCTTTCCAAAAAAATGATTTGAGGAGAGCATAGTTTCTGAGTGGGATAATTCAACAGAATTTGCAATGAGGAGGGTCTCAGGGTTGGAATATAGATGCTGCCTATCAAAATGGAAGAGAGCAGTTGGGGAGAAGTGAGCGCAGGCTGCTTCAGGCAGTGCTGCTCGTTACTCATGCTCTCATCACTATTAAAATGTATTCCTAGGTCTTTCACTGTACAAAAATGATTTTAGTCAAAATGCATTAAAAATATAATGGAATAAATAGAAGAAATACCAGTTTTATGCTTGGAGCTCTACTTGGATTTCGGATTTATTATTTTTACAGTTAGTGTATTAAATGCTCTTCCATAGTCTCCTGAATTTCAAGTAGCCTCTTTCTTAAGGAGTGAGTGCCTTTTGAAGTTGAGTTTAACTACAACGGAAATACAACATGAAAACACAGTATAAATTAGAGTGGTTATTTCTCTGCATCATTCTGTGCGTTCCTATAGAAACCTCTCCAATTTTACTTGCCCTTTATTGACCAGATATATTTTTAGTGACTGCTTAGAGCAGAATAGAAAATGAAAAAGAGGGGGAAAAAATGGAGGAGGGAATGAGAATAAAGCAATCCATTGTTCTTTTTCTATCACGAGTTAACTGGCTGTAAATGCCCCCATGCCTTAAAATAAGTGTGATATGCATATGTATATATATTGTTTCCCTTGCATAAATGCACCCGAGGTCCAAGGTCCAGGAAGTCCAGGCCCATATTCTTACTCAAAGTATTAGGATTCTTAGACAACTGCAGGCCAATGACTATGTATATTTGCCAAATGCAGGCTATATTTACCCAACCTATACTTACAGCCACTGCACTGTGAGAGAAATGTAAATATTAATGAAGGATGTTCTCAGGAAAGGATATTCAGTGAGTCCTTTTTATCTGTCAAAACTGACTCAATCAGTACACACTTTCTGGACAGATCAAATGTTTATAGAGCCATAAATTGACATTTATCTGACAATTTTTGTATTCCTACCAAATGGCTTTCTTATTAGGACTATGCATTTTAATACACCCTTGGTGATTCTGTAGGGAAATTAAACATCATTTTTTAAATGAAGATAAGGATGAAATGGGATATATAGCTAGTGGTCCTTTCAAGGATTATTTGGATATGAAATGTAAATATGGGCTTAAATTAAATTCCTAGTATGGAATTTCACCCTTGCCTGCTGAAATACATATACAACAATCCTATTATAAAAGGAGTCATTATTAAATTAATTGTGATATAACATGATGTATATATGCATGAAGAGATATCTGTGTTAAATTCTCCAAAATATTAACACATGATGAGATTGCTTTCTTTTCTGTGCCTTCTTCCCTCAAAACAAAACAAAGTTATAACAAGAAGTACACGAAAATTACTGTTTTCTATAAAATAAAATGCAGCTATTTGAGAATAAAAAAAACTTGCATAATATATGCACACTCAAACACATACATACATACACACCCAAGTTAAATAATTCTCAAGCACAGGCGGAAACTAGCTTCCATTGATGTCACTGCTAAATGCCAATAAATCCATATATTATAAAATTAGCAATATTATGTTTAGCTTATATATGAGGTCTGACAATTGAGTTCACGAACTCATCCTAGAAAAAGTGCTACATACCTCATTGCTGAATATCACTACAGTCACCTTCAAAGTACTCCCCTTGGGAAGCTATGCATTGATGCCAGCACCTAGTCTACCCTTCAAAGCAATTTTGGAACGCTTTTTCTGGAATTACCATCAGAGCTGTCATCTATTACCCCTGATGTCCTGAATGACATCAAAATGTCTTCCTTTCAATATTTCCTTTACCTTCAGGTAAAGAAAGAAGTCATTGGGGGCCAGATCAGATGAGTAGGGAGGGTGTTCCAATACAATTATTTGTTTACTGGCTAAAATCTCATTCTCAGACAAGTGCTGTGTGAGCTGGTATATTGTCGTTTTGCAAGAGTCATGAATTGGTAAAAATTTCCGGTCATCTAACTTTTTCACATAACCTTTTCATTACTTTCAAATAGTAAACTTGGATAACTGTTTGTCCAGTCGTTACAAATTCATAATGAATAATCTCTCTGATATCAAATAAAAGGTTAGCAACATCGGTCCAACAAGTTTGCGAACTTAATTGTCAGAGCTTTGTATGTAGCAAGAATCGTTATTGCTTCCCAATGTCAGGCTTATTAAGCAATTTCAGTACACATTTATAATGCATAGGATAGTTAAAATCCTAAAATGTGCCACAGAATTTTTAAAGAATTTGAATATCAGTTGGAGAAGTTAAATTTGAAAGCTGAAAACCCAAACAGCCAAAAGCAGCAAAGTAGAAAGAAGCTTTGAGACTCCATAGAAGAAAACTTATTCCTCTCTCTTTTCCAGAAACATCCAGAGGGGTGGGGAAAGCACAACCAACAAAAACATCTACTGCCATGAGAGACTACAGTCAAGTTAATGGAAACCTTACTCTATGAACTTTGTCTTATTTACTCAATCTCTGTTTTAGGTTAAGAGCATCTGCTAACAAAAATCAGAACCAATTTTAGGGATCGATAGCCTGCTAGCAAGATTCTAGATGGTCCTTAATAACAGTCACTTTCCCTTTCCTTTCTGTTATTTCAAATATTTCTTTCTTGTCAATATCCACATTCCTACCAGGTAATTAATGTCCGTTATGTGTCTGATCACAGGATCATCAGTTTAGCTTTGGTTCTACTCAAAGTATAATTAATCCAGAAAAAAAACAAAAACACAAACAAACCTGTAATTTAAGTTGGTATTTGTAGTATACATCTGAAAATGGGTTTAACTAAAGGAATTAAAGAAAACCTAAATGTCTTGGGTAATCTTTTTTACCTTTCACACAACTTGTTATCATACTTATCACATTTTATTTTAATTTTGTAACTATTTATTAATGTATCCCCCCAATCTAGCAGTGGATTTGGACTTGGATATTAGTAGGTTCTCAGACATGGTTTGTGTTTTACATTTTTGTTTGTCTGTTTTTAATGATTCAGTATATCAGGAGCTACGAAAAGGGTTAATCCCTCAGGGATTGTTTGATTCCCTAAAACACAATAGAGGAATGTCAGCCTCTTTTCCATTTACAGAGTTCCCTTTCCATACCTGATGGGACTGACAATCACATAACTTCAGTTTCAGTATTAAAGTGTTGAGCAATTATTCGAGAGTACCCTATCCCTCTGGAATCATTGATTGAATCAAAGGTGGTAAAATGACTCAAGACAAGCCAATCAGAATTTTTTTTGAGGAATTGACATGGGCACTGAGTTTTAAAGTTTTTTTTCCTCTAGAGCCAAAACCACTGAAGATCATTAAGGATTATCATTACTGTCACTTTGCATGGAACACCGCAAGATAATAAGGCCTATGGGGGGACGGAAGGGAGAGTCAAGGGGGAAGAGAAAATTGTGTAGGTTTCCTAATGATATCATTAAATTCCTGGATCAAACCATACCTAAAGATAAAGATAAATTCATAGATATCAGGCTATGAGTCAATACGTTATTTTTGTTTATCCTGTTTTTATTTACGTTTGAACAGAGTCTATTACTTATAACCTAAAAAAAACCTTGATGATTACATGGAGTTTTACAATAATCCAAGAATAAGAAGCAAGATACAATTGGGAGACACACAACGATGGAGCCAAAACTACCTTCTTCATTCCTTGTGTAGCTGATGGCTTCTGGCCTCTGCTTCTTATTGAAAATTTGCTTCAGTTTTCTTCCTCTTTCTGCAGACCTACTTTGTATATGTACTTGTAACTTCACTGGTTCTACGTAACCATGGCTTACATATCACATATAACCTAGAGTGAAGGCCAGGATTACTACCATTCCTCAAAGTGCTGTGAAGCTTATTTTTTCAGCTTTCTATCTGACTTTCAGTTCAACTAGCCACTGTTGTTTTCTCTAATAAATTTCAGATAGTCACCACCATCTTTTAAAATCACTCTTCCAATATTCCAGTTCCAAATCATAAAAAAAAAAAAAAAAAAAAAAAAAATCTGTTTAGATCCCTCAGGTCTGGCCTCCTCCTCCCTCTGATTAGTCATTACTTGTGTGGGATCACAAGGTATGCTGTCTTTGCTAGGTTCATCCCTAGAGTAAGGCCTGTGACACTGGGCAACCTAAATAAGGTTGCATGATGGGAAGATAATGATTAGCATCTAAGATATGGACAATGATGATACTGATGATAAGAACAGCCTTATCCCAGAACCAGAGTGATCTTATAGACTTTCTCAGATTCCCCATGCCTTATCTTTCTTCCACTCCCATAAACAATTTTTCTGCTCAACTGCTTATTTGCTCTTTCCGGGCATAGGTAAAACCCACACCACAGGGCCTGAAATCTGACTTCTTAAGCAGCCCCTGGCATGGCTGATGTCATGAACTGAAAGCCTGGAGAGCTAAAGCTCTTTGGGACCAAATTTAACTAATGGCAGACAGGAGAGGGTATTCAGAAAATATGAACTTTCCATTTTCTCTCAGTGGGACTGTTCCAACGTACAGCTTTTTTCAGACATCCCATCAGGAGATGTTTTTGTGCCTGGGATCAACTGCCCCAAATTGGCTATGTCTCTTTGCAGTTTTTCATGATGAAGTGGCCCATGAGGTAACACATCATCTCTTAATTGCTTCCCCTTCTTCCTGGACCCAGTTTCCTTTCCCCACTTTGGCCGGTTGAGATTCCTTCTCCCTAAGTACAGCTCTAATACTTAAACTTTATGTCATGCTTTATTTCTAGAGGACACAGAACATTAACTGAAGACTTTGTACTACCAATACTTTGCTATGCAAACCTTATAATGACCTTAGGAGATGGTTATTAATATTACCTAAATTTCAAATGAGGTACAGCAGTCACAATTCCAGCAGGGAATAGTGGCACTCTCACATTGGGATAATTCCGAAAGTTTATTTACAAAGGAACTATTTACAATTTTGGGGGTGGGCAGGTAAACCACAGTTAGTGCAGGAATTGGGATCTGGAGACAGCGAGGAACTGTTGGCATCTCGAGACCTGAAAGTACGGGGGGAGTAGGCAGTTACCAGAACTTAGAAGAGAGCTGTGTCAGGAGTGGCAGGGCAGCCACCCTTGATGAATGGACACAGATAGAGAAATAAAGATCCTGCCATCACTCCCCTCAGGCCCTCTGCTCATCTGCCGCAGTTTTCTTTTTGGGACATCCCACCAGGATCTGAAAAGAGTGTCTCCTCTTTACGTAACCCATTAGGAATAATTACTCTGGGATAGGCAGCAAGGGTGGAGAGTGAATCTGGAGCACAGAAGCATTTACTTGACAGAATGAAGCAGTAGAAATTCAGGGAGAATGTAGCATTTGCCTAAGAAATTTGGGTTTGTTTCTTAGTTTACGATTGTGTCTTATGTAAGTCCTGTTGGAAAGGGTCCGATTTACATGTAGGATCCAATCTATATTATTTGGTTTGAAGACCTCTTTCAATTCAGAAGGGTGCATGGTAGCAGCCAGTTCTCTGGTTAGCTCAACAAGTCCTGAACTGTGATCTCGCCACATATCCTAGAGGGAAACATCATTATCATCACGCTCCTGGGTCACAAGGGTGGAAATGCCTAATAACTGAATTCTTTACTCACAAAATTTTGTTTCTTCTTCTAAAGACTTAAATTCAGCAAGCCTTAGAGGTTATTAGAATAAAATTAACATATTTATCGGAAATTTAACTATTACCTTCGTAATTATTGTCCAGATAAAGCATTTTTCAAAATTAATAAAGAAACACGGTGACTTTATAAATAAATACAGTTTAGCATAATGCATTTTTAATGTTTATGCTCGCTGGAACTTTATATCACCCCTTTCCTCTTAGAAATAGTATGTTAAAATACACACGGCCAACTCTTTCACCTTTCAAGAGAATTCTTTGTCATGGGCTCTATCCTACACCCTCCTCTCTTATTCCCTCGCTGATTTTTCTAACAGTCTAATTCCACCAAAGTTATTTTCCCCCCCTCATCTTCTGTCCTCTTCCACGTTAATATTGTATTTCAACATTTCAGTTAAATCACTGATTTCTCTAAAATAATCCACTAAAAGGTTTCGATACTTTTATGATGTTGGGCACACATTAGTACAACATTGCCCCATAGGCCTTCAAAATCCAGCTATGAGATATTTGTATCATGTGTGCCATTGCAATTAAATGGCAAACCAGTAGGTCCCCCTGAAGGACTAGGCTAAGGTAAGTTTACATTATTTCACACTTTTCTGTAATGCTGCTGAACTATCTATATTTACATTATTGACAGGCTACTCCAATTCACTGAAACAGATTACAAATCTGTATCATCTACAATCCATTAATTTTTCAGATTAAGAAACAAATACACAGTCCAGTAAGGTGACTAAAAGTCACAAAGGTACTGATGGCTGTGAGACCTTTTCTTTTTTTTAGAGTTTTTGAAAATCAAAGAACATGTATAATACATTATAATAGCTCAATATCCTAATATCCCAGGCATTATTTATTGAATAAAGTGCCCAGTGTATATTCTTGCTTCCTTTGTCATAGATTAAATGGCCATGTAGACATGGATTTCTTTCTGAGCTCTCTATTCTGTTCCATTGATCTGTCTGTTTTTATGACAACACCATGCTGTTTAATTACTATGGTCTTGTAGTATGGTTTGATATCAGATACATTGCTAACTCCAGCTTTGTTCTTATTTCTCAAGATTGCTATGCAGGGTTTTCTATGATTCCATATACATTTTAAGATTATTAGTTCTACCCGTGTTTCCCCGAAAATTAGACCTAGCCAGACTATCAACTCTAATGTGTCTTTTGGAGAAAAAAATAAGACTCGGTATTATATTATATTATATTATATTATATTATATTATATTATATTATATTATATTACCTGGTATTATATTATGTTATTATATTATGTTATATTACATTATATTATATTATCTGGTCTTATATTATAAAGACCCGGTCTTATAGTACATTAAAATAAGACCGGTCTTATTTTAATTTTTGCTCCAAAAGACACATTAAAGCTGATGATCAGGCTAGGTCTTATTTTCAGGGAAACACTGTAGATCTGTGAAAAATGCCTTTGGTATATTAATAGGAATTGCATTAAATCTATAGGCTGCTTTGGGTGGTATAGACATTTTAACTATATAAATTATTCCTGTCCATGGATGGTATATGCTTCCATTTATTTGTATCTTTTTAATTTATCTCTTTAGTGTCATAATTTTCTGAGTACCAGTCTTATACTACCTTCGTTAAATTTATTCCTATGTATTTTATTTTATTTTTGATGCAATTGTAAATGGAATTGTTTTCTTAATTTCTCTTTCTGATAGTTCATTATTGACGTATAAAAATACAATCAATTTCTGAATATTAATTTCATATCCTGCTACTTTACTAAATTCATTTATCAGCTCTAACAGTTTTTTTTTGTGTGGAATCTTTGGGGTTCTCTCTATATAGTCTTATGTCATCTGCAAATAATCACAATTTTACTTTTTTCTTTCCAATTTGAATGCCTTTATTTCTTGCCTAATTGCTGTGGCCAGGACTTACAGTACTGTGTTGAATAAAAGTAGAGAAAGTAAACATCTTTGTCTTGTTCCTGATCTTAAGGAGAAAGTTATTAGCTTTTTCTCATTAAGCATGGTGCTAGCTATAGGCTTGTCATATATGCCCCTTATTATGTTGAGATATGTTCCCTTTATTCCCACTGTGCAGAGAGTTTTTATCATAAATGCATGCTGGATTTTGTCAAATGTTCTTTATGCCCCTATTGATATGATGATATGTTTTTTATTTTTTATTTGGTTTATGTGGTGTATCATATTAATTTATTTGTGGATATTGAACCAACCTTGTATACCATGAATAAGTCTCTCTTTATTGTGGTGTATAATCTTTTTAATGTATTGCTGAATTTGGTTTGCAAATATTTTGTTGAGGATTTTTGCATCTATATTAGTCAGGATATCAGCCTATAGTTTTCTTTTTATGTAAGGTCTTGTTTTGGAATCAGGCTAATTGTGTTCTTGTAGAAAGAGTTTTGGAATCTTCCCTACTCTTGAATTTTTTGGAATAGTTTGAGACAAATAGGCGTTAATTCTTTTGAATGATTAGTGAAATTCACCTATAAAGCCATCTGGTCCAGGACTTTTGTTGTTGGGAGCTTGTTGATAACTGATTCAACTTCATTAGTAGTATTCATTGGTTCGGATTTTCTGTTTCTTTTTAATTCAGCCTTCAACAAATTGGACAATCTGGAAGATTGTATGCTTCTAGGAATTTATCCATTTCTTCCAGATTGTCCAATTTGTTGAAGTATAATTTATTATAGTATTTTCTTAAAATTGTTTGTATTTCTGTGTTCTGTATTGTCACTTCTCCTCTTTCATTTCTGATGTTATTTGTTTGGGTCCTCTTTTTTTTTTTTTTTGATGAGTCTGGTTAAAGATTTATCAGTTTTGTTTATGTTTTCAAAGAACCAGCTCTTGATTTCATCGATCTTTTGTATTGTTCTTTTAGCCTCTGATTTATTTCCATTCTCATCTTTATTATTTTCTTCCTAGTACTCGCTTTGGACTTTGTTTCCTGTTCTTTCCCCAGTTCCCTTAGGTGTAAAGTTAGATTTTTCGTTTGAGATTTTTCTTTGTATTTCTTGAGGTAGGTCTGCATTGCTATAACTCTTCCTTGTAAGACTGCTTTTATTGTGTTCCATAGATTTAGGGTCATTGTGTTTTAATTTTCGTTTGTCTTAAGGTATCTCATTGTTAACCTACTCCTTGTTCATTAGTATGTCATTTAGCCTCTATGTGTTGGTGTATTTTCAGTTATATTTATTTTTATTGATTTCTAATTTCATATTATAGTGGTCAGAGAAGATACTTGATATGATTTCAATCTTCTTAAATTTATCAAGACTACTTTTATAGTCTAACATGTACTCTATCTTGACAAATGTTTTATGTGCACTTGAAAAGAATGTATATTCTGCTGCTTTGGGATAAAATGCTCTAAAAATATCAATTAAATTTATCTTATCTCATGTACCATTTAAGGCCATGGTTTACAGATTTATTTTCTATTTGGAGGATCTGTCCATTGGTGTCAGTGGGGTGTTAAAGTCTCCTACTCTGATTGTGTAGATCACTCTTTTTATGTCAGTCAATATTTGTTTTATATATTTAGATGCTGTTCTATTGGATGAATAGATGTTTACTAGGTTTATGTCCTCATTTTGGATTGATTCCTTTATCATTATGTAACGTCCTTTGTCTTTTATTCTTTCATTCTAGTCTTTGTTAAAGTCTGTTTTGGCAGATATAAGTATTGCTGCCCTAGCATTTTTTTTTTTTTTCATTTCCAGTTGTTTAAAGTTTCTTTTGCCTTTTCTTTATTTTCTGTGTATGTGTTTCTTGCAATCTGAAGTGGTTCGCTTGTAGACAGCATATGTATATTGTTTAATTTGTTCAGCTACCCTGTGTCTTTTATTGGAGCATTTAATCCATTTACATTTAAAGTGATCATTGATAGGTACATAGTTATTGCCACTTTATTATTTATTTGTTGATCTTCTTTTGTTAGTTTCTTTGTTTTCCACCTTTTTCTTCTTCAAAAAGTCCGTTTAACATTTCTTGTAATACCAGTTTGGTAGTAATGAATTCCTTTAGATTTTTCTTGTCTGGGAACCTCTTTATCTCTCCTTCAATTTTAAGTGATATCTTTGCTGAGTAGTGTAGTCTTTGTTGTATAGCCTTGCTTCCATCACTTTGAATATTTTCCTTCCACTCCCTTGTGACCTACAAAGTTTCTGTTGAGAAATTAGCTGATGGTTTTATGGGAAGTACCTTGTAAGTAACTAGTTTTCTCTTTCTTGCTGCTTTTAGGATTCTCTTTGTCTTTAACCTTTGTTATTTTAATCACAGTGTGTCTTGGTGTGGGCCCATTTGGGTTCATCTTGTTTGGGACTCTCTGCACTTCCTGAAATTGTATGTCTATCTCCTTTGCCAGTTAGGGACATTTATAGTAATTATTTCCTCAAAAAGATTCTCCTCCCTTGCTCTCTTCTTCTTCTGGTACCCCTATGATGTGAATATTATTACATTTGATGTGATCCTGAGATCCTTTAAACTATCTTCCTTTTTTTTGTTGTTGTTCTCATTGGGTGTTTTCTCCTACCTTGTCTTCTAAATCACTTATTCAATTCTCTGCTTCTTCTAATCAGCTGTTGATTCTTTCTAGTGTATTCTTCATTTCAATTATTGTATTTTTTATTTTTGACTTTTTAAAAATTATTTCTCTGTCCTTTATGTTTACCATTTGTGATGAAATTCTCACTATGTTTTTAAAGCTTTCTTATTCACAATGTTTTAAACTCTATCTCTGGTAGGTTGGTTGCCTCCGCTTCATTTAGTTCTCTTTCTGGAGGTTTCTCTTGGTCTTTTATTTGAGACATGTTTCTTTGTTTCCTCAATCTGGTTGCCTCTCTGTGTTTGCTTCTGTGTATTAGGTAGATCTCCTATGTCTCTCACTCTTTGCCAGGTGGCCTTATGTAGTAGGCGTTCTGTGTGGTTCAGTGGCACAGTCTTCCTATTCACTGGTACATATGTTTCAGGAGTGTCCCTTGTGTGTGTTGTGTGTAGAGTGTCCTGTTATAGTTGAGCCATGATTGCTTTTGGCATGTCAGTGATGGTATTGACTTTCAGGCTGACTGACTGTAAGGATTGGCTGTGTCAGGGCTTTTCCCTCAGAAGGGGATTTGTCCCAGAGGATTCCTGTGTCTGTTGAGAGCACCCTTTGGGTATGCTACTTGTGGGTCTAATTAGGTAATGCTTTGGTATGGTCTGAGGCTGGCCTTTGGGTGTGTTATTTCTGGTGCCTCTTGAGAGGGGCTCTCTTCTAGGGCAATTTCAGCATTGTCTGACTGGCCTGGGGCTACTTGGTAGAAGCTACAAAGCTATATGCAGTAGGTTGCTGTCTGTACTTGAGGCATGTGGGTGTGGCCTTGCTTGGAACCAAGGCCAGCTGCCAGCAGTATCGGGTCTGAGGCAGTTTAGCAAATGCCCAGGGCATCCTAGGCCTGTTGCCACCTGCTGGCTGCCTTTAAGGCTCAGCCATTGAAAGAGGCTCCTTAGATGCATGTGCCAGTCTTCTTGACTGGGTATTGACCATGCCCCTGGTGTATCTGCCTGATTTTGGTGAGGCAGGGTCCCAGGAGGTCATAAGGTATGGCTTTTACATAGTTAATACAGATTAAGTTCTCGGGCCAATGCTGAGCCTGTGACCAAATCTCAAAATGCCCAGAGAACACTGTGCCCAGCCATTGCTAACCTCAGGCTTATAGACCTACAAGAACTACTCAAGAAAGGCTGTAGCACAAGCTGTGGCTGACTGCCCACCACCAAATGTACCCCAGGACACTGTGTGCCATCAATTGCTGTAAAAGACTTCCAAAGGTTGTGACAGTGCTGGCTTCCCAGAAGCTGAGAGTGACCCTGGCAATGCTGCACTAGCTGGGTATGTTTCCAGGCTGTCAGCAAGGTGCTGCACATGTGCTGAGATTTTACCAGACCAATACCATCTCAGATTTGGTGCTGTGGGGGAAGGTTCAACACAAGAAAAATGGTGCCCTTTTGTTGGCTACAAGTGAGTCAGGCTCCACACAGGGCCAATGGTGCTGTCCCTCCAGCCCTCACACTGAAACCATGCAACTCAGTCTTTTCCCTATGTCTCTGGCACCTCTGAAGTTACCACCCCTCCACTGGAGCCCTGGGTGAGTGTCTGTGAGTCAGTCTTTGTGTGGGACATTTAAGAGGATGTCTGGGTTTCTAGCTGCTTCCATCTCACCAGGATGGATGAACAGAATCCTCGCTGATTTTCACTGCCAGATGTTGTGGGGACTCCTCTTGTCTTCACGGGGACCCTGGTGTGGGGCTGGGACCCCTCATTTTTCAAGGGGGACCCTCACTACTGACATATCCATCCCAGTGTTCAATCACTACCTGTGGGTTTGGGTAAGCCTGTTTCATGTCTCAGCCCCTCCTACCAGTCTCTTTGTGACCTCTTCTTTATATCTTTAGTTATAGGGAATCTGCTCAGTTAGTCTTGAGATAATTCTCAAGGTTAATTGTTCTATAATTTAGTTGTAATTTTAATGTGATCCTGGGAGGCAGTAGACTTAGCCTTCGCCTATTCCACCATCTTGGGTGTTCTGTGTTTCTATCTTATAAGGAGTACCAAAAAGACAAATTGTACGTGGATGTGTTATGTGATCATTTTGGTAGGATTTTTATCCCTAATTATTTGAGGAAAAAATTATATTATTACTGTAATTTCCATATATTCCATCTTAGTTCTTATTGTCTTCCTTTCAGTGACCCAATATTCTCCACTTTAACAGAGTAAAAATGTGTAGTTTGAAAATAAAGAGCTCTTGTTTATTCTGGCAGGATTTAATTCAGTACATTATTTTGAGTCAGAGAACCCTAGTTTTGTCTTTTACTATTCAGAAAGATATTGCATAATTTACTTAAATTCTCTATATCTCAGTTTCTTCATCTCTGATATTGGGGATAATATTAATATTTTCTCAAATATTGAGAATTAAGTGAAATGATACATTTAAACATAATTTATAATAGTTATACAATAAGCCAAATTTGTTATTTTACCCCAAGTAAAGTGTATGTCAACCATTCAGAGAAGAGATAGGCAAACTTTGTCTTTAAAGGGCCAGATTGTAAATGTTTTAGGCTTTGGTGGCCTTACGATTTCTGTTGAAACTATTCAGCTCCACTGTTGTAGAACAAAAGCAGCCATAGACATTATAAAAAATAAAAATAAATAAAACAATAAGCATGACTGTGTTCAGTAAAACTTTACTTAAAAAAAAAAGAAACAAAAACATAAAAACAGGTTTTATGAAACAAAAACATAAAAACATAAAAAGCTGGTTTTTTTCTGTGGACCACAGCTTGAAGGGTTCTGATTTAGGTTATTATGTCTACATTTTGCAATTGTCTACTTATATACCTACTCTTCCTAAGTAAATTCAATAACTGGTATATAGTATCATTTTAAATGTATTAAAATGTATCACATGTAAAAATATATTTATAATAATGAATCAAATACCTATTAATAACTACCCAAATAAAATAATATAAATATTATAAATATAGACTGAAGTGTCTTAAGTATCCTTTCTTAATTCCATTTCATTCTCTCCACTTAGAGATAAATGCTATCATCATTTACTTTCATCATTACCTTAGACAGCCTTGTACTTTTGCCAAATATGTCTACAGTTAACCCTTAAACAATGTGGGTTTGAACTGCCCAGGTCCAATTTTATGTGAATTTTTTTTCAATAAATACTATAAATGTATTTCCTTTTTCCTACGATTTTCTTAATATTTTCTTTTCTCTAGCTTACCTTATTATAAGAATAAAGTATGTAATATGTATAACATACAAATTATATGTTAACTGTGTATGTTATCTGCAAAGCTTTCAGTTAACAGTAGGCTATTAGTAGTTAAGGTTTTGGGGAGTTAAAAATTATATACAGATTTTCAATTGTGAAGAGGGTCCATGCCACTAACCCCCACGTTGTTCAAGGGTCAACTGTGTATTGTCAATAAATACAGAATTTTATTTGAGTATTATAAAATTATGTATGTGCATGCATACTTCATGTATTCTTCTGTTTTTGGTTTTTAACTAATATGGAATGTTTAAGATATATCCACGTGGGTATATATAGATAAGTTTATTAATTAATATAGATAAGTTTATTAATACTGTGGTATCCTATTCTGATACATAAATATACCATCATCTCTCACACTTATTCTCCATCTCTCTCTCTCTCCTGTCCATAGAAATTTTTATTTCTATTTTTTTTCCTATTAAAAACACACTAGCTATGCACATTCTGATACACATTTTTTGCATGTGTGAGGATTTATCTGGAATACATACATAGGATTAAATTGCTAAATCATCTTCTATTTTTCATTAATTTTGCGAAATAACCCTCCAAACTGACTATAGCAATTTGCACTCTACTAGTATATATGAAAGTTTCAACTCATTTAAATGCATTTTTTACTGTTAGGTTTTTAATTTTACAATCTGTTGGGCACAAAATGATATTTTATCATGGTTTGAATATGCATTTATTTGATAACGTGTTATTTTTTTAAATGGATATATAAAACACTTGATTCATATTCAGGTTAGATTCTTATTCTGTGGAATGACCATAAATATCTGTTATCATTTTTTTATTGAATTATTTGTTTTTTGAGACTTTGAGACATTCTTTATATATTGTAGATAATAATACCTTGGCATTTACTCAATTGGAAAATATTTTTCTTCCAGTGACTGACTGAGGTTTAATTTTGTTTTAGTGCATTTGATGCACAGAAGAAATTAAAATTTAATATTTTAGCCAACTTATTTATGTTTTTCTGTGCCTATAATATTTAAGTTGCTTTTAGAAATATATTCCAATGTTAATGCCATAAAGACATTTCCTCCTAAAAGTTTAAAAGTTATTTTTTATACTTTTATACTCAGACCTATTATATGTTTGGAATTGATTTTTGTTTTGTATTGTGCAAGATAAGGCTACAGTTTATTTTTTTCTATATGGATAGCCAGTTTTTCCTAGTATAATGTATAGAATGGTCAGTCTCCTCTGCCCATGATTTTCAATGTAAATTTATTTATATAACATATCAGAATGAATTTTCTTTTCTGTATTTTGGGTCAACTTTTCTATCTCTGTGTCAATGTCACGTTTCCTAATTGCTTTAGTTTCACAGTAGCCTAATGTCTGTAGTACATATAGTTTGTTTTTTGCTTATTCTTGGTTGTAGGCTTTTCCATATAGATTTTCTTGACACTGTCCTTGAAAAAATTCCTGGCTTTTTGCTTTTCTACATACTTTTTGGTAAGTTTCAACAAAAGAAACAAACAAACAACAAAAATTATCCTTCTTGGGGATTTTGATTGGAATGACATTTAATTTTAGGTTAATTTGGGGCATACTGATAGATTTATGCTATTCAGTCTTTTCATTTATGAACATGTATCTTTCCATTGTTTAAATTTATTTAAGTAAAGTTTTGTAATTTTTCTATTAATGCTATCAAATCACTGGTCTTTAGTACCTTATACTTCTATTGCTATAAAAAATGATATATTTATTTAATAAGATTTTATATTTTAGTTAATAAAAATTTATCACTCTGTGGCTGCTGTATAAAAATGGAACTGATTGTCATAGATTGTTGTTATATGCAGCAATCTTGCCAATTATATTACTTATTTCTCTGTAGAGCATGTTGTGTTTTCTATTCAGATAATCTTATCATATAAAACTATTGAGTGTTGTATCTTTCTCTCAACACTTTATGCTCTAGTTGACATACTAGTCCTAAAGTACCTACTTGCCTTTTTTCTATTTTTGTGAGAGAGAAATAAATCACAAACTTTTTTTAATCATTGCCTTTTAGACAGCTGAATACAATTCCTAACAGAAAAAGTTGGTTCTGAGATAAATATACATTTTCATCTGTATGTTTTTCATGAATTTAATATTTTGTTAAGTTGTTTCTCTCTCCTACTAAACCTCAAACTCCTTGGGTTTGTCCATATTAACTTGGTAACCTAAGAACCCAGGGCAGTGCTGGGCACCCTAAACACAGGTAATGGTGGTTGAACTGAAATTACTGATAATTGTTCAATACTGTTCTATAAAAATACCTAATTTGCATATAAAAGATTCCTTTTAAACTTTTAATAACATTAAGCAAATTCTACTTTGTAAACAGAAAAAAAAAAAAGAATTTCGAAGGTCATCTTTATATTGGCAAGAATTGGGTCCTCCCCAGTCAAAATTTTATGCAAACCTTGCTGAGAATACGCCAATAATTTAATTGTTTCCAAAGGAACATTTTGTCACTGAAAAAGTTGGATGCGTCATTCTCCTGTGTCTTTATGTATGTTTCTTTTTTCAGTGAGTAAAATACTTGAGATTTAAATTCTGACTGAAAATTGAAATCATTTATTTCCTAACATGTTATAAACACAAAAGCAAAAATGGAACATGACTAAAAAGAAACCAGGTTTCTGCTCAGGTTTTACTTGGGAGTTTTTTTTCTTTTTTTTTTTCCTGGAGCTTTTAGAGAAATAACAGTCTTTGCATAACATACTGTTTCTCTCCTTTACTTTTATGCTCAAGAAAGCTTGGGTGATCAAGGAAGAGTAGAGACAATTCTGAAGTATATGTGTATATATATATATACATACATATATATATATATATGTATGTATATATATATATATATATATATATATATACATGACTACAATTGCCCTTTTACATCATTGTAAAATTAAAAAATCATAATTAGAAACTTTGTATGTTGGGGCTGTCTGTACTGTCTTTTTCAACTTGCCATTCTAAGCAATAGGAAATAAATTGTTCTTCAGAATACATCCCTATTTTTTTCCAATGCTTAAAAATAGGGACAGAAAAACAGAAAATGCATGATGAAATATTTAAATTCAAGCCCAGTGATCATTTTTACAATGGTTGCATAAAATTCTAGAGATAGATATTTATGATGGAAACGCTGACACATTTTTCACTCCACAAAGTCGCAAAAGGTAATGCTATAATTCTATTCGTTCATTTTCCCCCAAACTAATTATTAACATCAAACCTCAAGAAAGGAGAAAAGAAAGAATCCATTGATTGCTCCATCACTGTAGATTAACAATATGTAATAATGAAGAGCTATTGGTACACCTCCAACAAATAACGTACTCAAGTTGATAGGGTCCCAAGGAAAAACTGAAAGCATTTAATAAAAGGAGAGCTGTGAATTCAAAACATTGTTGCTTTATACATCTTTTATTCTGTAAAGATGTATGCTTGGGATGGATGATAATGGCTCCTGCTAAATAAATGTAAGCTAGAACAAACAGTGAATATTCCATTTTGTTCGGAGCAGAACCCCTGCAAAGAAAATGATGGCTGTTAAAAGTGCCTCCTGCAACTTTCTGAGGTGGGAATGACTACTAATGCATCAATTAGATGCCTTATCTTCCACTCCTTTGTATCAAATAGTATTGAACAATTAACTCGCATCAAACTGTATCTGAAATATCTCTGGATAATAAGTGGCACTTTTAGGAACTAACATTATTTCTGAAAATGCATTATTTTATTCCTACTAAGACTTTTCCAGAACAGATGATTCTGGTGAAATAGTTCATGTTTGTATAACTGAACAGAACAAATGTCTATTTCAGAGAATTTTTTTTTTTTGGTGTGCATTAGTTGGCTTTTGAAAACTAAAGGTAGTGTCTTTAATCTTTGAAACTTTGTTATAAAATATAGAAGTTACTTATCTGTCTAAGACAGGACTTTAAAGTATTAGTTTGAGTTTAGGATTGAACAAAATCCTAAATATAAAATACATAAATTTAAAAATCTCATAAAAATTACTGAAAGTATTACTTTTGGATATAGGCTGATATTTTCTTGAAATACTTTATAGTATTGCTATGTTACATGAAAATGTATTTAAATATTAAAATGATTTAATTATTAAAAGCATCATGAAATCACATTTTATTACCGGTAATTACTAAGAGGCTACTATATAAGATATTGGATAAAATGAAATGAATTGATTCAGTAAGGGTCCCTCTTCACAAAATGCTTTTAGTCATGCATGATAGAGGAAATTAAAAAAAAATAAATAAAGTTCATGTCAATTAAAACATCACTATGGTCATTCAAAAAAAGAGAGATTCTTCAAATTTTGGAAACCAGGGGCCTGGAAAAAGAGCATAGAATTAGAAAATAATAATTGTAACTTTAGTAAAACTATTTCACAAATGGGTTTACTAGATTTTTTTCTTCTTTATGTACATAATTAACAGGAAGTCTCATTTTTTTTCCTACAACTAGTCATCATGAGATTACCACTATATAACCACAGAGTTTTATGTTTCCTTACAATTTCATACTTGATGTAGCCTTCAGTAGGATGCAAATATTGGTTATCTAATGTTTTGCTTAAAAAAAAAAGACAAAAAATAATCCTTTCATTCTGATAACTTGGCTTAGGGTGTTTTGTTTTGCTTCACCGATGTACCTAAGTAGACTTGACTGAAGGGATACACCATAATCATATCTACTATTAATAAATTATAGTTTTTGTGTTGCTTGAGACAGCAACAGATTCATTTTATCTCTTCTGGAAATCTTTATGAACTCCCATGTGTTTCAAATGCTTCCTTCTTTTTCCCACTTCCCTCCTTCCCTTACTTCCATTCCCTTTCGTTCAAAATGAAACTGAATAAATTTCTTGCAGTTTAAATACCAGAAGCTACAATATCACATTTCATTAAGGATGTCAAATATTGCTCCATTTTGAATTCATTGTGAATTCAGAGATACTGCCAAATGCAATCTCTAGCTCAATGCAAAGTACTTCCAAGTGTGACTATCTAATCCTTTTGGGGGAGAGGGGGTATAATCAGATACAGCGTTTTTTAGTAAGTGGATAATTTCTTTGTTCACGGATAACTCACCAAAGCAGATATTCGCCACCTGGGTGTTTCCACTGACAGAATTTTCTTATGATAACTAATTATACAGGATGTTCTGTATATCTGTTCATTATGGGTAAATATTTGAGACCAAGCAAAACAAAGTACATGCATGTCTTAAGCAAACTACTCTGGGAATATGTGGCCATGTCCTGATTCGAGATTCTATTCAGATCAACTATGATAACAGAACAAGATTTAGAAATGATGATGATTTACATGATCTGTACGTGGTGTGTTACCCTGATCCTCACAAAAACAACATGCATGATTTAAACTAATTGGAATATAATGATGATATGTATACAGTTTCATTCTGAGAAAACAAACTTCTGTTAAGTTTTATTTTCACTGGGTTACTTGATTTAGAAATTTACAGTGGGCTTCAGCTGTCTTCCTGTTAATCCTAAACACTCCATTATATATTGAAAAGCAACTGCAACTACGATGATCTACCTACTGTGTTTTTGTTTCTTTTCATGGACTGGAGGGAGTTTTGTTTTGAGAAAATTCACTACTTAAAATACCTTTAGGAAATCTCTTCTCCATGCAAATTTTTCTTCCAGGATGCCAGTTTGCTTTCTCTCCTCTGAGTTGTGTCCCACTTTTTATGAGGTGTTTTATTAAGATTTATCTTGACTCAAACCTGTCCAGGTTAACAACCACACACATATTCCTCTTTGTTCCATAATCCGTGTTTATGATTTCATTTGTGTTTTTTATTCAGATTTAAATTCCAAGATCATCTCTTCTACTTTTATTTTGTTTTCCCAGGGTACATGTTACCCAGAAATGTGGAGATGGTGGATTACTATAAATGTTGCTTGATGAACTGTTTTAATGACGAATTTACCACCATCCCCTTGTTTTTAAAAATCCCCATATGTATGGCATTTTGCTGGCCACAGAGTCATAGAAGCTATTCTGAATGTGATGATTGTTTGGGATTGACATCTTTGCTTAATAATTCATTTTGTAATCGCGGTCTGTTACATATGTACTTCCCTTTCTCTGGGTGGCAAGGGTCAGAGGGCTCAGATTCTCACAAAGTGAGAATGCGTCTTTCTAAGGTTCCCATTGCCGACTGGAATAATAAGTGAAACTCACGTGCAGGATGGGTGATACCTCATTAATATGAAATGGAGGCTAAAGATGTAATTTTAGTTTAGTTACCTCTGGATCTATGTTCTTGGGTCTAAAGCTATAATAAGGGAGTGAGAATACAAATGTATTTTTACCCAGATTGTTACTGTTAGTGTCTGATCATTACCTAAAACTCTTTGCCCATGTTTTAGCAGAGAGTAGTTGCTCCCAATAGACCAAGAGTTCCTTTCAAGCACTGAAATTCAATTGACTTCCCAACTAAAACCCCAGTGGGAGCTGCCCAAGAGTATCTGAGGGCAGGATTTGGACACTTGTGAGTTACAGCCTGTCAATTTCAGGCTTCACATTTGTTGGTCTTAGTTCCCAAGTGGCAGATATTGCCTCTGTCCTACTGACCACACTGTCTTGTGAACAGAAGACAAATGGTTCCAGGTTCTCTGTTAGCTAAGCAAAGGCATTTTTAAAGTTTAGTTTCTCTGCCATTTTTGAGTATCACAGGACTATATTAACAACATTTATAAACTCACCAACTACAGATATTCAGTGGTAAGTTAAAAAAGGTATTCTGGCACTTGCTAATTCTATTCCAGCATCCCCTGACACACGCCATCTCTCACTGCTCAAATGCTTAGGTGTACCTTCATTGAAACATTTTTCATTAGCTGCAAAACATTTTTTTGTTCTTGTTATAATTCAGAATGTATAATGATAAAGTTATAAAACTTTAATTGTCTCTTAACTTCCAAGCAGGAAATAAAGATCAAATATAACATCTCCTAAGCTAAATATTGTCCTAAGTTCTGAACGTAATTATCATCAAGGTTACTGTAAAGACTCAGGCTTTTGAATTAGGGCCATCTATTCAGGGAAATTATACTTTGAAAATACCAGGTTATCACAGAGCCTTTATAATTAAAATGAGAAAAGTAATCATAGTCCAATGGAGTGTGCTCTTCTGTCCCAGTGACAGTTTTCATCTTCCCGAATGCCCTTCAGGATGCTGCAGTAGGGCTTGACAGGAATCTTGCTCTAATCTACTCCTGCATATATAACCTACTGCTGATACTGCCACAACACATGAATTACTAGACAGGCAAAGAGTTGAGGCCTTTGGGTAGGATGCTATACTAGATATGGGCTCAAGAGCTGGGACCTAATGAATAGCTTAATTTTGTGCCTTTATTTTTTTCAAAATAAGTGAAAAAGGATCATATGCTACACTTCCCTATTCAAAAAAGTCCCAGTATAACTTTTCTCAGCGTAGTCTGTCTCCATCCATTGTACAGAAAACACCATTGTTGTCTGTTTCTATCTTGTTTCCTTATCCTAACCCATGAAGGCTGTTAGGAAAGGAGTCTGTATCAGTTTGCTAGGGCTACCACAACAAAATACGACAGATTGAGTGAATTAAACAATAACAAATTATTTCTCACAATTTTAGAGGCCAGTAGTCTGAGATCAGGTGTTGACAGGGTTGGTTTTTTCTGAAACCTCTGTCCTTGGCTTATAGATGGCTGTCTTCTCCCCCCTGTGTCTTCACATCATCTTTCCTCTATGTGTGTTAGTGTTCTAATCTCTTCTTACAAGGGTATCCATCCTATCAATTAAGGCCTATTCTAAGGACCACATTTTGACTTAATTACCACTCTAAAGCTTCTATCTCCAAATACAGTTACATTCTGAGGTACGGAGGGTTAGAATTTAAACATACAAATTTTGGGGGAATGCAGTTTGACCCCTAACAGAATTCTATAGGGGCAGGAATATGTCTTTTCAGGATTTACATAGCTTGTTCCACAAGTTGTGGAGAAAGCTATAAGTATTATCCATTCACTTATAATAACGAACAAACAAAGGAAGAATAGAAATATGATGTTGCTTTTTAGGTTGCCCCATTTAATGTTCAGATTCTCAAAAGCAGAAAATGGAGCTTTTGCATATTATTCTTTTAATTTATCTCGTCATCTGTATCAAATCACTGCACTTACTTTTCAAAAACGTCTTTGAAATCTGTTTATCCTAGCTGAGAAATTTAGAAGCACAGAAATTACATAATCCATGTCATGCCAAATTGAGGAAAAGCTGCCCCAATGTGTAAGTCTTCACAGTGAACAACTGAACCTGAATTGTTCTGCTGAGGTGTGGAATATATATTTTTATTTGATTGATCGAAGTTTGTTTAACTTGAAAAAAAAAAGACAAATTTTAAAGATGAAAGTATTTATCTTCTGGAATTAGTATTTTAGATAATGTTTTGGGTTCCAATTCCAAAGCTTTGACTTTCTCTTTTTTTTTATTTACATTATTTGTGACCCTATTAAGCACTATCACAATAAGCAGCAGAATGGCTGATACAGGCAAAAACCCTTTGTGGATTTCTTTTCTGGATTTTTTTTAAGCTTATAATTAATTCTGTAATTTCTTTATTTTTCTGCTCTGTATCTACTTTTAGTTTTGTTTCAAGAGACAGAATGTTGAGTGAAATTTTAAAAATGTTGTCAATTGCAAAAAAAATAATTACCTATTGCTCACTAACCAAATTAAAATGATTAAGAATCAGTAAAGACCAAATATTTTATGAAGAATGTAATTTCTCTTAAAGGTGAGCAGGTCCAGGTAGTGACCAAATAAGTAGGAAAATGTGCACGTGCATGTGCGCACACACACACACACACACACACACACACACACACAAATAACAAGATTGTGGGAAATTAACAAGATTGTGGGAAAATAGAAGAAGCATTGAGTCTTTCCAATGACAAATAGCTTCCATTATTTAATTAAGATCGAGGAACAACGGATCTTATAGCTTTATTTAATGTTTACTTAGAGGAGGGAAAACAAACAAACAAATAGTTCTTATATTTGAATGTATTCTTTCGGCCATTGCATTTATCTGATCAGCTCAAATCTCTGGATTTGCCCTTTTAAGATTTGTCCCCCATCATGTTTAAGACAATTTACAGATCTTTAAAATTCCTAAGGACGTGGGAAAAATTCAACTGATTGGCTGATATTACTTCCTCCAATTTTTAAAGCATTTCAACACTCAAGAAAAATGAAAAGATAAAGAAGGATTACTCATTCTCTTATACATATATATATATATGTGTATATACATATGTACATATATATATATATATATATATATATATATATATATATATGAAATTGTACTATTTGTTCTAAACTGCTTACTGATTATGCTTCATGGGTAGTTAGTCTACTGACGTTGCACTACTGAGGTGGCACTTCAGGTTTCTGCTCAGTGACCGTTCTTGCTTTGCTATGTTCCTACTAAAGTTACTAGAAATATAATTTCTAAACAGTTTCCTCTGGTATGTGTTTACATATACTTTTTTTCTCTCAGTATAATTGGTTGGAGTGAGGGAATTGGCTATTGGGGAAGCTATTGTAGATATTTTCCTTTTGAAAACATTCATTAATTTCTGAGGTACTCACCTTAATTCACTAAAGAACCATAATTCAAAATGATTACATTAATCAATAACAGAGCTAATTAGACTCCAAAACTATCTTTCTTTTTGTCCCTGCATGTTCTTGAATAGAATAGTGTTTAAAAGAACAATACATCTGGGCAGAATATTGCAAATATTACATGGTTATTCCATGTGTATATGCCTGTGATTTTATGTGAGACATGGAAAAAATATGTTGAAAGAGTAAATCAGATAGTTATTAAAAAGGTTTAAGTTTTCAGGGAATGGAGTAGTTCCTACTTCATTTGTAAACAAATCCTTTCTTCCTTTCTTCTATTTTTCTTCCTTCTTTCCTTCCTTCTTTCCTTCCTTCCTTCCTTCCTTCCTTCCTTCCTTCCTTCCTTCCTTCCTTCCTTCCTTCCTTTTTTCCATCTTTCCCTCTTTCCTTCCTTCCTTCCTTCCTTCCTTCCTTCCTTCCTTCCTTCCTTCCTTCCTTCCTTCCTCTTTCTCTTTCATTAAAAATATACATTATATTGTGTTTACTGTGTGTAAGGCTAGAACTCTCAGTACTCTTTGGAAGCTAAGTTACCTGAGACCATGATTTTTTTTTTTTTTTTTTTTTGTATTCTGACAGAATTCCAGTGCAACTTAAGTTTTAGTTAGAAGTAACAGTGAAATGAGGAAGAATCATTGAAGTTCCTAGCCTACTAAAAATTTTCACACACTCTAATATGCTCTTAGACTGAAGTGAAACCTAGGTACTTGTAAAGAGAAGAAATGCTAAATGATAGGGAGGGTTCATTTCCTAAAGACCACTTGATAATCTGATTATTGTCAGGATCACAGCAAAGGTCAGGAGAGTGAAGCAACAGGCCTTTTGTTTGGTTTATTCTGTTCAGATTTCATATCCCAGAGATTGGCAACTGAGTAGTCTTCTAATCTAACCGTTGGTAAATTAGAAAGAGAAAATAAACTGTGAGGAATTTACTCAGAGGAAATAAACCATCTTAAAAAAATATGTATTGAGAAAGGCTGAGTTGGGCAGGTAGTAGTCTAAGACGTCTAATTAGCTTAGTTGCCCAACAGGGATGGTCTTGGAACTGAAAGGTGAATGTTCATAGATATAGGACTGGGGAAATAGGTCCTAGTTTCTGAACAATTTGTGTTACAAACAGCCCTACAGTGGAATGATATGACTATATAACACTGACATAAATGTGTGCCCACTCCCATGATAACTGTCTTTTGTCTCCCCACAAATTGCTTTGCATTAGTCCCGTTTTATAGATGAAGAAAATGAACTTTCCAGAGCTTATTCAATAAATCATTGAACAAAACTTACATTGTGGAGTAAGTTTTAACATCTACTCCAAGGAGAAATGAATAACCGATCCTTGATAAGGTGGGCCACACTTTGATGCAGGAATGGAGTGGACCCCCTTGCCAAGTAGGAATGACACATGTCATCATCACCATCTATTATTTACCTTGGTGCAGGCTGTAGGACATGGTTGAAGAATATCTCCCCAGAAGTTTTAAATATGCCTTGACAGAACCAAATAAGATGGGGGCATCTATACTGAGAGGACATGTGGGTTGGTGAGCTAAGCAAATAATTGAGATTCAGGTGTCTAGGTTTGCATCTTGGACTTTCTGTATATCAAAACTCATGTCACAGCTATGACAATGTAATTCGCAGACCTCCGACTGTAAGGAGGATAATTGAACAAGGGCCCCAGGGAAGGCTGGCTGTATTATTTGCAGGTTCGACTTCAAAATAACAATGTGGGGCCCCTTGTTCAAAAGACAGAAACAAATGATCAAGAAACATACAAAACATAAATCTTTTTTCTTTCTTCTGCAATTTCTTTTGACTTTTCGTAGTTTTTTTTTTTTTAATTTGATATTTAATGTTGCCCTAAGTAAACCAATAGTTAAAATTTTCACTTAGTAACTGGAATTCTACATTCATTTTTACATTGTGTAATGACAGTTTTAAATGCAAATATAAGAGCATTTAATTTATGTGCAGGGTCACAGAGTTACACAGTTTGTATTTTGTCGCTTGTACATACCTGTGCATTTTGTCTTACCAGAAAAATAGAAACTGCACAGAAGTAACTCAAGTGTTTTTATTTCACTTTTTGGCATACACTCATCCTACCAATATTCTCTACCTTCAGTTTTCTAACAAGCAAGGAAAGACTGAAAGGAACTATGGGTTGCTCTATCTATTCCTTTCTTTCTATTTCACCATTTTCAGTGTAAAGAATTGTTTAATATAGAATAGTAACCTAAGTTCTGGTGTGCTTCCTTGATCATTCATGTTTCTTAGACTGCACTGTCTTCTTTCTGATTTGAAGCAAGTTCTGGCTTGTGGCCTTATGGCCTGTGTCAGTAGCTCAGTTTACTTACTCATAGACATAACAAACTTATCTTGGACTGATTTTGAGTCTTGCTTGACTGTCTATACAGCATGAGTCACTGTAATCCTATGCTTGTGGGGCACCATAAGCCCTATAAGTGAATGAGGTAGCAAGGAATGGCAGACACGCATGTGTTTCCGCTTTTAGTGCACATGATCCATTGTCCCTTACAAAACATATGTTCAAAGGAAAAAAATAGTAAGCATTTTAAGACGGTAGCAGAGCACTTAAATAAGTGCAGGTCCCAGCCAAGTGCAGGGCTCTGTGTGACTGCTCAGGCTGCATGCCCACGAAGCTGTCCATGAATGCAGGTGCAATACTCCAAAATCATCCCCATGTTCTGGTCAAGGGCATGTTTTCCACGGGATGCTCCAAACCGAGGGGGCAGGACTGCAAAAAGAGACCCATTCGTGAAATACATGGGAGTCTATTGACAACTGGCTTTAGCGTAAGGCCTCCTGAATAGCCTTGCCAAACTTTCTGTAGACTGTTCAGCTGTCTAGATCTCTTTCACCCAAACTTCCATCTCCTCTCCTTTACTGAATGTCACACATCGTGTTCTAATGTCTCTCCCCAGCTTCCTGGCCATTTTCTTTCACACAGATGAACCAAGTGGTCTGAGAAATCAGGTAGGAAGAAGGGATGTGCGACTGCCTGGTGGAGAGGATGGCGTCCTGTTTGGTAGATGGGGCGTGGGTAGATGCTTGAAATAAGCAGTGGTTCAGTATCAGGGAAGCTGAAATGTCTGAGTTTCCCTGAGAGACATTAGAGGAAGGAATAGAGGGACAGAGCTTAATGGGTATGCGGAGATGGGTATAGTATGTAAGGTCAGAAGATCCATCAAAGAATGATGTTCCACAAGAGGGCTCAGGGAAGAGCAAGGGCACCAGTAATGTGTGGTGTAAAGGATACTAGCATCACTACAGAGTTTAATGGTGGTTCTGCTCCATATGCCACTGCTGGTGGTATTAGATGTGGTTACAGAATTGGGTTCATTATTATTCATGGGTTGATATGGCCTTGAAGTAAGAATGGCCAGGTGGCAGTTCTTAACTTGTAGAAGCCAAGAGGACACAATTAACAACTCCATCTAATTAGCCAGTCTGACCCCTTTGGAATGTGCTAGACTCTAGAGAATGATTGTAGACTACCACAGACTTAACCAAGTAATAGACCCTATCATAGCTGCTGGGTCAAATGTGTTATTTTTTTAACAGATTGAAAATACCTTGAATACATGCTATGTCACCATTGATTTGGTATATGCAGTCTTTACCCTGCCAATTAGAAGGGGATCAGAAACAGTTTGTATTCATGTGAAACAAACAGCAATGTTCACCGATAGTTTTGCTTCAGTCCTATGTTAACTCCCCTGCCCACTATCACACACAGTCTGAAGAGATCTGGACTACACGTATACGCCACCAAAAATGAGAGTGATTCATCATTACATGGATGACATCATTTTGATTACATGGACTGAGCAAGAGGTGACTAGTGAGCTAGATGCATTGATAAAACACATGTGCTACAAAGGGTGAAGGGTAAATCCTATGAAGATTCAGGAAGCAGCCACATCAGTGCAATTTACAGGAATCCAGAGATCAAGGGTGTGCCTGGACATCGTCTCCAAAGTAAAAGACAGATTGCTGCAGCTCGCATCCCCCACCACAAAGAAAGAAGCCTTTTATTGTGCCTGGCTTGCCTGTTTGGATTGCATCCTGCAGGTAACACAGAAAGCTGCCAGCTTCGTGTGGGACCTGGAACAGAAAAGGGGACTTCAGGAATTCCAGGCTGTGGTGCCAGCAACTCTGTCACTTAGCCTATGCGACTTGCCATGTGTATTAGGAATGTTACTAGTGGAAAAAGATGCAGTGTTGGCTTCCATAGCAAGCCCCACTGAGAGAATCACAGTGCAGGCCCTGGGATTCTGGACTAAGACCATGCCAGTAAAACAAATAATTATATGCCCTTTGAGAAATAGCCCTTGGCTTTACTTGGCCCGGTTGGACGTGGAATGCTTAACCATGGGCACAAAGTGACCATGCATCTGTAATTTCCTATTATGATTGAGGTTCTATTGGGCCCACTAATCCATAAAGTTGGATGGGCCCAACATCAATCAGTCCATTGTAAAATGGAAATGGTACCTATGGGATTAAGCTCAAGCAGGATCAGGGTTCATGGGCAGACCTGCATGTCACATACTAACAGTGTTCTTCACCTTACTTTGATCTATAGCCATATGGGAGATCCTGTACGATCAATTACATGAGTTGAGAAAAGTCTAAAGTTGGTTTATGGACGGATCATCTGAGTTTCTGGATGCAAACCACAATTACATGTTGAATGCATCACAGCCACATTCAGGGATGATTCTGAAAAACAGAGGGGAGAGAAAAAAATATCTTCCCAATGGGTAGTGAGCAGTATACCAGGTTACAAACTTTGTGTGAAAGGAGAAATGCTTCAGGGTGAGAATCATAAATATGATTCTTGGCAGTGGCCAATTATTAGCATTCTGGTCAGTGGCCTAGAAGATAACTGAAAGATCAGTGATAAGCAGTTCTGGGTTATGGATGGACGTATAGAAGTGGGCACAAAATGTGAAGATGTTTGTATTACACATTATTGGCTACAGCCATTCAACGAGTTGACATTAGCCACATTTTGTCATTAGCTATCCCAGAACTGACATGATGGGCACATGAATAACATAGCTATAAATGGCATAAACAAAGGCTGTGGAAAGGCCTCACAATATTTTTGTCCCACTTACAAAGGCTAATCTAACTATTGCTTTCTTGGAGTGTCAATGATACAGAAAAACACTGACCTCCAATATGGCAATATTTCTTGAGGAGACCAACTGATGGAATTGACCACATTAGGTCCTTTCCATTCTAGAAGGGCCAGCAGTTCATCCTTACAGAGAAAGATACATATTTCAGTATGAATTTGCTTTTCCTACCTTCATAAACTTAGCTAGCATCACTATTTGATACTTTATAATGCCAACTAGGAGGTCTACTTAACATTGAAGGAGATTGGTAGTGGGACATGATCATGGAATCTGCTAGAGGATTCCATATTGTATTACCCAGAAAAAAACAAAAAACAAAAAACAACAACAACAAAAAGTCAGCCTCATAGAATGCTGGAATAGCAGCCTAAGGGTACAACTGAAGTGCCAGCTCAGAGAAAAGACTTTGAAATGACAGGTTGGTATCTTTCAAGACGCAGTGTATTTGTTAAATCAAAGGAAACAGTAGTGTTCCACATCCCCAAAAGGAAGGGTACATAGATCCAGTACTCACGTGAGAGAGGAACCCTAAATAGGACCTCACTCTCTGTATTCATATCTCAACCACCTGGCTGAGCTGCTTTTCTCCATTCAAGGCAAAGTTTGCAGAAGCCTTGCACAAGAAAGGCATGTGGGGCATAAAATTAATTCATAGTTGAAAAGGGCCAACAATATCGTACATAAACAAAACTCATTTTTTTTCCCTTTCATGATAACCATTTGGCTACAGATCATGCAGGCTTTGTAAAGAACCAACTGCTCAGATAATAACCTTTGGCCACGATGCAACCAATTAATTACTGTGCCATCCCATAAAAGGCTCTACAGAGCCATGTTGCCTTTTGTATATTAGCTGTCTTAAAATTATGGTAATATTTCAATGATCCAACCTCAAATACAAATTTACAAATAACCACTTTCTCCCACCTTCCCCCCAAAGCCCAATTATCTGTAAAGCATTTGATCAATCTCCAGATGAAAGAGGCTGTGGAACTGCCAAATATATTTGCGATTGCATAGCTCTTTTTTAAAAAAAGTACCCTGGTGATTTACACTGACAGAAGGATAAAAACTGATAAAAAGATGCATGTGTGTGCATATATATATATGTGTGTATATATATATGCATATGTATATGAGTAAGTTTACACACACACACACAATCCTCATGAAGACCCTTGGTAACTGGCATGATGATGGCCATGATATATTAACCTGAATAGATGAAACATCCAGAAATCCACATGACTGGCCTGAGTTCTGGCCTGGAGATTTTTTACTCTACAATTCACACCCAGAACTCAAATTCACTTTGTTTTATTATTGTGATTTTACTCCTTTATATGATGTTTTGATAAGATTATGCAATCTAGGGCTGCCTATCGCAGACACCGCAGGGAAGTAAACTTTTTATAAACTTTAAGTACAAATCATGTTACTAAGCACCAATTTTTTTATTCAGTGGTTCCGGGGTGGGGAGTGGGGGAATCTGGAAATCTGCATTTCTAACAACTACTGCAATTCTGTGCGTAGTAAGATTTAGGGTCTATTGAATATCCTACTAGTGTCCATTGGCCTTTTTTCTCCTTTTCAATGGAAATGTTTTCTTTGTGCCCATTTCTCCCCCACTTTGAATCAGGAATAAGTCCTGATTGGTGAAATTCAATCATGGTGGATCCATGCCCCTTGCCAGTGATTGGTTAGAAGCAATCACGTGACAGACTTTTGTCCTATGAAATGTGAAAGGAGGTCTACTAGAGGACTTCTTGAAAAATATTTCTCACACTTAAGAAGGAGACACCAGAAGAGAAGATCTCTTCTCTACTTGATTATCCCAACTCTGCTTGTGTACTTCTAGTGTTGGGGGACTCACTAACTCATGTGATAGCCGATTCAGTTGTTGGGAACTGCCCATTGTTCAAAAATTATTTCGTTTGCTGAGCTAAAGATCTATTCCCCTCTTTCTTTTAGCCTTTAATCTTAGCTCTGACCTCTGTCAGCACAGAAAATGAGTATGAACTTCTTGTTCACGTGGGCCCTCATAGGATTTACAATAGTTTTCATGTTCCACAACTAAATCTTCTCTTTCCTGGCTGAACCTCCTCAGACCTTTCAAAGTTTTTCACATGTCATGGTTCCTAAATCCTTTTCTAGCCCATCCTATTTTTTTTTTTTTCGGACCTTCATCATTTTAGCTAAAGAATATGTGCTTAATGGTACTTTTTCCCCTCCAAACTAGAACTGTGGTTCGCAGTTCTTCTAAGAATAAAATGCATGTGTTGCTTATATACAATTCCATATTTAGTGGATTTAAATTGTCCAATATCCTGTTTGCATGTCCACTGTTTGTTAGTTCTTGAGTGGTCTGCCTTAGAAAGTCATTTTGCCCATGATACTCCTGTTTTATTCCTGCCACCTCGGTGTACTTATTAATCTCTCCTTTTACTTTTAAAACTGTCTCTGTTTAGGTGATAAGTTACATGATCACACTAGTGATAAGCTGTACATTGATTTGTAATTAGCATTTCTTGACTTATCCATGAACAGGCTATTCACTTTTAATCAATGACCTAAAGTTCTCATCTTTAGAGGATATGCCATTTTTGGAGCAAATAATGTGGATTGACTGACAGCTCTAATATTTTCTAATAAATCTTGTATCTTACTAAGTACAGGTTCCAAACACCCTCACAATTCCTCACCTTTTAATAAATTTAGTTTGATAGGTTTTTTCCTGTTTTGTTTATTAGTTAGTAAATGAGATGTCAATTGATCCTTATACCTATTTATTTAATATGCTATTCTAATACCACTTCAGGCATAAGAAAGATGAATGTGGGAATTTTCTGATTCATTCCATTCACCCAGGAAATCATTACAGCAGACAGGGAAATGAACAAACAAACAAACCTTATGACTAAACAAGGATTTTCAACTGAAAGAAATTTTTCTACTCTGTGTTAATTACTAAATAAATCATAAACCACAAAGAAAGCTCCCTCTATTTTGGCAAAGTGTTTCACTTAATAATAATCTGTGTTAGAACTTGAAGTTCCAGAAAACTTTTCCAACAGGCTGAAACTGTCAACCTCATGGCAATGAAAATTGTCAAGTTGAATTCTATTCTGAACGGTGCAGAAGAGTTAGTATTGAGTTTGCATGCTATTAGGTACACTGTTCTTAAGCCACCTGATTTTTGATTCTAACAAAGAAATCAGTGCTATATTAGAACAAGACTTCCACTCTTGGAAAGGATAGGAAATTGAGAATTTAAGTGGGTATCTGGCATAAGCATTGTTGGATACTGAATATCACTAAATATCCAGTTAATGGGAAGTGATGCATCTTTAAGTTCCTCTCAGCAAATGATAGCACTTTTTTTGTTGTTATTTTTATCCAGTATTTTAAATAGCACAATATCATTTTGTTTTCTCATTTGAGGCATGAAACAGAATGGAAATGGAGATTTAGAGGACCAAATTCTCATTAGTAATTTGAACACATATTGAATATTGCTCCATTTAATTAGAGCTACCACAGTGATTTTAATTTTATATGGTTAACCAAAAGTTTTCAGGAAAACTATACTGATAAATTAGTTACTTTAATCAAAATTTGTTTTTACATATGATTATCACTTTTTTCCTTATGTATAATTGGTGACTGAATCCTAAAACTTGGGCAATAAATAATTTATATTTCACTTTTACCTTTTTGCAAAATGTTCCTATTACATAATAAAAATTTCAGATTTTTTTCTCAATGGCTGAATTTGGTTTTTATGCACTGCTATACTTGCCACTGAGAGAGTTCAACTGAAACATGAAATTTTGACAGATAGTAAGGAAAATTGGAGTGGAAATTAAGCATCACCCTGGGTCTGGGTGAATTCTCCAATCTCTGGTTTTTAGATAGACTGGGCTTTAGTGAAGCGGGGTTGCAACACCCACAGACCCCCTTAGTGAGCAGACAGTATGCACAGAGAAAAAGGCTGTGTGGTTGTCAGTAGTCTTGGGGTGGCATTAGCTTCTGGATCCAGTGGGTGCACAAATGCCGGGGTTTGAAGAAAATATTTCAAATTTGTGGGGATTTTTTCATGGTACTTTACTGTATTTGTTTTTTTTTTTTAAAATGTTAGTAAAAGATGCCATTAATATACAGAGTTTTAGGGCTTGGGAAATGGTCAGTTCAGGTTCTAGTAGGGGTTAGGCATGATGTTGGGGTTTATGTGGGAGGGTAATCTCCAGGGACTGGTTAAGCTAACGGATTGATCCCTGGGCTCCAAGCATTGGTGAGCTTTCTCAACCAGTGGGCAAAGCATGGTGATAGCATTCTAGGGTAGGAGATACAAACCAGGGCCTTAGAGACATGATTTGGTTTAGAAGAATGGGTTTGAAATTACAGCCACAGTTCTGTCATCTATGAAACGTCTCATTACTTAACCTCTCGGAGGCATTGTTGTCTCATTGAACAGAATGCTGATAATAGAACCAACTTCATGAAGTGGTTGTGCGGATTAACTGAATCATATATGTTAAGCAATAGGATCCTGCCTAGCTCAAAGTTTAATAAATGGCAATTCTTTTCAGCCCCCCAAGGAAGGATATTGGTAAGGGCAACGCAGAGCCCTAGTCATCATATGTGAATGAATTAATCTAAAACCCCAAGCCATTCGAATCTCTTGCATAGAATACTGCTAGGGCCAGCTGTGTAATTTGTGAGGCTCAGTGCGAAAAGAAAATGCAGGGTCCCTTGTTTCAAAATTATTTAGAATTTCAAGACCGCTAGAGCAGAATTTAACCAAGTGAAGGGTCCTCCTGATTATGGATTCTGGTGCCACTACAGTTTATATGCTCATAAAGCCGGCTTTGACTATGTCTTCGTTTTCTAGCTGTTCTTCCTGAATCCATTCTTCTTCCTCTATAATCCATTCTTCCCACAACAGATGGGGTGTACTTTTCACTTCATAAAGTAGATCCTGGTACAGCATGCTTTAGTCTTAAACTGAGAGGCAGTCTAACAGAGAAGCTGCATTGCACAGTGGTTACGTGCATGGGTTCTGAAGCTAAAGGTCCTACCTCTATTTGCTCTTTTGATCCTATCTGTGATCTTGGGCAAATTACTTAAACTTAGTTGACTGTGGTATAACATAGGCATGATAATACATACCTGCCATATAAAGCTCTTGTGAAGATTAAATGGAAAAGCTCATATGAAACACTTGGAATATTCTCTGGTACATAGAAACAACGTGATAGATATTATTACTATTATGTTAAGTAGAACTATACTTGAAAGATGATAACAGGGCCCACCAGCCTCTCCATCATTTGCCTATGTCTACCTCTCCAAGCTCATCTCCTGCTATTTTTCCCTTCCCTCATTAATCACTAAGCACACACATTTATTTGTTTTCTTTTGTTTTCCAGTTGCTTAGGGTTATCAAACTTAAAAAAAAAAATTTATACTGCAGGGTCTTTGTTCTTCTCTATACATAGAATGCTTTTTCTGTCTTCATCGTTTAGGTTTCAGCTCAAATATTCCTTTCTACTTTCATATATATCACTAACCTAAATTACACCCCTGTGTTATTATCTTGAGCAATACCATATTCTTCTAATTTGTGGCACTTTTCATAATTTGAACTTAAAGATTTAGTTATATGTTTGTTTAATGTCTGGCTTCTCATGAAGTTCGAGGACCGTATGTGATGTATTGAATATGTTATCTTTAGCACTCAGAAGTGCCTGGCACATGCAAAGCAATCACTAAGTTATTTGTTAAATAAATGAATGAATAAAAAATAGCAGTAACTTAAAAAGTAGGATCACTTTGATAGATTAAGATCCTTGGCTGAGAAGGCAGTAGTTGGGACTAACATAAAATATTAGCAAGCCTAATTAAGAGGCCATATTAATGTTATAAATAATTGCCTAAATAATTTGCCTTGGTGATAATGAAATGGTTACAATTTTTTGAGACCTTGCTATGCACCAGGTTTTCTACTAAGCATGGTACGCGTATTATCTCATTTAATGTTTACAAAAACCATACACATTTATTATTATTATTATTATTATTATTATTGTTATTATTATTATTATACCCTTTTACAGCTTGGATGTATGTGGTGGAACTGACATTTTAACTTGTTCACTTGACTTTTGGCACATGCTGCTCTTGGGAGCAGACATGCATGTTTGCTACCTTTTTTTTTTAAACCTCATTTTCAAGGCTATCTAGTTTAGTCTCTTATCTCATACCATGTTTCCCGGAAGGTAAGACCAGCATACCATCAGCTCTAATACATCTTTTGGAGCAAAAATTAATATAAAATCCGGTCTTATTTCAATATAAGACCGGGTTTTAGGTAGTATAATATAAGACCGGGTCTTATATTAATTTTTGCTCCAAAAGACATATTAGAGCTGATGGTCTGGCTAGGTCTTATTTTCATGGAAACACGGTAGATAGAAATTTACTGAATATTGAAAATCAGCTTTATTGAAATATAATTTAACACAAGAAAATTTACCTAACTTAAGTGTGCAGCTTGATGATTTCTAATAAATGTACAAAATTGTGGAATCATTACAATTAAGATATAAAGCATTTTCCTCACCGCAAAGAATTGCTTCCTGCCCCTCTGAAGTTTTTCCCTTTTCCTAATCCTGGGCCTGACAATCACTAGTCTGCTTTCTGTCACTCTAGTTTTCCTTTTCCTGAATGTAGCATGAGTGGAATGATAGTATGAACCCTTTTGTATATGACTTCATTCACTGAGCAGAATGTTTTTGGATTTGTAGTGGGTAGTAATATCATAGTTCACTCCTTACTGTCAAGTAGTATCCATGGCATAGGCATATGCCACATTTTCATATTCAACCCTATGTCGTCTCTCTTTTAAATGGAAACTTTTTTTTTTTATTTAAAAACATGACCTTTAAGCCATGAAAGACAATATCAAAAATCAATAACTTAAATACCCTGGAAGTTTCTTTTTGCTTTCTACAGAATCTCCTTTACTCCTTTCCCTCTCCCACCCCCCCAACCCACCCCCCCCCTAAATAAGTGATACATAGTAATAATTTTTCATTTCCTCAGTATTAGCAGAAAGCTTTACTTGAAATGAAGCTTGCAAGATCTACACTTTTGTATAATGGCTGTCTGTCTCTTTAAGCACAAAGAAGTAAAATGGTTTTCCAGCTGAAGCTGTGTTTCCCCTGAGCAGCTGCAAATGGGGTGGGGGAGTGAGATGACAGTTTTATCCATAATACATGTTGTTCATGGCGCACTAGTACCCCTGCCACAAAGAGCTTTGTCAAATTATAAAATCTGTTAAAAAAAGAATAAAAAAAGAGAAATATCCAAGAGGAAAATTCAAGATACAATCTAGTACATTTCAAATATTAATAATATTAATATATACTAGATATACGAGTATTTTACAGACTCAGTTTTATTCTGAGTCTCTTAGTCATGAGACATCATTAGAGGTGATTCTGCTCCAGACTCCAGTGCAAGTCTCATCCAACATTAGAGCTAATGATGAGCGAAAGTGAAGGATATTTTTATTGTTCAGTATTTCCAGTTTCCAAAATATACTACACTGTCATTTCTTTCTGGTGAAACATAAAAGGGCTCACTTAGGGTTACCTGTGCCTTGTGGCACCTTGAAACTGACCAGTGCTTTCTCTGTATACTTTTACATTCTGGAACTGGGTCTGTGTGGGGAGAGGTACTATTTCATTAGTGAATCATCACCAGTTTCTTTGTGACTGTACAATTTTGTGACAAGGTGGGACTTATCAGGGGACCAAACACAGAAGGGCATTCAAAGCCTTAACTGCTACATATAACTCTTCCAGTAAGGAGTTCCATAAAATTGCAATGTAATTTCCAAATCAGTGGATGGATACTATATATTAGGATAAATTAATACTCATTATTTGGAAATTATTAAGAAACTATTTAAAGATATTTTTAAAAAGATGACTGGATAAAAAAATAAGGGGGGGTGCAAATGGTAAACTATTTCAAAGTAAATATAGTATGATTTAAAAGGTTAATTATAGATGTTTATGAATGATAATATCTACATGATTTAAAACTTATTCTTCAAGAAAAACACATGCTTTTGAGTAAGACTTGCACTTCTCAAAATTCCTTTTTTTAGGTGATTTTTCCCATGAATGAATCAGTATTATTTTTCCATATTAATTGACATTTCTTTTTCGCTTTTAACTGGGCAGGGGTTAAGAATGAGAATTTCTAATGTATCACATGGCATATAAGTGTCCACCTTGATACTTGCAGAGAAGAGCTCTCAGACATTAATTTGTTTTTCCAGGAGACAATTCTCTACTTTTGAATGTTCTACCAAAGTCAATTGTTGCTATGTTTAATATTAATTCCACAAAATTCTATTCTTATGTCTACATGCATATTTATTTCTCTGGATTTTCAATGTAACATTTTGAACTTTTCTTTTACTATAAGTATATGAAAATATCTTTGTTTTTAAAGTAATCACAGTTCTAGGAAAGTATCATAAAACAGTCGTCATTTTATTAATTTTTTGTTTTTTTAAATTAAATTTATTAAGGTGACATTGGTTAATAACATTACATATATTTCAGGTGTACAATATTATAATTTGATATCTATATACTGTATTGTATGCTCATCACCAAAAGTCAAATTTTCTTCCATTACCATATATTTGACCCCCCTTTATCCACTTCACCCTCTTCACACCCTTTTCCCCTCTGGTGACCACCATTCTGTTGTCAGTATCTATGAGTTTATTTTTGCTAGTTTTATTAGTTCATTTATTACTTTTTTGTTTTATATTTCACATATGAATGATATCGTATGTTTTTTGTCTTTTTCTGAGTTATTTCATCTAGCATAATATTCTCAAGAACCATCCATGTTGTTGTAAATGGCAATATTTTATCATTTTTTATGTCTGAGTAGTATTCCATTGTGTATATACATACATACATCTTATTTATCAATTTATCTATTAATAAACAACTTAGGTTGTTTCCATTTGTTGGCTATTGGCTATTGTAAATAATGTTGCAATGAACATAGGGGTACATATATCTTTACAAATTAGTGTTTTCATATTTTTTTTGGTAAATACCCAGAAGAGGAGTTACTGGATCATATAGTCGTATTATTCTTAAACGTTATGGAACCCCCAGACTGTTTTCCGTAGTAGTTGCACCAATTTACATTCCTACCAACAGTGCACAAGAGTTCCCTTTCCTCTGCATCCTCTCTTACACTTGTTATTTTTTGTCTTTTTGATAGCCATTCTAACAGGTGTGAGGCGACATCTTACTGTGGTATTGATTTGTATTTCCCTAATCGTTAGTGATATTGAATACCTTTTCATGTGCCTGTTGGCCATCTGTATATCTTTTTTCTTTTCTTTTTTTTTTTTTAAGAGGTCTATTCAGAGCACATTTCCATTTTTTAATTCTTTGTTTTGTTTTGTTGTTATTGGGTTGTATGAGTAGTTGATGTATTTTGGATATTAACCCCTTACTGGAAGTATCATTTGCAAATATCTTCTCCCATTTGGTTAGGTTTTTTTTTTGTTCCTTTGATGGTATCTTTTGCTGTGCAGAGCTTTTTAGTTTGATGTATTCCCATTCATTTAGTTTTGCTTTTGTTTCACTTGCCTTTCGAGTCAAATTCACAAAAATACCACTAAGACCAATGTCCAGAAACTTTGTGCCTATGTTTCCTTCTATGTATTTTATTGTTTCAGGTCTTACATATAAGTCTTCAATCCATTTTTAGTTAATTTTTGTATATGGTATAAAATAGTGGTCTAGTTTTGTTCTTTTAAATATGGCTTTCCAGTTTTCCCAGCACCATTTATTGAACAGATTTTTGAGAAAGATAATATCTAAGTTGTTATATTTGTTCTGCTTGATTATCTAAAATTCTAATATGGGGCATGTAATACAGAAAAAAAAATAATTCAACCTACATTCCAAAGAAGTTCCAATAGAAATTTAGTTATAGAAGCAGCAGTATGAAGCTGTGAATGAGGATAGCTCTTTACCAGCTCTTTTCTTTCTTTCCCTCTCTTAGTTTCTTAAGGAAATTATATGAATAGGGAAAAACGTCAGGAAAAGGAACACTTGTTACTATCAAGCATTTTATTCCCAAATCCCAGTTCAGTCTCTTGGTCAGGAATATGGAATATGGAAACAAATAAATATATTTAGATCTATAGCAACAATACTTGGGACACCCTTTTTTACATGCCTATCTCAGGTCTTATGACTTCGGTGGTAAAGAATGTCCAGTCTAGACTACATGAGGTAAAAAGAAATGAGTTTTCTTCTCTGTCTAGAAAAGAGTTGCAGTAAATCACCCATGGCCTGGTCCACTCCGTTTGAGAAAAAGGCCAAAGGGCCAATCTACCTTGTCAGTTACAGGAGAAAGTAATGAGGAAACTGGAGAGAGGAAAGATAGAGGAGCCCAGGGCTCTCCCAGCGCACTGTTCTTCAGTTCAAAGGGCTAAACATTCTCCTACCCTATCGTGCTTTTCAAGACCCATGAAAGGGAATGCATATACAGAGAGACAGAAGGGGAATTTCCCTCTGCTCCAACTAAATCTCATTCTCTAATTGAGCCCAATAAATATTTGCCATTTTGATTAATCAGTAAGCAATAGTCTTCCTTCATAAGGGTGGAGTGGAAAAGGAGACAAGTTTTGAACTGGCTGCACTAAGTACAAAATATATAACGTGAGTTTTCTGGGCCTTGAGTGTAACACCATGAACTATCCACTACTGTGATTATATTTTAGGCTTTTTTGTTTTGAGATAAATCACAGTTCTAGAAATATTTATTCATCTGCACTATATTGGTTCTGTTAATCATCTAAAACTGTATTCCAGGGGATTTGATAATGAAACAGAAAACTAAACCCCAGACCCTGGAATCCCTATCATGCTCTATCCAGTTGACATTTAGGGCATCCGTGATCTTATTTTACCCACCTACACAGGCAGTTACGTAGGACATTTTAACAGATTTCACAACACACAGTTTTGTGTCTTAATACAATTTTCTGACCCTTTTTCTGATGTAGCAAATGTTATTCCTCACCAGTAGCCTGAAGAATAACTTGGATTTCTTTTAATAGAGAAACCTTTATATTTATATTATTTTATACGGCTGCCTCTTAATTTATGGAATGTTCAATTATTGTTATCAGCTAATGTATGACTCCATAGATCTTATGTGCTATTGGGAATCAATTTTAGTTTAAATTTGCTTTATAAAGTTGCACTTAATATAATGTGTAGGTCTTTGGTGATGAGAGAAAAGAGGGATGCCAGAATCAAATGAATAGGTCCAGAGAAAGTAACTTTAAACTGTTTTCTTTATATCAGAATTTTAGGACAGCAGTGTGATATAATCAGATAATTATACACATTTTCTTTCTGTAAACATCACTCAGTCAAAACCATGACGCTGATGACAAAGTGATGTTTTATCTGTTCCTATTTGTCATCTGGGCTGGCTGTAACTGCATCCCAGTGATTTTAACTTTTTAATTCTCCATTAAAAGAAAACAAACAAACAAACAACCAGCAAACAAAAAACCTTTGGTAGTTCTGGGATGTAGCGAGCTCGGAGCACTGAGCTAGGTCTGCATCCTGTGCCCCTCGTCCCTGTCTCCACACTTCTCCCTTCCCTCCTCCTCCGCTAGCGTAATTTGCCCACCTTTAGATGATTTCAGTAGTTTGTCTCTTAGTCTTACCTGTCTGCTGCGTGAGGAGTTCTTTGTGGAGTTATAATTGTTCAATTTGTTGTTAATTCCAGGGGACGGTTCAAGAAGCTCACCTCACACTTCCATTTTTATGACCATAGTATTAGTTTTGTTGTCAGCTCTATATGGAGTCACTTATAAAAATGAAACTGTTTCTTTTAAATTATCTAATCTTATATCTAGGACAAACAAAATGCTTACTAAAATAATGAATATTCTACTTCCAGTATTAAATTTGATTATTTTTATAAGTGCTCTATAATGATTAAACACAAGCCATGTAATATTAAAATTACAAAGTAGTAATTTCAGAGACAGAACATAGTAGGAGAATAATCTCAGGAGTGAAATATTACTTAGTTCAGAGGAACAGAATTGTTACTCTGTTATCAACAAATATGTCAATATCTTATGTTATCTGCTCAGTCTAATCAACTAACTTTTTCTTATTCAAAAACACTTGGAAATATGTGACTTGCTATCAAAAATTTGGAGAGATTTCCTTTTTTGGGTGGATGGGGGAGGATAGTTATATAACCATTATGCATGGCATTATTTTCATTGATTTATAGTGTTAGTTTCATTTCTTTTTGAATTGTATGTCTTCTTATTATCATTGCTTTATCCTGAAATGCATCCTCGAGTGAATTTTAAAGGAAGAATGCATAGGAAATAATATTGTAGAGTCTTCATGTCTGACAAAGTCCTTCTCTACTTTACCTTCATGTTGACATTTTGGCTGGATATATAATTATACACCAGTAATTACCTTTTTTCCTCAGACCTTTGATGAGTTCCATCATTAATATTTAGAAAACAGAATAGCAAATAAGACTATCTGTACTAAACTCGATTTTGGTTCTTGGTAGGTAGCCATTTTTCCTCCTCTTTTTCTGAAATATTTTAGACTGTTTTCTTTAACCTATATGTTCAGAAATGCCAAATTTTAGGTAGTAATCATCTTTTCATTCATCCAACTGTTTTTTCAACCTGAAGATTAGACTCTTTGACTTTGGGAAATTTTTAATTTATTAATTATATGACTATTTTCTTACATTTCAACTTTTCAGAACATGTTTTCTGAATGCATAGATATCTATAAATCTCTTAAACTGGTTCTCAATATCACTTCTAATTTTATTTTCTATCTCTGGTTCTCTCTCTCTCTCTCGTTTTCTCTCTCTCTCCCACTGTCATCTGTTCTGGTTATTTAGATTTGTGTTTTTCTTTGAATAATAACTACTTGTATATATATTAATGACTAAAAATGAAAGTGTAATAAATACGCAATGTAGACATGAAAAAATAAATCTCTTTTTTGTCCTTGGCTCACACTAAGATACAGTAGTACCCTCTTATCCACAGTTCTGCTTTCCGAGGTTGCACTTCCCATGGTATTAGTTACCTGTGGTCAACGATGGTCTGAAAATATTAAATGGAAAACTGCAGAAATAATTCCTAAGTTTTAAATTGCACACTGTTCTGAGTAGCATGATGAAATCTCCTGTCCCACCCTGTCCTGCTGGGTTGTGAATCATCCATTTGTCGTGCGTATCCATGCTGTATATATTACCTACCCACCAGCCACTTAATAGTCATGTTGGTTATCAACTGTCATCATGTCACAGTGCTTGTGTTCAAGTAACCCTTATTTTACTTAATAATGGCCCAAAGCATAAGAGTGATGATGCTGGCAATTCAGGTGTGCCAAAGAGAAGCCATAAAGTGCTTTCTTTAAATGAAAAGATATGTATGTGTAGTGAAAAACACAGTATACACAGGGTTCAGTACTATGCTGGTTTCTGATAGCCACTGGGGACCTTGGAACATATCTTCCACAGATAGTAGGATGGGTGGGGGGCTACTATATATATATATATATATATATATATATATATATATATATATATATATATATATATATATATATATATTGCTCAAATGTCAGAGCTTACTGTGGTAAATAAGATTCTCTGTCCATTTTTTCCTCTTAATATATTTTAGAGATAATTCCATCATAGCCTTTATGAATAGATCTACTACCTATTTACCATTGTGTGGATCACATATAATTTGCTTTGCCAATCCAATTCGATGATCATTTACATAGATTTTAGCATTTGCCTTCCATTAATAATGGCAACATTTTTCAATGAATATTTTTGTATACATAGTCTGTGTAGCTGTAAAAAAAAAATCCATAAATCAAAATACTGAATAAAAAGGTACTTGCATTTTAGTATTTTGTTATAGATTTAATATTTTGTCAAGTTGCTCTTGAGAGAAAATGCACAAATTTATATTCCTATGAACAATGTGTGTATATTTTCCCACACATTGCAAATGCTTAGCATTAATGTACTTTTTGATATATACTGTTCATATTGATTTTTTAAAATGGTCTTTTTGTTTTGATTAGCAGTTTTTCAATTATGAGTAATACAAACATTTTTTTTTTTAATGTCAGTGTTATTTGTGGTTCTATTTTTCCCACATGTGAAATGCCTTTCATGTCCTCTGCCTATTTTTTTGCCTAAGAATTTTTCTTTTCTTTATTTTTTCCTTGGTGATTTGGGACCTATTTATATAGAACAGAAATAATCTTGCATATCACCTGTGTTACTATTCATCTTCCGGTTTGTAATATGTTTTAAAACTTTGTTAATGCATTGTTATCCATGTGGAACTCTCACTTTCTATGAAGTCAAATATATTAATCTTTTCTATTAGTCTATGCTTAGAGACTCCATACTTTAAGTTATATACATATATGTGTATATATATATATATATACATACATGTATATATATCTGTATATATACACGTATGTATATATATATATATATATATATATATATATATATATATATATATATATTCTTGTTCTCTCTCTCTCTCTCTCTGCATAAAGATATATATTCATCCAATTAAACTTTTAAAGCTAGAACTCAAGAATATTATGGTCATCAGTATTTTTTATTAAGTTTAAAAGTAAAAAATGTCACTTGAAATTTTCTTCAGTGTATTACTTATCAGAAACATAACCAGTTTTATATTAAATTTGGTAGTATCCTATAATTCATTAATGTTTTTATGTGCTTATAAGTTAAATAAGAGGCACCTGATTAGATGTCTTTAAGATGAAGACTTCAAGTCTCTTCTCTCAAGATTATATGCCTGAAAAAGACTATGAAAAATGAAGAGCTATAAGAAGCCATGACTTATTCTCACTAAATGAACCATAATATCGTTAAGCATAATATGGGTAGTTCTTCTGCCTTATGTATTTATTCACAGATAGAAGAGTAATGTCAAATTTCTATTGAGTTTGAAGCATATGTCAGACACTGTGCTAAGCTCTGGACATGAAGCCTCCTTTCTTTCTTTTTTTAATTAAAGTTTATTGGAGTGACAATGGTTAGTAAAATTACATAGGTTACAGGTGTACAATTCTATAAGGCATCATCTATATATCACATTGTGTGTTCATCACCCAGAGTCAGTTCTCCTTCCATCACCATATATTTGATCCTTTTTACCCTCATACCACCCCCAACCCCCTTACCCTCTGGTAACCACTAAACTAATGTCTGTGTCTATGAATTTTTGTTTTTTTATTTGTTTGTCTTGTTCCTTTATTGTTTTCAGTTTTATATCCCACATATCAGTGAAATCATATGGTTCTTGAGTTTTCCTATCTGACTTACTTCGCTTAGCATAATAATCTCAAGATCCATCCATGTTGTTGCAAATGGTACTATTTCACCTTTTCTTATGGCAGAATAGTATTCCATTGTGTATATATACCACATGTGCTTTATCCAATCAGCTATTGAAGGACACTGGTTATTTCCATGTCTTGGCCACCGTCAATAAACTGCAGTGAACATCGGAGCACATATATATTTATGGATAAATATTTCAGATTGTTTTTGGTAGATACCTAGGAGACAGATTGCTGGCTTATATGGTAATTCTATTCTGAATTTTTTGAGGAACCTCCACACTGCCTTCCATAGTGGCTGTGCCAATCTACATTGCCACCAACAGTGTGTGAGGGTTCCTTTTTTTTCACAGCTTCTCAACACTTGTTATTATTCATCTTGTTGATGACTGCCATTCTAACTGGTGTGAGGTGATATCTCGTAGTTTTTATTTGTATTTCTTTGATGATTAGTGATGTTGAGCATCTCTTCATATGTCTATTGACCTCTGTATGTCCTCTTTGGAGAAATGTCTATTCAGATCCTCTGCCAATTTTTCAATTGGTTGTTTGTGTTTTTGTTATTGAGTTGTATGAGTTCCTTATATGTTTTGGATTTTAGCCCCTTGTCAGAGGCGTGGTTTGCAGAAATCTTCTCCCATTCTGTTGGTTGCCCCTTTATTTTGCAGAAGCTTTTTAGTTTGATACAGTCCCATTAATTTATTTAGCTTTTACTTCCCTTGCCTTTGAGGTCAAGTTCATAAAATGCTCTTTGAACCCAAGGTCCATAAGTCTAGCACCTATGTTTTCTTCTGTGCAGTTTATTGTTTCAGGTCTTATGTTTAGGTCTTTGATCCATTTTGAATTAGTTTTGCTACATGGTGACAGATAGCAGTCTAGTTTCATTCTTTTGCACATGGCTTTTCAATTCTCCCAGCACCGTTTATTGAAGAGGCTGTCTTTTCTACATTGTATGTTTTTTGGGAGCCTTCCTTCTTAAACTGGACAACAGCTTGCTTTGATAGGTACTATTAGCTACTCCATTTTATGGGTGAATAAACCAAGGCTTTGAGGTATTATGTGATTGCTCAACATCATACATCTAGCAAGCAGTATGCAAAGAAAAAATGCTCAGTTTTTCTGATTCCATAGCCCTGTACACTTACTGCTTGTTTCATATAGCCCCTGCTGTTTGTTTCTGTGCCTTTGAAATGGGGGATTCAAGAAGTATCTGGTTTGCTGAAGTTCAATCTTTTTTATCATAATTAACTTCATTTTTTTTTTTCTATTTCAAAGTCTTTAAGATTAAGGAAATTGCTACCAGTTTGTGGTCAACTAAAATGTATTAGCCTTTGTGTTTTATATTTAAACTCAGAGTTCAGCTCTATATTTATGCAGACCTGGATTCATAGCCTGTCTTTGAACTTAATAGCTGTATGATATCAGGCAAATTAATTAACCTCTAAATCCTATTATGCTATCTTCTAAGAAATAGGGATTAACAATAGCACACATTTCAAGAGGTTGTGAAGGGTGTTAAATGAGTGTAAGCTTTTCAAGAGCAAGAATTTTTATTTTGTTCATTACCATATCCCATGCACCTCAGAGAATGCCTATACATAGTAACTGCTCAATAAATATTTGTTGACTAAATATAAAAAGTACTTATTGCACTGTCACTGCATTTGTGAGTATTACACCATACAAATAAGAATAGTACACATTTACAGTTCTCTTTAAATCAGGAGGATGATTTGAGATTCCTAGTTAAAAATTGCTCAGTGAAAATTGGCATAGATTAGATAAGATAGATAAGTTCCTTTTCATCCACTAGCCGTAGATGCCTTTATGTATCTGAGAGATGTTCACCCTCTCTCCTCATTGACTAAACAGAAGAAGTAAAAACAATTAATTGGTATTAAAGTTGATCTGAATTTTAATGTTGAATAATGATATTTTACTTTTTTAAGTAGTACTTTGAAAATGCCTCAATTTACTAAAACAAATTTTGAGGTCATGTAGTTGAGTATATTTCAAAGAGAAAGACAAAGGGAGGGAGACAATTTTCAAGAGTTGAAAAGTAATGTTGCAATGCCCTTTTCCATTTTAGAAGTCAGATTATCACTTTAGCTCTATGAATTCCAAAAGCAGGAGAGTTGATTTTTATTTCCAACTTACTAAATACCCTAATGCACCCAGGCTGGAGGCCATTGGGGAACTGAGAGTGAATGATGCATCGAGATCCCCATTCAAAAAATCTGCAACAATGAGTAAATTCAGCCACTAGAATGTAGATTCTACTGGGGCCAAGAAACTTCGTCAATCTTGTTTATCATAATTTCTCCAGCATTTAGAAGTAAGTGATCAATAAAATTTGTTAAGTGAAAGATTGAAGCCAATGACAGGCAGCCTTTTTGTAGCTGTTCCTTTTAAACAAATGTTTATAAATTGTACGCTTATTTTTAATGTTTATAAATTGTACGCTGTTCCTTTTAAACAAATGTTTATAAATTGTACGCTTATTTTTAAGGAAAAAATACAAGGAGAGCAAACATATGGGGGCTTTTTTTAAGAAATAAAAATTTTATTGCTTATTTTACAAATTGAGAGAGTTTTGAATTGAAGTTAAAAAATGATCATTTCGTAGGCATAGACACATAATAAATCATTACACATATTATAAAGAAAAAAATTTTAAAACCTCTGAAGACAAATGTCCTGTCATCTCATATGATCTGCAGTAGGGCAGAGGTAAGGGTCTATTCTTTTAGGTCACTGTTTTTTTCTAGAATGTCAATCAAATTAATTTCCAATAATAATATAAATGTAGCAAATTTGTATTTTCTTTGCTATAGTGATTTGGATTTTTGAATATGGGATTTTTTTCATGTTGTTTACTAATATGGAAATAAAATGGCATATTTCACAACCTTGGATAATATTTTTGATATATGTATGCATGTATCTTGAGCATGCATGTGGAACTACTTCACATGGGTGCAAGATGAGTTGCATTTGGGATTTAAATCATTGTTTTGTAACCCGACAAAATGTTTTGACAGATGGTAAGATGAAGCTACTGTGAAAACTGTTCTCTCATTTAACTTTCCATTGCTCAATTATTTTGAGCCTTACCCAAAACAGGGATTCTTCACCTCCAGAGAGACGTCAGAAGATGTCAGGATGTAGATTTGTCTGTTTTATCCTTTCTTTGCAAATGAGATTCAATTGTCAAAATGACAAGATTCAAGCAGGAAAGAAGCCCCCAGTAAAATGTCAGAATTTCATCACAGGATGAGTTGCAACTGGCACATTAATAATTTTTCATTCATGTTGGGCTTGACCTCAAACCAACAATTAAACTTCTGGACAGAAATTGCACAACAGCCAATCTAAAAAATGGGATACATAAATTATATAGGGATGTAATTTAAAAGGTGTGAGACAGGTTTGTTACATCAGCTATGGATTTGTCCTCTTTTGAACTTCAAAGAACTTTTCTAGTGTGTAACTTTGTGACATGGAAGCCAATAAACACAAAAAAAGAAGTGTTGTTTATAGTGACCTCATTATGCTCAGTGTTCAGATAATGATCAGGGTCTTGCAGAAAAGGCTTTGATCTGTGAAATTGTGCTAGAAATCTTTCTGAACCAGGATTTTCTGTGGCATAAAAATAATTTTGTGTTGCTGCTGTGTGCAGTAAAGCAAGCTTCATTTGGTTAGGGGGGGATCTTTATCCGGCTTTGTTTATACTCTGGATGTAGGAGCCTTTGATTCTTATATTTCAGTAAAATGTGTGTCCTAAACACTATGGTTGACTCCTCAACATTTTTGCCAGCTCAGACTATTAGTCTAAGTCAGGTATGGGGATTTCATTTCCAATGGCAACAATGGGTTTAATTGGGCCATGTGACCAAATTCTTGCTAATGAGAAATCAGAGTTTCAAGAGAAAAATAACTCACATTCCCAGGGAGAAGAACCCAAAGCACCCTTTCCACAACTGAACGTTGGCAGTGTAAAAAGGACCTTGGAGACAAGTACAGCTTCCTCGTTAGCACTGTGAGGAAATAGCTGACAGCATAGAAGGGCCAGGAGATAGAATAACCTGAGTTTTTGTTATCATTACTAAACAGCTGGATCAGTTAATCTTGGAAACCGCTGGACTCAAGTTTTCTTTTTACAAGAGATAAAATATTTTCTTACTCCTTCACACGGTTTAAACTGATGTTTTTGGTAATTACAACAGAAAAAACATTCTAACTGAGGTAGATCAGCTGAATAAACCCATATTATGAACTGTATGATATGACTAGTCCATGGGTGTTTAGATTCTAAAAGAAGGACAAAAGCATTAAAGGGAGTTTCTGCAAATAGCTCTAAAGGAAAACTGTATGCATTTACATATAGTAAATATAGAAGAAATATTTTACCTTGTTTGTCATCCCACTAACCCATGTGGTTAAGAGGATTATTCTGGCTAAGTCTACACCCCTGGCCATGAGCCATAGTGGTTCATCCCCCCAGCCATGTCCGTTGGCGTGGGTGCTTCTGGACTTAGGACATTGATGAAAAATGATCACAGTGGTATCATAGCCCAGAGTTTATCAATTGGTTTCCATCTAAGACTGCTACTCTAAGATACGCCCCACTGTAAACTGAATAATAGCTGTTATCCTGCACTTTATCTTTCTCTTCTGAGTACACTGCATTTGTTGTGTCTATAGTTGTGTACTATTTGGCAGCCGCATTTTCTACATGAGACTATAAGGATCACTGGATATTGTGATATTTGAGGGTGAATTTTAATCCTATTTTGGTAAGAAAAATGACTTTCTGCATCGAAAAAGAACCGAAAATCAATGTCATATCTTACCAAACAGGAAGGCCATAATGCTTTCTGTCCTAGCCTGGGTTTCCCCAATGACAGAGTTACAGACAAGGGCTTGCCTCCAGGTAGTTTATTCATGAAGCAAACCCAGGGAGTAGAAGTCAGAGGCTGCAGAGAGTAAAACAGAGGAGGGAAAGATAATTTTAAAAGGTACACTATTAGCTTGCTGCCATTATGAATCACTGGGGCTTGATCTTTTGGGGGACCTTCTGACATATAGAATGAGCCTCACAATTGTTTGCTTAAGCAACATAGGGAAGAATATTTATTCATTAGCTCTCATGCCTGAGGGTAAAGAGTCGCCTATGTGTAACTCCTGCACTCTTCCAGGTTACATATATGTGTGTCATGAGAGTTCCCGCAGATGTCCCAAGAATTGAACTCACAGAAGCCCAAAAATGGAAGCAAGAGATACACAGTGCTCCAGAGGTAAAGGGCTGGCAGAGTACATATATGCGAATTTGCCCACTGCAGCAGTGATTAGAATAAAAGACGGTTTAGAGAATCTGAGGTAGGGAATAAGAGGTGTCCAATACACTTTCTTTCCAATACTATGAGCTAATATTCTCTTCCTCTTCTGCTGCCAGGTAAGAGATAAGTAGACTCAGAGACTACCTGTTTCATTGTCTCATGACTAATATTTTGTGGGCAATACTGATTCTGGAAAGCAAATAGCTAAAAGGAGGACTCTGAGAAAAATTGGAGAATGAAACAAAATGGATGTGAAGGCAGAAATACTAAATCATGCACACACATAAAACACTGGGGGAAATATACAGAAGGTAATAGGAAACAGAAGAATATTTCTGAAAGTTATTTTGCAGAAGTAATGGAAAGGATTTGGAGATAACCGTGTTTCCCCGAAAATAAGACCTAGCTGAACCATCAGCTCTAATGCGTCTTTTGGAGCAAAAATTAATATAAGACCGGGTATCATATATCATATCATATCATATCATATCATATCATATCATATCATATCTCATCTTATCTCATCTCATCTCATATCAGACCCGGTCTTATTTATAGTAAAATAAGACCGAGTCTTATATTAATTTTTGCTCCAAAAGATGCATTAGCGCTGATTGTCCAGCTAGGTCTTATTTTCGGGGAAACACGGTAAGTACGCAAGGTATTCTTTATTGAGTGGCCTGGGAAATGCAAGACTGAAGATTTTGTGGAGATAGAACCATGTACTGTCTATGTGAGAGTACAACACAAACTGTAGTTGATGCTTGATTAAGGAGCCTGGTTGTGTTGTTAGAACACAGAGGAATGGATCTGAGTAGAAATAAACATGCTGCTTTTCATGCGTGGTTTCAGCACAGAGGAATGAGAACAGGCATCCAAAACCAGTCTACATGTGGAACAGCCTGAAGAAAACAAACATAGTTCATTTGATGCCAATGTCTACCAGAATTCTACAATCTTATAAATGATGAAAGTGCATGTGTGCTTGCATGTGTGCATGTGTATGTGTGCGACACTCACCTATGTGAGTGTTTCTGTGTGTCAGTATATCTCAGGCCATCAGTGATATGTAAAGGTAAACCAAAATAATTGTAAATTCACATTATGTCAGAGATTTGAGACTAAAATTGATTGGTGAATCAATTATTTAGCAAAGTATATCCCACAGGAAACTAGTCTTATAATAGATCTTGTATGCTTAGAAATTTAAAAAAAAAGATACTCTGGCAAAGTTCATCATAGCAAATATACTATCCTTTAAAGTCCACACTGGACACTAACATTATAAAGACTTGGGAAGGTCTTGAAGGATTAAAATCAAGTACGTTTTATTAAATAATGGTGACCCAAATTTATTCTCAAGTGTAACAGAATTTTGGAAATGCTGCAGGTAGACAGAATGTTTCAAATTTCAGCAATCTTTTTGACAAAGTATTTTATGGTATGCTTATAAATATGATGATGATATATGGATTAGGCTTTAGCAAAATTAGGTCAGCCTGTGGCTGGTGGAATTACTCTTCTCAGGGCATTAACTAATGAATGGGTCATTGCCAACACAAAAGAGTTCTCTGGTGGTGTGATACAGAGCTCTGTCCTTGGCACTGCTATGCTTGATTTGTTCATAAATAACTCAGATAATTATCTGAAATGCATACTTTTCAAATTTTTAAAAAAGAATAATATTGCAAGAAGAATTAGTGCTCTACCATATTCTGGGAAGAAAATGTGCTTTGAATATAATAGGCCTGTGTTCAGTCTTTAGCTTTCCTGTTTATTCTTTTTGTGCTCTTGGTCAAAGTACCTAGCCGTGTCGAGTCTCTCTTTTCTAACAAATAAATAAATATGTAGTTAATTATATTAAAGATAGTAAATGGAATGCAAAAATTAAAATCCTTTACTCATTTATTGAATATAGAAAGTGCTAAATTAGTACCAAGCATCTAATTAACTTGACAGATTATAATCAAAAGTCAGAGGTATATTTGAAAGTTTAGACATGTAAAATTTATTTTAAAAGTCTGTTATATAGGTATATAAGAAAAACCTTAACTAACCTGAATTTCTGATGCTATGCCTAGGGAATTAAATTGATTATAAACTCAAGGAGAAACAGAAAAACTCAAGAAGAAGCAGATGCAACTTCTCAGAGTTAATGCAACCTGTGCCGCATGTAGAAATTGAATGTCCCGACCAAGGCAGACTTGCATGCTGGTTTACTCTGCTCTCGTTCCTTCCGTGTCTGGGTCATTCCGTGTGGGTCAAGGGCAACATTGACCTTGGTTAGCATATCCATAAAAGGGTGACTTGGATGGATACCATGGAAACATGTTTTATTAATACAGTGATGGGAACTACACAAGAGGTATTCAGTGGAGTTGTACCAGCACACAGTTGAAGAGTGACCTTCTGGAACAGGGACCCTATGCTCCTGTTTCTGCTTATTTCACAGGGCAGGAAGGTGGGCGGGAAGATGTGGGAACAAATCTGGCTGAATATAAAAATTGGATATTCTCATTTTCAGAAATTCTGAAAAAACAACAACAAAAAAAACAAACATAGGATGGAAACGCAATCTTCCTCATAGAGGAATGAGTTTCATCATTAATACAAATGCAGGCATCTTTCCAGAGTCCTGCATTTGGAAGGAGAAGGCAGAGATTCCCACCAATGCATTTTCCAACACAAAAATTCTCAGACCTAAGAGAGTAAAAGAGACGTGGGAGAAAAATAAAGAAAAAAACAAAAACAAACAAACTGTGACTCTGTCCAACAAATTTGGTTGAAAAGGACAAGGCTTTTGTTGTTGCCTTTGCTCTTATTTTTATTTTTTCCCTGCCCCCTTCAGTTTTTTTAAATCTTTGTTGTGTGTTTAACATCTTTGTGGTCACCCATTCCTATACTCAGCATTATGCTTCTTGGACTGTAGTTTTGTCCTACAGGAAATAAAAGCAGTCAAGATTTTTTTTGTATTGCCAACAAACATCCATGGACCACCTGCTATTGTGTGAAGTGCTCTGTATGTTACTTACCCAAAGATTCAGTTCTCAAAACTGCTCGCTTTTACCTGGACACGTAGATAGTAGTGACCTTTCTTCTGTTAACAGGCATTTTTTTTAATAGCTGTGTCTCGGTTTTAATTATTTTTGTTGTGAAAATAGTATGTAAAAAACATAAAGGGGAAAATAACTATAATAATCCATAATTCTGGTTATATTTGTTCTGGGATAGGCCTTACTAATCAAGACATGAATAAAGCCTTCAAAATCAAAACCAAAACCAAAATAATGATGGCTAATCATTGATCCTCATCAAAACTTGAGGTAGCCAATGCTATTACACTCATTGTAGAAAACAGATAAAACTGTGGGTCAGAGAATTAGGCATTTTGCACATGGTCACACAGGCAGTAAGGGGCAGAGCCAAGGTTGGACCACATGAAATCTGACCCCAGAGAGCATGTACCAAACCATTATTTTCCATTGAATAAAAAGTCACCTTTAGAAATTTTACAAGCAAGGGATAGAATGGAAAATAAGCAAACTCAAGCTTCACTCTGTATATTGTATGAAAATATTCATATTCAAATGTATATAAAGACCTGCAACAAAGCAATGGAATATAGATATCCCTCTTAGTAGAAAAAAGGGAATGAATATGATGAGGTAGAGTAAGAAAAAATACAAATATATACAAGCACAGCAATGTCCTTATTGATTAGGGAAACATGAATTTTAAATATTGTTTTATTTTGTTCATCAAAACAACACTTTAAAGAAAGATTAATAGTAACTAGCATTGGCAAGTCTGTGGGAAATAAACATTCTTTTTTTTTTATTAGTTTCAGGTGCACAAGACAAGGTAATACTTAGACGTTCATCATTTATATCCCTCATAAACATTCTTATACAATATAAATAGGACAACTTTTTAAGAGACAAATTTAGGATTATTAATCAAAGTTTTTTTAAATATAAAATTTATATTCTTTAACAATTCTAAAATATCATCTTATTGAAAACCCTATGTGCAAAAAGACATGAAGAAATGAACACTTTGAAGAATTGTTTTTTTTTTAAATTTTATATTAATTTCAGGTTTACAAAACAACATAGTGATTAGACATTTATATATCTCACAACATGATAACCCCAGTAACATTATTCTTCTGACAATATATATAGTTATTACAATATTATTGACTATATTCCCTATACTGTACTTTATATCCCCTATTTTCTTTACACTTGACATTCAGTGTTATTTTATATTACTTTCAGGTGTACAGCATATTGGTTATACATTTATATAATTTATGAAGTGATCCCAGATAAATCTAGTACCCATCTGACACCATACATACTTTTTTACAATATTATCGACTATTCCCCATACTGTACTTTACATCCCCATGACTATTTTGTAACTACCAATCTGTGCTCCTTAATCTATTTACCTTTTTCACACAGTCTCTACCCCTCTCCCATCTATTAACCATCAGTTTGTTCTCTGTATCTATGAATCTGTTTCTGTTTTGTCTGTTCATTTATTCTGTTCTTTAGATTCCACATATAAGTGAGATTTTATGGTATTTGTCTTTCTCAGTATGTCTCATTTCATTTAGCATAATATCCTCTAGGTCCATCCACGTAGTTTAAATGGCAAAGTTTCATTCTTTTTTATGGCCAAGTAATATTTTATTGTATGTATGCACCACCTCTTCTTTATCCAGTTATCTATTGAGGGCATTTGGCTTGTTTCCGTATCTTGGCTGTTGTAAATAGGGCTGCAGTGAGCATAGGTGTATACATATCTTTTCAAATTTGCGTTTTGGGTTTCTTTGGATAAACACCCAGGGATAGAAATACTGGGTCATAAGGTAGTTCTATTTTTAATTTTTTGAGGAATGGCCACACTATTTTCCATGGTAGCTGCACCAATTGCAATTCCACCAAGTGTGCACAAGAATACCCTTGTCTTCACATCCTTGCCAACACTTCTTATTTGTTAATTTATTGATGACAGCCATTCTGACAGGTGTGAGGTGATATCTCTTTGTTGTTTCTATGTGCATTTCTCTGATGATTACTGACGTTGAGCATCTTTTCATATGTCTATTGGCCATCTGTATGTCCTCTTAGGAGAAATGTCTATTCAATTCCTCTGCCCATTTGTCAATTAAATTGTTTGTTATTTTTGGTGTTGAGTTGTATGAGTTTTTTTATGAATTTTTGGATAGTAATTTTAGATATATATTATCAGATATATCTTTGGTGAATGACTTATTCCATTCAGTAGGATGTCTTTTTTTTTGTTGGTGATTTCTTTGCTGTGCAAAAGTTTTCTAGTTTGATGTAGTCCCATTGGTATATATTAGGGATGCCAAAAAATGTATACCCATGACTTGTATTAATTTTTTCTTATCAGTGTATATTGAGTATTATAATTTTAATACAGTTTTTTGCTTACTTAAAATGTATGTACATTTTTTGGCACCCTCTGTGTGTGTGTTTGTGTGTGTGTGTGTGTGTGTGTTTGTGTGTGTGTGTGTGTACATTTGTGTGTATGTATCTATATCTATCTATCTATCTATCTATCTATCTATCTATCTATCTATCTATCTATCTATCTGTCTATCTATCATCTATCCCTCTATCTATCTGTCTAGTTCCCCTTGCCCAAGAAGATATATCAATAAAAATATTACTAAGGGTAATGTCTGAGAGTTTACTGCCTAGGAATTCATCCTACATTTAAGTCTTTAATCCATTTTTTAGTTTATTCTTGTATATGGAGTAAGAAGGTGTAGTCTTTGTTGTACACCCTTCCTTTACATCACTTTGTATATTTTGTGCCACTCCCTTCTGGACTTCAAAGTTTCTGTTGAGAAATCAACTGATGGTGTTGTGGGAGCTCCCATGTAAGTAACTAGTTGTCTTTCTCTTGCTTCTTTTAGGATTCTCTTTTTGTCTTTAACCTTTGCCATTTTCATTATAATGTTTCTTGCTGTGAGCCTGTTTGGGACCATCTTGAGTAGGACTCTCTGTGCTTCTTGAACTTGTCTGTCTATTTCCTTTACCAGGTTACGTAAGTTTTCACTCATTATTTCTTCAAATGTGCTCTTGATCCCTTGCTCCCTCTCTTCTCCTTCTCATACTCCTATGATGTGAATGTTGTTACACTTGATGTTGTCCCAGAGGTTTCCTTAGATTATTTTCTTTTTTTTTCTTTCTTTTTTTTTTTCTTTTTGTTGTTCTGCTACCTTGTCTTCTTAATAGCTGGTTTGATCCTCTGCTTCATCTAATCTGCTGTTGATTTCTTCTAGTGCATTCTTCATTTCAGGTATTGTTTTTATTTTTTCTGACTGGTTCTATTTTGTGATTTCTATGTCCTTCTTTATGCTTACTATCTCTTCATTGAACCTCTCATTAAGTTCCTTAAGCAATGTTATAACCGATGGTTTAAACTCTGTCTCTTGTAAGCTGGTTGTCTCCATGTCATTTGGTTCTTTTTCTGGAGTTTCCTATAAATATTCCTATTCTTTTATTTGGGACATGTTTCTTTGTTTCCTCATTCTGGCTGCTTCTCTGTGTTCGCTTCTATGTGTTAGGTAGACCTCCTATGTCTCTCAGTCTCTGTCAGATGGCCTTATGTAGTATGTGTCCGGTGTGATCCAGTGGTGCAGTCTTCCCAATCACCTGTGCATATGTTCAAAGAGTGTTCCTTGTGTGTGTTTTGTGTCTCCTTATGTTGTAGTTCAGCCTTAATTGTACTTGGTGTATCAGTGGGTGAGACAGACTTTCAGGCTGACTGTGAGGTTACACTCACAGTGTATGGGCTGCTATGTGGCAGCTGACCCTACAGAGGGGGATTTGCCTATGTGGACTTTTGTGCTAGTTGAGACCATCTTTTCGTGTGCCAGTTGTGGGGCTTATCAGGCAGAGTTCTGGTGTAGTTTGAAGCTGGCTTCTAAGTTTGTTGTTCCTGGTGCCTCTTTGGAGTGGCTCCTGTGCAGCCCAATTTCAGCCTTGCCTGTGACTGGCCCAAGGCTCCCTCATAGGTGCTGCAAAGCTGTATGCAGTTGGTTGCTACCTGTATTGGACCTGGAGGTGTATGGTGGTGGCCTTTCTGTGAACTGAGGCCAGCTACCACCAGTATCGGGCCTGGGGAAACTTAGCAAAAGGCTGAGGGTCCCCGTAGGCCTGTTACCACCTCTGACTGCCTGTAGGCTCAGCTACTTGAAGAGCCCCCTTGAGCGTGTGAGCTGGGCTGGTTCTCCTGGTATTTATAGCATTTCCAGTGATGGTGATCGAATTGGATAGGGTTGTGTCTCAGGTAGTCGCGTAGTGTGGCTGGTGGATTTTACAAAGTTAATGCAGATTCAGTTCTTGCACCAATGCTGAGCCTGTGGCCATTCTGCAAAATGCCCTGAGAACACCACAGCCAGCCACCACTCACCTTGGATCTACAAACATCCAGAGCATCCCAAGAAAGGCTGCAGTGCACCTGAGGCTGACCACCCACCACTCTAGATCCCCTGGAGTTGCCCAAGAAAGGCTGCAACACAAGCTAGGGCTGACCTCCCGTCACCACAATTTTCCCTGGTCACTGCTGTACAAATCTCTCACAGCTTGCAGGGCAGGACTGGCTGCCCAGGAGCTGAGAGTTCACCAGCGGATGCTATACTATCTGGTCAGGGCAGGGTTCAAGGCAGTCACCAAAATGATGCACTTGCATGGATTTTACCAGATGAATGCAGTCTCAGATTTGGCTCTCTGGGGATAGGTTCAACACAGGAAAGATGACAAACTCCTGTAAGCTATGTTTTAAGTGGGTTCCTCACAGAGATAATGGACACTTTCCTTGTAGCCTTCACCTTGAAGCCGCACAACTGAGTCTTTCCCTGGATGTCTCTGGCGCCTCTCGAGTTTCCACCTCTTTTCCAGAGCCCAGGGTGAGTGATTGCAAGTGAATAAGTGTGTGCATATGTCCTTTAAGAAGACATTTGGGTTTCCAGTCACCTTTTTTCTCACTGGGAAAGACAGATGGAATCCTCACTGATTTTCACTGCCTGATATGGTTGAGACCCTTCTTCCAAGCATAGGACCCTTGGCTGGGGAGCCTAGTGTGGGGCTGGAACCCCTCACTCTTCAAGGGGGTCTGCTGCTGTAAAGGTGTCCCTCCTGGTGCTCAACCACTACTTGTGGGTTTGTAGGCAGCCCATTTTGCATCTCTGCCTCTCCTATGAGTCTCGATGTGTCCTCTTCTTTATAGCCTTAGTTATAGGGGTTCTGTTAAGCTAGTCTACAGATGATTCTTGAGGTTGATTGTCCTATAATTGACTTGTAGTTTTAATGTGATTCTGAGAGGCAGCCTGCGTAGCGTTTACCTAGTGCGCCATCTTGGATCTTCCTTCCAGAATTGTTTAAAAAAAAAAAAATGGCAAGATTTCTGCTGTCTGACAAAGGAGTATGTTTATGTTGTGATGCTAATGGTTGTTAGTATTTATGAAGGCTTTGTTGAGTAACACAATCTACAATGATTTTCATGGGCACTATTTCATCCAATTACAATAAATGTTAACCATAAGGTATTAATGTACCAATTTATATATGTAGAAATGGAGTCATAGAAAGGTTAACCAGTTTGTGTCAGATCACATAACAAGAAAGTGACGAGTCAGTCAGTATTTGGCCCCAGAGGCTATGCAAACACACCAGAGGTGAATGAGGTACCTCCTGCAAATGTATGTTCAGTAAAGAAAGTAAGTTGCAGTGTGTATTCTTTATTAGACTTTGTTTACTGCTTTACCTGAAGAATTAAAAGTTGACACATTTTTCTATTATGGTTCTTAATTTTTTTGTTGTTGTTGTTAGTTTGGAAGACCCTAAACATATTTTACCTACACTTATACTCATGCAATTACTACATCTTTTTTTTAAATACATATTATATGTAAATAATTTAAGTATTTCTCTATGGATCAATTCTAAAAATATTTTTAATTAAGTTATAGATTTAAGTTTTAACGTACATCTGTTAAATTGATTAATCTGATTGTTCTGAAATCTGTCTTCTTATGTTATGCTATATATGTTCTTAAACTTCATTGGTTTGTTCTATCTTTATAACATGGACTTAAAACACTTTATGATGTGTCAATATGTATGATTGTTCTCATAATTTTAAAAGATAATTATGTTTTAGGTGTTATGGAGATTTTCTAATTTAAGAAAATCATATTCAAACTTTTTTTTATTAATTTAACATCCTTGTCTTAAATATCAAAGGATTAGAAATTAGTATATTTAACTTTCTCACTTTTTCCCTCCTTTCATTCATCTCCCTGTTTTTATTAGTTTTTTTTTTTCATCTCCCGTGATCTGATAATTACTTCTTCACAAATCTACATTTTTCAGTGTCTTTTCAAATCTTTTACTCATATTTTGTTGGATTTCTTTTTGTTTCCTTAATATTGAGTTGTAAAATGTCATATATTCTAGATACAAGTCCTTTATCAGATATCTATTTAACAGATATTGTTTACCCAATCTGTGGTTTGCCTTTTCCTTTTCTTAGTGTGTTTTAATAAGCAATTTTTTAAAATTATAATAAAGTCCGATTTATCTTTCTTTTCTTGCATGGTTAGTGCATTTTGTGACCTTGCAGAAAATCTGTCCCTATACCAAAATTGTGAGGATATTTTTAAAGGTTCTTCTATAAGCTTTGCAGTTCCTACTTTTACAAGTTGTTTCCTTAAAAAAATTTGTTTTTAATCAGGAATGGATGTTGAATTTTTTGCTGATGCCTCCATTCAAGTAATCAAAAATAATTAGTTTTAGAAGAATGCTCCTGTTCTAAGTTGTGAATGGTATGTTTCATGTATGTTTGCTGAGAATCTTTTGAAGCTTTTTCCCAGTGTTCTGTTGTTATTTGTTTAGATTTATTTTTTCAAATAAATTTCTTACATGGATTTGTAACATGAATAGATTTTCTGTGTGTGTGCGTGTGCGTGTGTGTGTGTTAACCCCTGTCCACATGTTTCCTATAAGGAACTTCTTTGCCAAATGTTAAGCTGGTGATCTTAATGGTATATTCATCCTCCTTGTAAGTTTCTGTTGTCTGTGGATTTCCTTCAATCTTTCCTATTTTCCATATTCCACAAAGGAAACCAATTCCTAAGTAATATAATATTTTCTGTTCTTTAGTCAATCTATTAATGCACTAATTGAACAACTATGGGTGAAATGCCTATTATGTTTAGGCATGATTTTCTGGGTTGAAGGCACAGGAAGGAAAACATACTGTCCCCACATTTATGGGACTAATATTTTAGTGTGAAGCAAACAAATAATTATTTATTTAATTGAAATTTGGAGGGATGCAATGAAGACCATTTATAAGGTGCTCAAGTGAACTTTTAACAGTGGGCGTGACTTGCTGGGAAAAGATTAGGGAAGACTTTTTTGAAGGTGTATTCTTTTTAAATTGTGTTCTGAAGAATAGATAAAAGTGGAGGGAGGGTGCTCAGAAGGAGATTTTGAGGAAGAAGGAACAAAGCAAACAACCAGCTCCTCTAAATGCCTCTTCAAACTTTAGCCTGCAAGGGCTCCTACCATTGGATTCTGAACTCTGCCTGCATCTAATTTTGTTCCTTGATGCATTGCAGAGTATTTAAATCATGAAATGGGTGTTTGGGAGACATTTTCAAGAATATATGTATCAAATTTTGTTAGTTTTGAGTTTATATCTGATTGCTATTCACCTCTAGTTCCTAAGGGATTCTTATTGAAAGCATGCACACCTCTCTTCCTCAGAGACTTTCTGGTGGAGGGAGCGTGCACAGCTCAGGCAGGGGAAGCTGGAATTGCTGGGAGTTAATGCCCTCAGGTATACTTTTCAGCCAATGCGTGCAGGTGTCACAGGATAAATAGTACAGTCTCCAGTTCCTTGGTTGAGAAATCTCTAAGGGGTATTTTAAATTCTATGCCAATGCATTCAAGTGGGATTGAGTTGTACTTTTATGCAGCAACCTTTATTGACATTGTTGTTTCATGCTTCATTTTCCTACTCTCCTTCCTGTGTTTCCTGATATTATTTCCCCAGTAGCTTACCTCTCTCATATCTTTATCTCTGTGGAAACCAAAGTTAAGCCAGTTGTAACTGGAAATAGTCCCCGGAAGCAGATCCTTGAAATAGGGATATTGGAATTAGATCATTTACCTCATTAGGTTTTAATTTTGATGATGTTCAAATCATTGTTTTTGTCTTACAAGACTTTTGAGAATTTACTCAAAATATCTTTGCTTACACCAATTTCATTGATATATTTCCATGGTTTTACCTAGGAGCTTTATAACCTTTCTTTTCTTTTTAATCTTCAGTCCACCTTGAGCTAATTTTTGTATATGGTGTCACATGAGTTCCAGCACCACCTGTTGAAATGAGTATCCTATACCTTTTAGATTGCTTTGACTCCTTGGTGTAAAAAAAAAAAGAAAATTGTTTAACTATATTTGTGTGAGTTCATTTCTGGACTTTTTCTTATGCTCCATTGTTTCATTTGTTTATATGTACACTACTACCACATTCATTAAAATTTAAGTGTTATAGTAAGAATTAAAATCAGATCATTTAAGTCCTGTAGAACTACTTGTTTTTCAAGAAAGTTTTGTTTTATTATGCAATAAAAGTTATTTGCTTATCAATTTCTACCAAAAATATCTACATAGCATTTATTTTATAAAGTAATTTAGATCAAATTTTCATGTTTAAACATTGCTTCTTCCTACGTATAAACATGATATATCCCTCTTTTTACTTCATTCTTCAAACTTTCTCAGTAGTTTTTTTGTAGTTTTTAATGTAGAGTTGTTATACATTTTATTATACTTGTTCCAAAGTGGTTTATATTTTTATGTGACACATACTTTAAAGTTTATTTTCCAGCATTTTGGTTGCTAGTACTTTGAAATACAATTGATTTTTGTACGCGGACCTTATTTCTGAGGTCTTTCTGAATTTATTTATTAGATTTATTGTTTTTGTAGATTTCTTCAGATTTTCTTTATAAACAATCATGTTTTCTGTAGTAAACTGTTCTTTCCCCAAATTTTATGTGCCTTATTATTATAATTATTATTATACCAGGGGTGCAAAAAAATGTATACAAGTGAACACTTTGGTCAACGTTGCTCAATCAGTAGTTCACCATAATCAGAAGTGTTTGGACACTGATGGTAACAACTTTGAGCACTGCTTGTAATTTCAGAAGTCAAATGTGACTTGTATTTATTTTTTATTATTGGTATATATTGAGTATTACAATTTTAATAGTTTTCTTCATTTCTTAAAATGTGTATACATTTTATTGGCACCCTCTGTATTATTTGCCTATTTCATTTGATAGGATCTCTAGTACAAAACTGAATAGAAGAAATGAAAGTGGATATCTTGGTGTCATCTGATTTTAGCTTTAGGGCAAAAGTATTCATAATTTTACCATGGAAATGTTAGCTGTAGGTTTTTCATGACTACCCATTATCACATTCAGGAAATTTAACTGTGTTGCTAGAAGGCAGAGTGATTTTATCATAAGTAGGTGTTGGACTTGATCAAATGAATTTTTGACTTTTATCACCCATTGAGATGATCACATAAATTTTTCTCCTTTATTAAATGTGATAAATTACATTTATTGATATTTAAATATCAAATAAAGTTTGCATTCCTGGATAAACTTTTCTGGTCATGATTTATAATCTTGTTTTATATATTGCTAAATTTGATTTGCTTAGAGTCTGTAAGGGATTTTCTGTATTGATGTGTGATATTGCTCTATAATTTGTTTTTTTTCTCAAATGTCCTGTAAGACTTTCTTTTCAGTGTTAATCTGACTTCATAAAATGAGTTGAGATAATTGTATGCGATGCCTGTCTATGTGCCTATAGTTATCTTTGTGAGATTTTGAATTATAAATTCAATTAATTCCTACTTCTTTTGTGCATTTTTTGATAAGTTTTTTCCTTTTTTATCAATAATGTCATCCATTTCATTTACATTGCTAATTTATTACTGTCAAATTATTCCCAATATTTATTTATTTTTCTTTTTAATGCCTATAGGATCTGTAGTGATAGCTCCTTTTTCGTTCTTGATGTTGATAATTTACATTTTCTTTCTTTATTTCTTGATTAGTATTGCTGTGTTTATCATTTATATTAAACAATTCAAAGAACAAAATTCTGACTTCATTGATTTTTCTCAGTTTTTGCCTTACTAATTTTATCTTTATTTATTTTCTATTGGCATTGTACTTTGCCTTTCTTCCTTTTTTTTCCCCTTAGCTTCTTTACATGGAAAGAAACTATAGCCCACAGGCCAGATGTCAGTTTTTATAAATAACATTTTTAGAACACAGATACATTTAATTATTTATGTATGGTTTATTGCCATATTAGCTTTATAATAGCAGGATTGAGTAGATGCTATAAAGCCCATTGGCCATTAGCCTAAAAAATTTATTCTCTATTTCCTTAAGGAAAAGTTAGACAATTCCTGGCTTAGTTCACTAACTTTAGGCATTTCTTTTTAAATATAAGCCTCTAAAGACATGAAATATCCTTTAAGCATCACTATAAGTAAATCCTACAAATTTGATATTGTGCTTTCACTTTTATTCACCTCAAACTATTTTCTAATTTCTCTTGTTCTTCTTTGACTTTAGGGATATATAGACATAAGTTGCTTAATTTACAAGAGAATTTTGTAATTATTTTTTTGTTCTTAATTTCTAGATTTATGTTTTGTTTAGGTATAATATGCTCTATGATTTCAATTTTTTGAAATATATTGAGACATTATATGACAGTGTAGTGTTTTATCTTGATGAATGTTACAAGTGCACTTTAAATTAATGTATGTTCTGCAGCTGTTAAGTACAATATTCTAAGAACTTTTGTTAGCTTAATTTGGTTAATAATTATGATTCACATTTTTTATATGCTTACTTGCTTTTTGTCTACTTTTTAATTAATGACTGGAGAGTATTAAAGTATCCAAATAAGACTGGATTTTTCTGTCTTTCCATTGAGAGTTGTCAATGTTTGCTTCAGATACTTTGAAACTCTATAATTAGATCCATGAAGATTTAGTATTTTCACAACTCTTTGATGCATTTGTCCTTTACCATTGTAAGGAGTTTTTTAAAAATCTCTGATAATAGTTCTTGCTCTGTGATCTACTTTTTCTGATATAAATATAGCCATACTCCCTTTCATATGGTTGGTATTTGCATAGTGTATCTGATTCCATACTTCCTACTTATCTGTAATTTTCTATCTCTATGCTTTTATTTGAGATGTGTCTCTTTTAAATACAATATAATTGGGTCTTCTTGCATGCTTGCTTGTTCTTAATAATTCATTCTGAAAAATGTCTGCTATCTGGATGGAGTATTTAACCCATTTTTACTTTTTTTTAAAATATTTATTAATCTCCTTAAAGGACATTTGCATTAAATTTGAAAACATATTTCAGAGTTTCTGAGTGTTTAAGGGGTTTAAAGCATAAAGTAATTGCTTCATTACACAAGTTCTCTTTTCCAAAGCAATACATTTAATTAATCTTTCACTCAATATAAATAGATCTTTAAGCAATTATTTTCAAGAAGGCTACTCATCCAACTTATTTTTCTTTTTCTTGTTTTTTTTTTTGAAAATTTCAACTCTATGGAAGTGCTGAAAGAATACTCAAAGTGAATACCTAAATAAATGTCACCTAGATTCTCCAAATTATCACATTTGCATTATTCTTTCCATGTGGATGTGTACACATATGCACACTTACTTTTTCTGAACTATTTGAAAGTAAATAGGGTTATCATGATATATCACTCCTAAATACTTTAGTATGCATTTCCTGAAACAGGAAATTCTTCTACGCAACCATAAAATTATCACATTGGGTAGTATATTATCTGAGTTCTTGCACATTATTCTGTTGGTGGTTTGACAGATTTTTTGATGTGGGTTAAAAGTGTTTTATCATGGAGATCAACTTCCGGGAAGTATCATGATTAGCTCTATGGACTTGCGCCCTAGTGAAACTCTTGAAAATTACAAAAAGTCAAACAAACAACCATTTAAAGTTTCTGGAAATAGTCCTAAGGGCATACAGAAAATGAAGAAACATCTATTCAATAAAATCTATAAAAATTCAGTAAGAAAGGTGAGCATCTGTATTTGAACCAAGACCTCTCTTTTTCTCCTCTCTCTCAGCTCAGTGAGTTAGAAATTCCACTCCAGACTGGTGCAACTAAGAATACAGGGTTTTCTCTATCTGAAGCATCCAATGAGAGGGTCTTCTTTCCAGGAGGAGCAGGATGTCATCACTTCTCACTTCCTTTTGCTGAAACTAAATTCTGAATGATTGTGGTCAGCAGAGAGGGGCTCCTTTCTTCTATCCATACCTCAATCAGGGAACAGAGACTATATCATAAATGAAGCACAGTGCAAACACAGCCCTAATTTCCTTTATCTTGGCATTAATCCATTTACTTTTAATGTTAAATATTATTGATGATCTTATTTAAGTTTATTGTTTGGTCATTTGATTTTTATCTCTCATTTTTCTTTGTTCCTGAAAATCTCATTTTCTGCTTTCTTTTGGATTATGTACATATTTTTTTAGATTTCATAGGTTTTTTTGAGAAAAAATGGAATACTATTTTTTTATTTTTTATTTTATAAATTTCATTGGGGAATATTGGGGAACAGTGTGTTTCTTCAGCACCCATCAGCTCCAAGTCATTGTCCTTCAATCTAGTTGTGAAGGGCACAGCTCAGCTCCAAGCCCAGTCACCATTTTCAATCTTTAATTGCAAGAGGTACAGCCCACCATCCCATGCGGGAATTGAACCCCAACCTTGTTGTTAAAATCTCGCACTCTAACCAACTGAGCCATCTGGCCTCCCCTCCGGAAACTCATTATCTTCAATCTAGTTGTGGTGGGCGCAGCTCACTGGCCCATGTGGAAATCAAACCGGTAACCCTATTGTTCAGAGCTCATGATCTAACCAACTGAGCCATCTGGCTGCCCCTTTCATATATTTTTTAGGTTCTGTCTATACCTGTGTTTCATTGATCAATTTTTTTAGTGCTTTCTCTAGAAATTAGAATATGTATGATTAAACTGGTATAGTCTATCTTGAAAAAAATGTAGTGCCATTTCACACACAATGTAAAAACTTTAACACAGTAAAATTTATCACCTCATTCTTGTTCTATTTTTGTAATATATTTACAATTATATATGGTAAACCCCCAAACACAATGCTGTTATTACTTTTTAGCTTAGAAAATTTCTTTTAGCATTTTGTATAAAGCAGATCTTGCACATCCTTTCACATCCTAATTGGACCTATTTTTATTATCCTAGAATAATATCTGAACCCAGCCTAATTTAGCTATATTGCATGCTGAGCTGTAAGTGGCAGGCTTATATGGAAGTGATTGAAGAAACTCAGAATATCTAGATCTAAAGCTACAAGTAATAGGCAAACTTAGTAATAATCAAATAACCAAATATCCAAGTTCAGAAGGCTGTGGCATACTTTACTATTGTCAATGTCTAAGTAGAGTCAATTGTACTGGTAAGGAAGTGTTATTAGAACTTATAGTCAGTGATAATGTTTGGAAGCATAGAAAGGAAAGAACCAACGATGAGGGAGGGCATCTATAATATTTAAGTTGTATAAATTGTCAAAAGGTAAGAAATCAGAACATCTAGGTAAAAGTTTCAAAAAATAAAAAAAAATAATTTAGAATGCATACAAGAAGACTGATGGTGAATTACTTACTTTTCAGTAATTAAAGGGTGTTGGGAGGGGACAGTAAGCATTGTTTCTCTATTTCTAGTAGAGATAGAACTAAAAGAAATAAAATCAAATTGTAGAGTAGCTGATCTCATAAAACTAGTTCTCAGAATAAAACTATGTAAAGCAAGTTTTATCTTTGTTTCTTCACAGAATAAAACAAATCAGGCATCTGAAGATTGACTTTATGGTATGAGTATAAGAAGTATGCTCCAGATCCTGAATTATGAGCTTGATAGAGATAGAGTAGGATACCAAGGTCCCCGTTAAGAACACTAGACTTCAGGTCAATTAAGAAATCCAATGTGACCCCACCCCACACCCTCATATGAAATTTCACACGTGACGTGGGACTGGGGTCAGACCATAGCTCGGTAGTCAGAATTGCCTAGAGCTAAGAGTACTCATTGCAGGTTAATTTTATTTATGGATGAGGATGAGACTCCCAATGTCTTGTTTTCATTTTTTTAGATCTGTTCCTATAACTGGTTAGCACTAATTGGAGACATCAGAGCCTGCAGCACAGTAGGATTGTGGGAAGCTGGGAACTCTCATAAAACACACTGCTGAAACCAGACACAGACCATTCAATTATTCTCTACGGGGGAAAAATGCTAGATAATTCTTCACTGATGGAATTCTGGTTTATTTTTAAAGATATCCACAGAATATTTAGAATGTCTCTTTATATAGTGTTTCTAATAGTACAAGTAGTCATAAACACTGAAAGCAGAAAATATGCCCTTCTCTTCCTCACCAAAAGCTACTCTACAATTTGATTTTATTTCTTTTAGTTCTAGCTCTACTAGAAATAGAGAAAAAAAAATGCTCACTGTCCCCTTCCAACACCCTTTTAATTACTGAAAAGTAAGTAATTCACCATCAGTCTTCTTGTGTGCATTCTAAATAAGTTTTATTTTTTGAAACTTTTACTTAGATGTTGTGATTTCTTACCTTTTGACTATTTTTATATTCTCCCATAAGGAATATATATGTATATATATTTAATTACAAGCAACCCTACTCATCCTATTATTATAATCTACTTTTTTTGATGAGATTCTATATTAGAAATACATAAACTAAAATAAGTCTATGAAACCAAATGACAGACTTTTTGAGATTCTGTTCAGGTGCAGATGAAAATCCTGTCTAAGTATCAAAGCCATAGCAACTTGGGCAAAGAAAAGCAAAATGCTGCAGTTGTCTTACAGGTTTATTAGTGTAATGAATCACATTTATGAAAGCATTATAAAGTTATAAACAGTTATAACAGTGCAGAGTGGTCCATCCTGGATACTCAATATGTAACCATTTTATTACTGCAGTGGACCAACTATACAATTAACTAAGGAAACAGGGTACATATAATTTATTTCAAAACAAAACAAAGGAACTACAAAAGGTCAACTTTCTGAACTACTTTAAAAGTATATTCTTATAAGCCACAAATAATTTTACAGCCATTAAAACATTATACAAAAACCCATAAACACACTATTTCTATACTCTATTTAAGCCTTCTAGAACAAATCTCTAATGTGATAAAACATTTTAGCTGTGCATAATGAAGAAATTCAAGTTTAAAAATTATAAGAATAATTTTATACATTTAGCAATAGCTCTATCAGAAAGATCTTGCTATCCTGTCTATTGATCATTTTCCATCCCATCCAAAAATCAGTCTCAGTGATGCATGTCTACCTCTGAACTTGTTCTCTCCAGCTTCATTTCTTTCTGCCAGCATAAATCTCAGATGGATGACAACTTGTTACCTTGTCTCTTATCTCTCTGTTTTGCACACTCAAATGCCTTCTCTTGTCTTAAAGGGGAAGCTATGATGATAGATTATAGGGCCGTAATATCATGTTGTAATTTAACATCATTGTTTCTAAGAGTCTAGCATTTATCTGCAGCATTTTTTGAAGGGATTGCTTGCTGTTTGCATTGACTCAACTATGTCTTCTTAAGAGTGGAGGAATTCCAGGATTCATTAATCTTCAAACACATATCTTAAAAGCTTTGTGTTCAGCAAATCCAAATTGCATTTTGAAGCGCGTTCTTCTTTTCAAACCTTTTAGTGTTTAAGGGAAATTTAATCAATAGCTACTCTTCCTGCTTCAACTTTAAATCCATAAAATGTATGTGTTTTAATTTATTTGATATGCTCAAGTATATAATTATATTAATAACATCATTTGTCTCATATGTGATTTAAAAAAAAAAATTCCCCAAGACTTACTTATATGGCACTACCAGTTCATTTTAAAACTCGAATTATGAAATATTATTTCTTATCTTAGTTAAAAAGATTGTGTATATAGGACATTGACTTTACCTAAGTGATAATTCTTCTACTTATTGTAGACTTTTCTGAAAAATACCATGTTGTCTAAAGGATGACTGAAACTCTAGACATCAGTGTTTCAATACTGAATGTATTCAGTGATTAACCCTAGATGTACACGTGGTCCTGGCTGTGATGAGGAACATATTCAATCTTTGGGGTCAGTTTTCAATTTTAATATATTAAGTAGGCCAATAAAACAAACGTGGAAGGTGGGCAATTGAACAAATCTCTAGATACTCAATTCTAGCCTTAGATACCTAGCACATTCCAGCACAGACGTTTTATGACTGATAGACACCTGATTTTAGACTTGAAGAGGCGAGGAGTATAGTGCAGAAGTGAATGGACAGGAGACACCTGACTCAAATTCTCTGATCCTCAAGCCAACAGGATAGATAGACAAAAGCCTGGTCCTCTTCTCTTTCACCCTCATGTAATGGAAATATAGTTCTGAACTCTTACACGCAGTTTGAACCCAGAGGAGGCCATGTCTGCAGGTACCACAATTAGGAAAATAACAACATCTTAGCTCTCTGGTAATAGGTCTTTTTCTTTTTCTTTTTTTTTTTTTTTTTTTTTTAAGATTTTATTGGGGAAGGGGAACAGGACTTTATTGGGGAACAGTGTGTACTTCCAGGACTTTTTTTTTCCAAGTCAAGTTGTTGTCCTTTCAGTCTTAGTTGTGGAGGGTGCAGCTCAACTCCAGGTCCAATTGCCGTTGCTAGTTGCAGGGGGCGCAGCCCACCATCCCTTGTGGGAGTCGAGGAATCGAACTGGCAACCTTGTAGTTGAGAGGATTGCTCTCCAACCAATTGAGCCATTCGGGAGCTCAGCAGCAGCTCAGCTCAAGGTGCCGTGTTCAACCTTAGTTGCAAGGGGCGCTGCCCACTATCCCTTGCAGGACTCCAGGAATTGAACTGGCAACCTTGTGGTTGAGAGCCCACTGGTCTATGTGGGAATTGAACTGGCAGACTTCGGAGTTAGGAGCGTGGAACTCTAACCGCCAGAGCCACTGGGCCGGGCCCCTAGAACTTCTTTTTTGACATGTGTGCTTATGTTTCAACTTTCAGACCACCGGATATATTTTTATAATGCTGTAGGCACTTGGCTTTGCCACCTTTCTATTCTACAACCAACTTTTACATTTTATAAAGGCCCAATCTGTGTTCTATGAACTTTATATGGCCTCAAGGTATAATATCTGTCTTTTTTCTTCACTTTACGCTGGGGATGTATTTTTTGCTTCATAAAGAAAGATGCCAAATCATAAATAGTTCTTTGTCCTTGCTTGCATATTTTTAAACTTATATTCTTTAAATCTAGAGTGTTTTTTCTCTTCATTTATAAGACTTTTATTCCTACATTATTTCCTACTTAAGAACAGCTGATTAATAAACTTAGCAGTAAAAACAACTCTGCAGTGCTCCAATTTCTTTGCTTTCTAAATGGAATAATGGATCCCAGAACTGAGTTCTTTAAAATCATTGTTCTCCATGCGTGTTTTGAGGGTGATAGGGTAGGGAGTTTTAACCTCCTTTAGACAGGAAGAATCATTCTTTCTTGCATTGAGGTTGAAATTATTACAAATCATGAAACTTTCAATTATAATATTATAATACTATACTACTGATAAATATTTCCATGGCAATGTAGCCCACTGTAGCCCACCCTCCATTGCAACCTTGAGAGGTTAATATTGCCATATGTGTCACAGATTATGAGAGTGAGAGCAGTTAAAGGACCTTTCCAAAGTTAATCATCTGGTAAGGATTTCTGTGTTTGAACCCAGAGCTTTTCATATAAAACCCACAATGGATTTTGGTAATGGCAGCATTTTGGTTTTATATATGAAATAAAACACTTTTCTTTTTCAGAAGTGGAAAAGACCAGTTCAAAGACTTATTTATCTAAAATACAGTTATCTCTTTAGCAAATATTGTCCCTTTTCTGTAATATAATAGTTTTATAAAAATAAACCAACCACCCAGGAACAAGACATCTGCTCCTTAATCAGGCGTGCTCTTGTTTAAATGACAGACTTCAGTGCAGAGGTGACACAGGAGTACAAACAGACTTTGTTAAAGACTCTAAGCTACAACAGAAATAGAAACATAGATTATTCTGCCTAAGTTACATAAATTGTATTGTTTAGTTCTAAGTTAAATTCGTAAGGCAAATTCTTTTGTAGAAAATCAAAGACAACAAAACTCTTCAGTCTGCAAAATCTTCTAACATTCTAAATTTCCCAGATGTCTCTTATCTTAAATGGCCATTCCATTTTGTTGTTTCAACTTTATACATTTTCTTAATGCTTTCTATATTAGCTGTCAAACGCATAAAGCTACTGGTAAAAAAGATTTCCAATATTCAGAATTTCAATTTGTCTTTCTCTTTCCCTCTTTCTCTTTCTCTCCTATGCACATGCATATACACCACACACACACACACACACACACACACACACACACACAGTAAAAGGAGAGGCTGAACTAATTCCCATTCTTCTGTGTTCAAAGTTTGAATTCATTTTGCGCTCATGCTCACAGGTGCAGGCAAAATGCAATAATTAAGTAGCACCAACACTGGGCTGTATCTTTGTTTCCAGGTTCTCCCAAATCTGCGGTAGTCTCTCAGAGGTGGCTGTGGAGGAGGGGATTGGGGGTTGTATTCATGCCATATAACTTTTAAAGATATATGAAAAATTATAATGAATTAGAGCTAAGATGTCTGCCCAACTTCTTAGTGTTTTAAAACTTGCAATTTTGGAAGACTAATTTTTTATTTGTTGTTCTATGGGACAATACTGGCATGAAGAATCAAAAGTCACTGCTCTGTCATTAACTCAGCACATTCCCACTTACTATTATAGCTTCCTGAAACTTCCTTTCTTTCCTTCCTTCCTTCTTTCTTTCCTTCTTTCCTTTCTCCCTTGCTCCTTATTTTTTCCCCATCTACCTCTCTCCCCCCTCTGCTCCTCCCTCTTTCTTGTCTAATAAAAAATGCTTCTCTAGAGTAAACTACTATAATCTGGATGATCTAAGCCACAAGGTAACATTACGTGAATTAACAAAAAAACATTGAGATGTTTTTATTCATGAAAAAATGAAAACTTAAAATTTTGACAGATTAAATGAAATTTTGACAGAACTTTAATTTTGAAACTTCCCTGTTTGTAGTTTCATGCTTTTAACCACATTGTATTTTGCCATAGCTTTCTCTAGATAATGGTTTATCAGATGACACTTGACATCCATTTATCAGAGATACATTTGGTAGAAAATTTAAGAAAAAGATTACTTTGAGAAAGAAAGAAATCTAGTATAGCAATGAAATTAAACAAGTTTTGAAGTAAATTAAGGATAAGCTTTTTCTTGTTGGGCCTCTATGTTCAACATGGATCATAGTACAACATACGTTACAAATGAAAGTGTTCCAATATTATAGTTTTGTATATTAGTATTAAGGTGAAAGTGTTGGCCATCAATATATGTACAACTGTCTTTACCATTCCTAAGTAAAATGTATATATACATCTGCTAAAAAATAGACTCCATGGCCTCTCATGGAAAAATTGGAGCTATTTTGGCTGATTCCAAAGCAACAAACCATCATTTTTTTTCATTAAAATGTTCATAAAGAGTAATAGAAGATACTTTCAAGACTTATTTTTCCCCAGGGACTATAGTAGTTAGTTATTTAATAACATTAAAATAAAAACAAATGAGTGACTGAAGATAGACTGTTAGTAATATAAAAGTAATAATATAAAACTAACTTGATAGGATTTAATAGCAAAAAGGGGATGGTAAGTCCTCCCAAAGCAATATCAAATAATTTATAACTATCTAATTTTAATGAGGCAGGCCAGAACATAAAATAGATGATCTGGCATTTTAAAAAATAATGGATGAAACATACAGATTTAGCTATATGCTTGTATAGTCCTCATGGATTCCTTTTACAGGAAACTAATTTCTTAAAGCATTGTTCTTATCTTTGAAGTGAAACTACTGTACATATTTACAATTTATGTTTAGGTTTGTAAATGAAGTTCACTCATTAATTGGGTGAATAATTCTATTTTTGATAAGGAATGCCTTCTTTTTAACCTTTTCATTTCATTGTGCCTACAACATCTGTTACATCCAACGTTGTGCGTTTTATGTCTGCTTTTGTTACTTGGGGCTGTATCTCTTTTATTATAGTAAACTGTGGTTGTGCACAGAAAAGTTTCTGTGGTGGGTCATTCACAACCATGAAATCCTTTGACCTTATTTCTGCCAAGACCTTGCATCCACAGCTGGTAACAAAAAATTTAAAAATAATAGGCAGAAGTGGTTATGTATCATCTCCTGAAAATACCACTTTTTCATCTTTTGTATAAAAGCAAATGGCCTGAGAACTCTTCAAGGCATAGCTGATGTCAGCACAATAGAGAAGATCATTTTTAATCTATACCCCCTTTTTCTGGCTCACTCTTTCTGCACAGGTGGGAGTGAAATTACCTGATGCGAATTGAGTTTATTCATTCCTAGACTCTACCAGGAGTAGTTTTATTCCTGTGTTTGTTTAAGGAAGTCATTTCCCAGCATATCTTTTATTTTTTCTTGCTATCCCTCAAGTAGCTGAACTCAGTCTTTCCCCTTGAACATCAGTAGTCGCAATCCATTGACTTTAACCTTCCCACATTCACTTCTAGGATTAAGTTCATAGGATTTTATCCATTCTGAGTCTTCCCTTGCCCAAGCAAAGTGGAAGGTAAATTCAAGCATTATTTTATCCATCTATTCAAGGAACAATTGTTAAATAAATATTGTGTGTCTTTTTTAGATCTAGAGGAGACCGAATACAGTACCTGTTTTCAGAGGTGAGCATAGTCTAGTGGGAAAGACAGGTAGATAAGTAGAATTACAGTACTAAGCACTGTTTAAGTACTATAAGAAACCTATGATACAGTGCTATGGGAGATTGACTCTGGCTAAAGAATTTGAGAAAGACTTGTTTAGGGCAACATTGCTGTTATGAATTAGATTGAAGGTATTCTTTACAGTCCTGTTCATGAGTTAACCATATGTATATTTTCCTGAGTGTCTCATTATGACTATAATCATTATACCAATCACTTAAAAAAAATCCACAAATTTTAATAGTTGAGTTCCTATAGAAGTAAGATTTTTGGATATTTTAATCATGTATTTCTATATTTTAATGTGTTTAAATCCTAATTATGTCTTAGATTATAAATTCATAAGCTAAAGTTACATTGTTTTCCAGTTATATTTACCTTCTTTGTGCTCAAGACAGTTCATTTAAGATGTCTCCATAATTTAATAAAAAATGTTAATTAGTTGATTTTGTAATTAGGATGAAGGATGGAGGAGAATAATCACTTGAATGTGAGTAAGAAATTCCATTTTATGCTAGCAGCTCTGTCAGTTTCTATGTTATGATTTAGACAAAATCATGGAATCTACTCTGCTCACATCTTTAAAATGTGAAGTTGGATAACACATTGACTAAAAGTCAAAAACCTAACATCTAGAGTGATATATTCCAGAATGGTGTAGTAAGGACTCAGAATTCACTGTTCAGTAGCAGAAAGGATAAGTGGCAAATATTGTCCAAATTAGCATTTTACAACTCTGGAAATTAGATAAAGACGTACAACACTCCAAGGGGTATTTATTCAAGAAAAACAGTGAAATCTCAGTAAGACTAGCAAACTTTGTGGTGTTTTAACTTGCCCTCTTCCCAATTTCCTTTTCCAAGGTCTACAGTGTCTTTGAAACCAAAAGCAGTGAAAACATGTTATTTGGCAGCCACTGGAAAACATGTTATGTGGCAGCCACTGGATGGACAGAACAGGTTTGGAGCTCAATGAAATCCTCCTTCTCAGAGAACTGTTTTTATTGACCTCTGAAAAACTTCATTGTCAGAGGTTACCTCTATTTGACCTAACTCAGTACTTCTTCTGTAAATACAGCCATAATTTATTCTTCAGCCTTATTGTAGGTGTTTGTCAAAAACAGTCAGCAGCAATTTGTTAATATTGCAGTTGCCTAAGGTGGTAATGACTGTTCAGACTAACAACAAGCTTAAAGGAAAAATTGGAAAAAATTAAGTGGCTATAGGGGCTTTGGAAAGCTCTTCCAACATATACCTGGGAATCTAGGAGGATAGTTACATAGGCAGAGATAGGTTCATGCTTAGGAAAGACCTAAGAAAGACACTAACTTTTCACCTTGGGCTCATCTGAGACTCTGTGCAGACAGGAAGTGAAGAGTAAGTGAAGACATTGCAAGGTTCCTGATGGAGCACTAGAGATTTGTTTCAATATGCACATAGAACCCTTTTGGCAAAGGTTGAGAGACTTAATAGTTCATGGTATTTAAGGTAACATTTGATCAATTATTACCTGATCACAAGTAGACATATCATAGAAAGCCTGTTGAAATTCAAACACAGAATAACTTGAAAACAGCAAGTGGATGAGAACTTGTGGTGAGGCAGCAAATGGTATCTTTCCGATGGATTTAATCATATTCATGCTAATAATATGCACAGGAGAAAGATTCTGCTTCGGGTCTACAAAAGTTAGGGCTTATAAGAAAGGCAGTATTACCAACACATTTCATGTAAAATTGTTCCTCTGTAAAACAATGCAAAGCACTGTTAAACGTAGCATGACAAACTTATGTTAGTGTATACAGGAAGCTTAGCGAATACTGAGAAATCATAAATACCCATAACTGCCACAAGAAGGCCTTGCTCCAAAACTGGCTCTTCAGAGGAAAATGTTGATTAATCAAACTATTTTTTCTTGTTCTAGAACAAAAATTCAGCCAAGTGAATTTGAAAATCTAACTGATTTTGTTGAGCAATTCATGAATCAGGCAGAATTCCACCTAGCAAGTAGAAAGGTACTCTGAGAAGCTATGTAATATGGAAGGCATTTATAGGCAGAAACTAGGCACAAAAGAAACTTGTTAACAAAAGGAAAAAAAAAGCATTGTTTCAGGTAAGGTTGCCTTCCCTTAAGGGAAGGAGGGGAGGGGAGGCATCTTATCAGACAGATTGTTGCAGCTTCCTTTGGGAGGACGGAGAGGGCACACATGACAGATTACCTATTTTCATACTGACCGGAAAATTCCAGATTGCCCAATTAAGTTTACATGTCTGGAGAAGGTTGAAACCACAATTAGGTCAGGTATTAAGTCTAGGTTTAGTGTCGTGGACTGTAGCATAAGTGACTCCATTTTGGGCCTGTGGTTTTCTCTTTAACATTCTTCAAATTAGGTCATTAATCAAAATTATTTTTTTCCAACTGTAATAAGTAAGGAGATGCTGAAGAAAGTAAGTCCTGTTGAGAGAAATGGAAAACTCAATGTCCTCTTCCATTTTTGCTAGTAAGTTGAGGTGAATTTAAAAAACAAAATTCAGTGAGAGTGAGAGAGGTTTCTGTTAGCCTAAGAAGCTACATGCTTCTAGTCTAAGAATTAAATATTCATGTGCCCTCAGAATTTATAAAACAAAACAAAACAAAAAAATCACTATTCAATCCTTTCAAAGCACTTATTGCACTGAGGCAAAACATATATAGCCTGTTTCTGAATAAACAGCTTAAAATCAATATCCCCAAAAGGCAGCTTCAGGGTGGCAAATTTTTTTTTCCTTCATTCTCCATCCAGTGTTCTCTTCTCAGTGTATAGATAATGAAATTACAGTCACTATAATAATGGAGATACCCAGCTTTCCTACATGTATTATTTCATTTAAATTTCCTAATAGCCATATGAGGTATGTGAGTCTTGACGAATTAGGAATCAGTTGTTCTGTCTGACTCCAGTGCCTAAACTCTCACTGTAACATCCAGTTTTCTAAAAAACCCTAAACTATGCTGAAGTCTGGTATTCTACTTTATCCAGATATCCTTCCCAAGGTAATTATATTAATAAATTCTGTTAGAAATCTGTAAGCAACATGTATAGAGCAGCTGCTCTGTGCTTAGCACGGCAATGGTACTCAATTCATTCTTTTGTTTTTCTTTCTGTGTCATAGAAACCATGTAATTATATTAGTGTGTGTGTGTGTGTGTGTGTGTGTGTGTGTGTGTGTGTCACTAATAGACTGGCATCCTACAGAGTGTGTGTGATAGAAAGAGTAGGAAAAATCTCACAAGCAAGTAGGTACATAAAACAATTAAACATGTATTTATAATTCCTTAAGTTAGAAATTACTGTCAGGAAATTATAATCTTTCTGTAGGTTACAGGAATGATCACAATTAAATTCTCACAACATTTATTGAACATCTGTGTGTCTGAATCTTGTAGTTTAATAAGCTTCCAGTAGAACATTTAATAAGCTTCCAGTAGAACAACATGTAAATACAGTGGTTACTTGGTAAATGGCCAGTAGGACAAATGGTATGTAAGTATACAGGTCATTTAGAGGAGTTACTGATTAAATCTGGGTGAATGATCAAAGGAGAAGATGCCCTCTGAGATTGTTTTTAAAGCAACAGAATATTTTTCAAGGGAACAGAATTGAAGAAGATTTTTACATATGAACTGATAGTTGTAGTCTTGGCTCCATATTGGAAAGTACAGATCATATTCTGGAAATGGAAAGAAATTAGAGTGGTCTGGTATCTGAAAAGAAAGGCTGGAAAAGAGAGAATGAAGTCTTGGGTGTTATACTATGATGTTTTTAAATATGTTCCACAGCTAAAAGAAAAAAATATCCATTACATGTTTGTAGCAGTGAAGTGACTTAATCAAACACATGTTTTAAATATAGATTAAAGATGGGAGAAGTTGGAGGCAGAAAGGTTAAATGAGAGGGCTTGGGAGAAACAAATAAATTTTGTTTTTGAAGTAGTGAAAGTGGGGGATGGTCTATGAAACACCTCTATTGACAAAATTTAGCAGAGAGTTCAAGAACAGAAAAGTAAATGTGGGGCCCATATTTGTTTCAACAAGTGCATATGCTCAAAAGATCTGAAGCCAGTGAATAAGCAAAACCAGGGAAGAGTTTTTAGGGTAGCTAAGAAAAGAAGAGGGTCAAGAAGAAAAGAAAATTTTAGGGAAGAGATTGTGGGGGCTAAAATAATCAATACTTTTCTTCCCACCTTCTAAACTCTTCTAGCTGGGCTAATAAATTAACAGAAACAGAATAACTGGAAAAAATCTATATTTTAATATATGCTGTCATGCGAGGTGACAGGCGGGGTCTCAGCTCCTGCTCTCCACATAAGAACGCAGGATGTGGCTAGGCCACAAAGGAACACCCACGGAGCCATAGGTAGGGGAGTAGTACCACTATAGTCTCACTGGAGGCTGGATTCACACGATGTGCGACCTGCTGTCCGCATTTCTGCCAACAGACCGACTCCCACTTGCTAACTGCAATCTGCTCTTGCTAGCTCAGCCAACATCTTCTTGCGAGCCACCATTTTCTGCTGGCATAGCCACAGCAGCTATATTAATGGCCAATGGCTCACTGGTTACACCTGATGGCCAACTAGCCACAGCTGATGGGCATGCAATCACAGTTGATGGTCTGAGCCAGCACCTTTCCATGTGAGGCCGAGAGCCTGGAAACTGCTCTCTGGGGCTCTGTCCCGATATATGCCCATGGGGAATTCACATAAGCATGAATATTCCAAAGATAGTGAGGCAACAGTAGGTGAATAAGACATTTTTGTTCAAAGGAGTAGGCGGTAATGGAGTACTAGATTTCAGAAGTGAGAATGGCCGATTTACAGGTACTTGAGAGAAAGTGGAACATACATGGCAGGAAAATTCTTGCTAGGCTGCTCAGAAACAAGGGGACACAGGGGGTTTCTAGGTAACAGAGGTGGAGTCTTCCTGACTAATGCTGGGGTGAAGATTCTTAGGGTGATTTAAGACCAGGCTCTCTGCCTAAAAGCATGTGTTTCTGTCTGTATATCTTGGGCAGGAAGGAGGAGATGCAGGGGGGAGGGCCAAAGGTTCTTTCTGAGTCTTTTGTTTCTTAATAAACAGCTTACAATCAATTTCCCAAAATGCAGCTTCAGAGTGGTAAAATTCTGGTTCCCTTCAAGCTTAGGTGTACAGTTCTACAATAGTTGGAGAGATGGCAGATTTGTTCTATGATAAGAATTTCTTAATTATTATAACCTTTGTCTTTACTTCTCTTTATCTTTTTAGAGATTTACCTTTAATGGACTTTTAAAAAATCTAATTTGATTTTCTTGTGTCTTAAAATACTCTTCCATTAATCCATCTTCTCCCTATTATCCCATCTCTTTTTGTCAGTGGACCTATTTGTGTTTTTATTATCTATTAGACTACTGACCTCCCACATCCTTGCTCATTGTCTTTTCTTTTTTAATCAATTTCCAAACAGATCAAAATTCACATGTGAAACAGTTAGATCCTTTGCAATCCATTGAAGGATAAATTTCCCTAAGTTATTTAACATAATCTTCTTTGCTCCACTGTGTTCCATATAAGTATTTTTCATCACTACTCTAAGAAGAGGCCATTCTAATTATGCGATTTTAAAAATCGTTGCTTCCTTTATTGGGAATGCGCTTTCCTTATCTTCTCTTCTTAGACTGCCCATTCAAATTTCAGTTCAAGTCCTGTCTCTTTCATTAAAATATTTCTTCCTTCACATTGTTTTGTCTCTTAATTCAGTCTACACGAAACAGTTTTCCTTTATTTTATATTGACTGTTCAGTTATTTGAATGTTTAAAATGAGTTCTTATTTCCATAATATAATTCGATATTCCTGTAGCAAGAAGCACTTTTTGTTACATGAACAACCCACTGCTCAGTATTAAGTACATAGTAGAGACTCATTAAATGCTTGCTGAAATCAATTGTATTTTAATGATGTCATTGTGAATTTTATTGAGTTCAGTATTTATTAAGACTCCTTCTATCTATCGCTATAATCATTCTTTAAAATCTCTGTGTGCTGTGGGTGGTATCTAGGAACTATTCTGCTCAAACCCATTTAGCCTGGAAGTGGAAAGTAAAATGCTCAGTTAAGGTCATGTGGTGTAAGGAAAATGCACTTCTATGGGAAAAGCAGGTAGTTATGGAAAATGCGGCAATGTTGTTTTATAAGTTTGTAAGTAGTTTGTAACCAAATTTCTCCATTTCCGGGCCGGCCCGGTGGCTCAGGCGGTTGGAGCTCCGTGCTCCTAACTCTGAAGGCTGCCGGTTCGATTTCCACATGGGCCAGTGGGCTCTCAATCACAAGGTTGCCGGTTCAACACCCCAGTCCTGCAAGGAATGGCGGGCAGCGCCCGCTGCAACTAAGATTGAGCAGAGCACCTTGAGCTGAGCTGCCGCTGAGCTCCCAGATGGCTCAGTTGGTTGGAGAGCGTCCTCTCAACCACAAGGTTGCCGGTTCAATTCCCGCAAGGGATGATGGGCTGCGCCCCCTGCAACTAACAACGGCAACTGGACCTGGAGCTGAGCTGCGTCCTCCACAACTAACATTGAAAGGACAACAACTTGACTCAGAAAAAAGGCCTGGAAGTACACACTGTTCCCCAATAAAGTCCTGTTCCCCTTCCCCAATAAAATCTTAAAAAAAAAAAAAAAAATTCTCCATTTCCAGTGAGGGATGAACTAGAGGAAATGCGCTTTTTCTAAAGCCTGGTGGATTTTGGTTGGACTAAGAAAACAATATTTCTGTACCAAAAGACATTAAACTGGAAAGGCTTGAGGAAGGGGGGTATTTGGAGAACTTGAGCTCAATTCCCATCTGTCAGAGATGACCTGCCCTTCAGACCTTTACTGGTATTGCTGACTTTCCTAGGTCGTTCCAACGGCAGACTGGATCTGAAGACCCTTACATTAAACTCTAGTTCCTTGCCAACATTTGTTATAATAAATCTTAATTAAACCAGTGAAGATCATTGTAACAGCTGAGTTCAAATAAACTTGGGCAGAATTTACTCCATATTAAATCAGTAAAAAGAATAAATAGCTGACTTTCTTACTCTATTCACCAACTGAAACACCTTAGAGGAATATCTTTTCTAATGGCATTTCAGAATTTCCTGTTCTGTTCCCGATGAGAAATGTTACTGCTTACATCTTTTGTGAATGTTATAAAGAAAAACTAAGCAGTGGTTTTAAAACACTAGGGAATTTTAAAGTAGTCTATAAATGTTAAGTAATAACCAAATTAATTGTAGAAATTCCAAGTAAGAAAACAATTATCCAAAGAGTTCAATATCTAAAGGAAAGTTTGACTTCAAGTTAGTTTTGCTATAAAAAATACCCTCGTTTTCCTAATATTTCCTTTTATCCATTCTTTACGTATACAGCCCATTTTATGTTTCCAATCAGCATCAGATAACTGAATAATTGCTTGAAAAATCTATGGACCAGGGTAAATGGGAGTATTTTGCCTTAGGGTTGTTGTTTATGATGTATTGAAAAATTTCTCTTTATGGCTGATAAGCAATAGTATTTGTCCAGAGATGTGAAGCCAGATTGTCAGAATAAATAAAGGAAAAAAAAAATCGCATTCTAACAGCAACAAAAAAATGAATGATATAACAAATATGTCAAATCGTATTAACATTATTGAATTACTTTCCTAGTTATTGTGTTTTATACTTTCTTCTAAATACGCGGAGATGTGAAATGCTCCCATATTGCATGATTTGTGATTTCATTCTCCCCCTTAAAGAACTACCTCAGAATCCCATGCTTCCTGTCATTGATGGTTCCCTCAATGATTCCTGGCTCTCCCACAGAGGAGAGACAACAGTTCTCTGGAGTGTTTTGAATAACCTGATGCCCTGATACCTTCAGCAGTCCTCCTACATTCTAAACAAACTCTCATTTCCTCCAGGATTCCTTGTTGTAAGTACACCTGAGCACTTGGCTTCAACAGCCCCAGGGCTTGAATCAATTTTAATTCACCTCTTTCCCAGGGGGGCCCTCTTACTGTTGTAGCTGCTCAGCTTGCTGTTTGTTAGTGCCTAATTGGGGCATTTGGGCTAGAAAAGGGAACGGTGCCACAGGTTCCAGTTTGGGAGCTCCGGCCAGAGCGTCCCAGGCAGCTTCTTACCCCTGCCTGTGGAACACTGCCTGGGAGCCTCCTAGAGTCAAGCAAGTGAAGTTTTTATTGCCCATTGGCAATCTCAATGACTGATTTGTTTTATGCTTGGATGATCCTGAATCATCACAGAAGGTAATACAGGAGGTTCAGAATGCTAGCTGTTTGGAGCGAACACGCAAACCCAGCCTCTCTCTCCTTGAGTGTGCTCCTCAGTGAGGATTAGACTTGCAGTGGACAGGATAGGGTTAGCTATCTGAGCAGCAGGGCATGATGTAGTCCAGAGAAGGAGACAGCCAAAGAGACCATTTATAATTTTAATTGACCTTGAACTGCAAGGTCCAGCTGCATCACAGAGGAAGAACAGGGGAACATTTACTGTTAAATGCACCCTCAGAGTCCTGCTTTACTGCCCAGGCCATTGTCCTTTTTATACCTACTGGCTTTTCACTTCTCTAGACATGTTTTACCTCTTGCCAAGATCTTACCCTTAAATGGAAATTCTTAGTTGTTTCAGTCTTTTTGGATTTAAAGAAACCTACATTTAACAAGTAGAAGAAATCAGAAATTTTGTCAAGCAGAGTAATTAAGTAGCAGGTGTTACAAGGGCAATTTATGCCCATCTTTACCTTGAGAAAAGTATTCCATTCTGCATGTTTTTGTTTGTTTATTTGTTTTTTCTTTAAGTTTTGGGAAGGCTATGGAACCTAGGTCTTTTTTCTTAGGTACTAAGCCTCCAGTTTAGGTGGATGCATTCTGATAATGTCTTCAGCCAATAGTTATTGACCACTGAGAAAATTCAGTGTGGCTAATTTACCCTTTCCTCAAAACTAGAACTTTTTTTTAAAAAAAAATCACATATCAAATAGAAGTGAAAAATTGTTTTCTACTTCAAGATGCAATACATCAATAAGGATATGATTTTGCATGATTCAAGATACCAAATACATATAGGGACAGGTAATAGAAATAAAAGGAAAAAGTGACCCAAGTGGGAAATTTGGGGAAATAAATAGAGCTGCTTCACTGAAAGTTGGCTCTGACTACTTAGGTTCAGCTGATTTGGTCCTAAAATTGCTAGTCTTTTTTCAAACAAAAGACAAAAATTGAGACTTTTTCCCCAACTTTTAAATATTAATGTAAAATTTACTATTTTTTTAATTGATGGCTTATCGGGTGGGCCAGGTTTATTCATGAACTGCCAGTTTATAACCTTTATCTTACAGCCCAATGTGGAAAACTTGAGTTAGATTATGAAATTATTACTTATAACCTAACTTTTAGAGTAAGAAATATTATAGTGAGCTACTTCAAATAGCATCTTCAGTATTCCTTCATTTGTTTTTATGATATTAAAAAATAAATAGAGGAGCTAATTTAGGGGAGCTTAACTCTGGACCATAATTTCTTGACCTTCTATATCTACTAAGCCTTCTCAAATTGCAATGAAAATTTTTCTTCCTCAGCTTCCTTTGCAACATTTTCTTCAATACCATCTCCAGCAAGTCTGCTCTGAATGCGGAGGGATCTTTCCTTACTCTAGGCAGCTCTCTATAAGAAATAAAAGGGGTTGAGAGCTCTGTACCAGCAATGTTCGTGGAATATAAACTCAACCAGAAAAGGCTTCCCAATCAACTGTGCTGATGTCACTCCGTCTCTCCTCCTTCAAGATATTTCTTATTCCTCTATGAATTAATTATTTACAGATCTTTCTCTGAATTAAATCCTGGAGCTTTAACCAACTATGATTTTTGGCCTCCTAAACAGTTTCACTTGAATGCAGCTATTTTTGAATTTAGAAATGCATTTGATTTTGTCACGTATGCAGAGAAGACAGGGGCTCTCATTTCCACTTCTGGCTTTTCTTGACATATCTCACATGAAGATCAGTTTTTAGCCTAATAAAGTCTTGCCTTTCGGGGGATAATTTTCTTTCCTACCTTTGTCTACAAATGCAGATGCTGTTTGCTTACTACTTACGAACTTCATGGTCACTAGAACAGAAGGAGACCATGACTGCTACTACTGCCGTTAGTCTGCATATTACCTCTTCTTCCAAAGCATTCTTATTAAAGGATAAGGGAAATATCGCCCATGTAAATATCTTACAGACAAGCAAACACTTGCAAGGAAAAATCAGCCAAATATTGATTTTTATGTCTTTGCAGTTCTAATCACTTCATTTACCTTGACTTCATCAGTGTTCTTCGTTTATCTTCTCTTGTCCAAACTTACAGTTACTATGAGGTGATAGTGTTTATTTTCGAGCCAATTTGAGTTAAATTTTCAGTAAGATGCTTTGAGGCAATGTATTAAAAAGTTTAGCAGTCACTAAACCCATTACGTCTATTACATTTTGTTCATATAATAACTGAAACTCTTGGTAACAAAATCAACATTGAATAAATAATTTTACCTCTTTCTCCATATTTTGTTTCCTTTTTGCATGGTTAATCTTTCATGTGTCCATAGATCTCTCATATGTCTTTTTGATAATATAATTTCCCATGATTTATATCACAATAATATTTATGACTGTATTGGACTCCCAAGGGTTTCAGAAAATGTCTCTGTTCCCTTAACCTCCAGAGCTCAAACTACCCATTGCCATATTTTAGTCCACATATTTTTTTTGAAATGGAAAACACACTGGAAATAATCTGGTTATCGGAACTTGTGTTGAAAGTCCTCCATGCTCATAAATATTTGCACAGAGCGTAGAAATCTGTATGGATATTCTCTAATGCAGAGCAAAATATCACATGTGACATATGAATTTAAATTACAAACAGTCCCCCAAACATCTCAGTAGAATAAATCACTATAAGAGCTGTCCATTTCTCCTTCCACATGGAAATGCCTCCATTCAGAAGCCCTCCTCAGAATCAGCTAGTGAGTGCTCTGTCTCTGGAGTCCATGTCATCCACATACAGAGGCTTGTCCCCTTTGTTCAACATGGTTTACAATTTTACACATCTTCAACCATTGCTAATCTCCACAAAGCTGAAAATTACACAAGTGTGATGACATCTGCAGAGTCACTGAATTTCAATTCAATATCTATCTGTATTCCTTATGTTTCTTGGCCTGTGTTCCTACATTTTATCACTGAAATGCCATATTTTTATATTTATATTTGTTGTCTCACATTTTTATTCTTTTATTGAAGCAAGGAAAACAGCTGGGATCCCTAATTTGAAGTGACTTGAAGTGGTATATATTAATGACTTGTAAAAAGCCTAAAGCCAGAATAGTTTTAAACCTCTTTATATTACACAACTTGAGTTTCAGTTACACCTGAGAGCCTTCTTTACTGTTTCATAAAAGATCTATTTCCCCCCAAACCTTCATTTATTTCTAAGAATAATGTACACATTTAATATGTCTTCTTGATTTTTAATGCAAAATAATGTATGTGTATGGTGTGTCTGTTACTGGGAAAATGATGTTGAACACCTCGGCTTTTTTTGAAGGCAAGATTTTAGTTAACAGACAGTTGGTACAGCATGAACAGCAGAAGTTTATCAGTAAAAGAGAGTACATCCTGAGACGTGGAGAGGCTGACCCAAGAGAGGGGAGCAGAGCCGCCTTACATTGTACGAAAGCTTTTGTTTCTATGGGTAAAATTGAATCCCCCTCTCCTTTATCTCTCTTTCTTCCCCTGAGGTGCCTAGTCCTCTGGCATTTAGCAATGCATTTCTTTGATTTAGGGGCATGTGTAAACACATCCCTTAATCCTGTTGGGCCAGTAAGGTATTGGTTACTGACAAACAGGATGTGTTCCCCCTTCTCTGACTTTTAACAACACATCTATTTGATTTAGAGGAATGCGTAAGCCTGGAATTCTGCTGGGCAGCTGCCAGGCATCTTGACCAAAGTAGGAGCTGCAGCAAGGGGCTTTCTAACTGGGGCTACATTTTTTCCTACTCCTGTTCATTTTGAATGTGTCTACCTACCCTATTGTGTCTAGCCATCTGTAGTTTCATACATACTTAATAAGTATACTATGTCTATCTTCAAGGAATGGTTTTGCTGGTAGGAACAAAAAGGAGATGAAATTTATTTTTATGATTCATTTATGAGATAGAAAAATTATAGGCGATCAGGAAAATGGCCGCTATAGATGGGACTAAAGAGGAAAACATAACAAAGCCAGAGGAAATAACTTTATTCAAGCTGCAGGACCATCAGAGTAAAACTCAGGTGTAGGGGGGGAGGGAATTCAGTTTGTAATAAAGACATACAAGCTGAAAAGCCGGCCAAAACTCTTAGCCCAGGTACAGGGAAGGGAGCCAATCAGCTTGTAGTTAACAATTTCAAACTGCAGAGAACGTGCACAGTCTGAAGAGATAAGGTAATATAGCCTCTTGTCAATCACAGGTGTCAGTCAAGTGGTCCCACACCTAGAGAGGAACAGCACATCCCAGATAAAACCTGCAGACTCCTGCAAACCACACCTTTTTGAGCTTTGCTTTTGTTCAGGGGCCCTTTCCAAACTCTTTGGAGTGTACTTTCTCTTTTAATAATGACCCTTGAGCCACTACTTTTTGCCCTGCCCCCTTCTATTTCTTTGAAGTGTACTTTTTTTTTTTTTTTCCCCCTAATAAACTGTTCTTTCACTACTTTACCTCTGTATCTTGTTCGGTTCTTTGCTGGAGATGCCAAGAACCTGAACACAGTGTCAAAGTGGGTCCACTCTCCAGTTAACATATTTCAGCCAGGAACAGCCCGCCACTTCTCTGCCTCCTGGTTCCACGGCCCCCCACCCCGACCCTCCCCACCCCCAGCTTGGTGTTGCAGCAGCAGCCACCAGGAGGGGCCACAAGAGCCTGGTTCTGCCACCGCCAGGCCTCTGGGAGTAGTGCCCACGCTCCCGTAGCCACCCCTAAATCCACTTTTCTAGTTTACACTTCTACGAGTGTTTCTCTTGTGCCTGTTCTCTTACACTTTTGCAATAAACTACTGCTTAAAACCTTGCTTGCCTCTCAGGATCTCTGTTTCCATTCTTTGGTAAGGGCATGATCATTTTCCCGGGGAAAACACATCAGGATTCTAAATCATTTACACTTTCATCTTATCTGTACTACAAGTCTTATTCTTTAAGCTAGCCCTTTACTCGTTATATATAACGCTTTTGAAGAGGTGGAATGTTCTGTGCCTGAATCCCATGATTGGCCTCATTCCACGCGCAGCCGCTGTGCTGTCTAACCTGGCATTCCGGCACATGCACCTAATTGCAGCTTGCCATCCACTGGTTCAGTTCAGTATTTCCTAGTGCTACCTTCTTTTCTATCTGTACACATTGCTATTCTTTATTTCAGGATCTGTGCCTTAAGCAAAGAGGAATTCAAGGTAGTGACAAGGTCGGCACCCAGATAATCTGTTAATAAAGCCACTTCGTTGTTGTTGGTAAGCTAATGAAATTAATACGTTTCAAGAATCCAGGTCCGTGAAATTTTGAAGTGTTTTTGCTAAACTGATCTTTATTACCTTTGAGAGAAATGTTGCCCCTCTGCTTTTTGTGTACTCTTAAGTCCTCACACCAACAGTGGAGAAATAGTGTATGTTTCCTTATGAGACTCTTTTTTAAATCTTTCATTTGATAAACGTCTATATAAAAAATCAGAACAGAACCATGAGCCAGCCCAGTGCATCCATAAACCAACGCAAGCAAACTTCAATTTCTGCCAATCCTGCTTCATCCATACCATACTTTCCCTCCTCCATTCTTAATTCACAGCATGTCCATGACATTCAATTATTTCACCAATATATATTTCAGTTTGCACTTCTATAACAAAAGTTTCTTTTTTAAAAATAATAAAATACTGTTATCCAAACATTTAACAAAAATACATAATAGCCAATCTGTGTTCAAAATTTTAATTACTCTATAAACACCATAGTTTTTAAAATATCAGAATCAAATTAAAATCTATGTATTTTAATTGGCTAATATGTTTCTTAATTCTTTAATAAAAAACACTTTTATCTTTAGAATAGATTTCGATTTAGAGAAAATAGCAAAGATATTCTTGACCGCTCCTATAATGGTTAATTTTATGTGTTAACTTGACTGGTTATGGGGAGGCCGGTTACATATTATTTCTGGGTGTGATTGTGAGGGTGTCTGGATGAGATTAGCATTTGAATCAGTGTACTCAGTAGACTACCCAGCCCAAGAGATCATCCAATCCCCTGAGTGATTTCAAAAGAACCAAAAGCAGAGTAAGGAGGAATTTACCCTTTTTTTCTGAGACAGCGTTCTATGATTTTCTAGTTAAATCTCAGTCTTTGAGTGGTTTTGTGTCACAGTGCTATGGCTTTAGAAGAGGTATCCCAGTCCTATATTTTTGTTTTGTTTTATTTTGTTTTCACCTTGCTTCTTACTTCCCTCCCTGATTATAGCATTTCTAATTTACTTTTTTAAAATCACTGACCTCTGTTGACTATGCTTTTTGTTTGTTTGCTTTCTTTTTCCTTACAATAGAAAGGAAGACTAGTGTCATAGGAATTCCCAACCCCCCAAGGGGGTTAGGCTCTCACAAAGTCTTTTTCCCTGGAGAGAAGGTTTTTTGAATTTATTTTTTATTTTATTTTTTTTCGTCTTTTTCTCTCTAAAAATTATTTGACGTAATATCCTTTGAATCCCAGCTAATATTTATAAAATATTAGTAAGCTTCTTATTCAATTTTTGTATATTATTTTTATCCTCCTCCATTGTGATAGATTACTATATCTATATTGTCAGAACATATAGGTGCTGCATGTCATAATTCATCTGTTAAAACCATATTCACAGTCCTACAGGTAAATATATATGAAACACTAACAGACATCTTGTAGTTTCTCCATTTCTTTTGTTGTCTAAAACTCATTCTCTAGTAAATTCTTTATGAAGGAAACAATGTCCTAAGTATTTAGTTGTCATTACAGTTTGTCTGCAGCTTTATAGTCGAAAATCAGTTTGGCTGGATCAAATCCTAGGTTCATGGTCATTTCCTTTTCTTATGTATCATAAGTATGAGTATATTCCTCCCTTATTTTCTGACATAAAGTGCTGTTATTGTACAACATGATGATAATCTATTTTTCTTTCCCTCGTAAGTGTTTTTATTGGATATCCACAGGATTTTTTGTTTTAATCCCAGTTGTTTTACCAGAACATGTTTCACTGTTGGCAATTCTGGATCTTTTTGTCTATATTTGTGTTGTATTCCTTCAAGTTGTAGTTACTAGTCTTCTTTTTTATTTTAATCTCAGGAGTGTTTCCTTGCAGTTACAACTTTTAATATATTTTGTTCTTTGATTTAGACTTCTTTTTCACAGAATCACATAATGTGCTTCGAATCATTTTGTCTCTCTGCTATGTTTGTTATCTTTTCTCATACCTTTTATCTATCTTTTCCATTTCTCTTTGATTCTTAAAACTTTTTTCTGTTTACCCTCTGTTTTTATGTTATCAGTTATGCTTATGTACTCTTGCCTTTCCCCCACTAGTTTAGTCTTCAATTCTAAAACGAGTTCTCTAACTCTTTCCTGAATTCTATTATTTCAGTTACGATTGTTTTACCAATTCTGGTTTAGGTCATTCTTTCAAATCATTCATTATTTAAAAAACAGTTTAGGTCATTTTGAAAGATTGAATTATAGCCCTCCTCTGATTTACCCTTGTGTCTGACTCAGCATATTCTAGATCAATGTTAATGATCCTAAAGTGTTCATTTCTGCTGAGAGCCCGTTGTACAGTATTCAGCGAGGGCTACTGTGTATTGAATGAAACATTCCAGTCTGCTTCAGTCCATCCACTACCTTTCGTCTGATAACTACATTATGGGTCTCATCAGACATGTTCTTTGTCCATTTTCAAGGTTCTATCCCTGCAGGCCTCATCTATTCTGGTCTTGGTTCTGCTATTAATACTTTTAACAGAAAGCAGAAAATCACTTAACTTCTCTGAGTTCTATTTAGAGTCCTCCCCAGTAAAATGTGGGTTATATATATTTTAAAGAATTACATTGTAAAAAATTTAATAAATATAAATGCGCAACACAGTGCCTCACTCTATAAGTGGTGGTTACTTTTGTTATCATTTGACGAATCTTGATATAAATTATGAAATCTCTTAAGCAAAAGTGTTCAAGTACCTCTTTTTAGTAATGAGGAAATCACATTTCCTTCCAAAAATATGGAATTACATATTTTTCACTGATAACTTCGTTGAATTCTTTTTCATTTTATACTTATATGCGTTCTTGCTTCTCTAACTTGAATTTACCTTCTCTATTTTATTATTTGCTACAATTTTATATCTGTCACTTTCCTGATTTTTTTTTTTCAGTGAAATAAAGGTCCTGACATGCTGAACAGTTGCTCAATTCTGAAATTCTGCCAAAAAAAAAAAAAAAATAGAAGATGTGCTTAAAAAGACTCTTAGAAAGCACCTATGTTACACATGTGGACAAAATAAAGAAAAGGTCAATGTGAGTGGAAGTTGAAATGTCTCCTTTTAGAGGTCTTTTAAAGATAACTCTGCACTTAATATGGATCTTCTCCCCACTTTTATAACATGTATTCCTCTCTTGTATTTATTTTTATTTTATTTTATGTCACATTCTGATTTCAAATGTCTTCCTTCCTTCCTTCCTTCCTTCCTTCCTTCCTTCCTTCCTTCCTTCCTTCCTTCCTTCTTTCCTTTCTTTTCTTGCTCTTTTATTGCTTTAGTGGCTTTTACTTGGAGACACAGACATTTAAATGAATAAATGGGAGGGGAGAAATACAGATGTCCCAAAGGAGAAGAGGGACTACTACCGTGTTTCCCTGAAAATAAGACCTAGCCGGACCATCAGCTCTAATGCGTCTTTTGGAGCAAAGATTAATATAAAACCTAGTCATATTTTAATATAATATTATTTTATATTATAACTATTATATTTCATATTGTATTATTTAATATAATATTTTAATATGACTGGGTCTTATACAATATAATACAATACAATATAATATATAATATAAGACAGGGTATAATATAATATAATATAATACTGGGTCTTATATTAATTTTTGCCCCAAAAGATGCATTATAGTTGATGGTACAGCTAGGTCTTATTTTTAGGGAAATATGGTATCTAGCTGTTCTGGAAAGTTCTGTCTCCATCATACTGAGCTTTGACTAGGCATAGTATGCATAACCCAACTGAATTATGTAACCAAATTCACGGACAGTGTTTGGAGAAAGGTTGATTTGAGTTCAGGGCCCAAATGATGAGGTGGATTTTTGTTTTGTTTCATTGTTGTTTTGGTGATGACTCAAGTCTCCAAGGCTATTGCAGTTCTGTTTGTGCATAGTATAGGTATAAGGTAGTGATTGCTTGTCCTGGTTGTGCGTAAGGTCATCCCTAAAACCATGGGTCCCACTCCCCAACAGTCTGATTCAGGAAACTGAAAAATATAGTCATAGTTATTAACATCTTAGATTTAATATTAGCTATGAGACTTGGTAGTTAGGTAGTCTTAGGCAAGTTGCTCAATTTCTCTGAGACATTTATTTTTTTTTAATGAAATGATGGTAATAACATACATGTAATAGTTTTGGGGAGCTATTTATCATAGTGCTTAAGTTGGAAAGAACATGTATCAATGTCAAATTTTAATATTTCTTAAAAATATTCGAATCATGGAAGTTGATTGAACCAAGGTGGTGATTTGTGATATTAGAACTCAAAGACAACTTTAGAGCATGTGTCTTTTGTGTCCCAATCGTTTTCTCTCATGTTCAGAATTTTAACTGAGACACAATAGTAGTTCTGTCCATACTCAGTGGCATTTGAAGGTAATTTTCGCTCTCCATCTCCCCATAAATATTCAATAGTAGTTCAAAGAAAGAAAAAAATCATAGATCTGACGTTAAACTCTAGTACATTTTCCAGAAGAGAGGTGCTATCAATATGGCATATCTTCCTATGGCAAGATATGTTACCTCAGCACATTTGCTCTCAGTAACAACCAAGCCTCCTCAGAAAAAGGATGACTTCCTGGGTGTCGTACCTTCAGAGGAGAAATGATTACAGTTATCTTCTCAGGTTTTTGGAGTACATAGACTTGATACACTTATCATCTACATGTCTTGTTAACTGTTCTCACTGCAATAATAAATACTTTGTTTTAAAACCAGTTTCTTTTTCAATTTCCTAATCAATTATGTCAGTGATAGAAGAAAAGACTTTGTAGAGGATATAAAGGCATATAAAACAGAGATGCATTTAAAGATTCATATTATTTTTATATTAGATACTACATAGATCCCATTTGGTCAGGGTATAGTTCTTTTTTATAATCCCTAATTTTTAATCCCATCTTAATGTCCATTTGACCTGATGCTTTATAGATCCTAGTTAGGTGTTTTTTTTTTTTTTTTCCTTTGTTTGTTTTCATTGTTGTTGTTTGCTTGTGTATTTGATTTTCAGTATATCAAAAGCATTTCGGGCTACATGATTCTCAAGATTCCTTTTAATTGTAAAACTCAATCATAGATTCATTTTAATTTATTTTGAACTCTATTGTCTTATTTCAGAATAACATACATTTCAACATCTTCAAATTGGAGGAAAAAAAGCTCTCTTGTCATCATGGCAAATTTTGAATAATAATGCTGTGGATGAGTCATTGGGAGATAATGATAATTCAGTAGCTCATAGCATTACCCAAACACTGTGTATATATAACTCAATCGACTCAGCAAAGTCATACACAAGCTGAATGTTTTCAGGAGTAAGAGTTTCTTGCTTCAGAGCAAGGAATTCATGAAATTGTCTTAAATCTACAATGGTTACTCAATCTTTCTGATACGCAAGATCAAATATGTGGCCTATTGTTTATTATCTATTTGCATTTTATATCCCTCCCCTTTCTGAATGTGAGCTCGTTCAGAAAATATTTTTTTCTGTTTTTCTTACTTTTTGTTTTCTCAGACTATAGGTTAGTACTGGCACATCGTAGATGCTCACTAAATGTGTATTGAATGAAAACAAATTGCATTCAAATGTACAATCATTAGTTACAGAATTATAATTTAAGGCTATTTATGTTGGTAATGATGTATCAATTGAAAATCTTCACTGAAATTTGTCATATCGTTATGATCTTCCCCCCTTTCCCAACTTAATAAAGTATTATAAAAATTAGAATTTATCATTTAGTTTTAAAAATAAACATAATTTATTGAACTTTAATTTGATTTGATTATTCCTAGCAAAAGAGCAAGACATGGCATCTGACAAAGTAAAGCTTCCTATGGCTTTCTCCATAGAAAAAACAACATAGCTGTATAGTTTGAGAATTGTAGCTTCTGAAAAAAATCATCAAACAAAAAGTATCCTTTTTTTTTTTTTCAGATCACTGTGGTTTAAATATTTTTTGCACTTATAAAAAGATATTCTATTTGAGAGGGAGAATTTTTTTCAGAAAGTCACTCGAACTATTTACTCTTTCAATTCCTAAATTATTTCTATACTGTTACTTGCAATCAGAAGGGACAGAGGTCAGTGGTAGGCAGGGAAATAAACCTAAACTCTGGTATTCACTTGACTGCAGTCTATCCTGTTGTACTTAACCCTTTTATTATGGTTATGTTGCGTTCTGAACACACAGTCTTGTCTTTGCTCAAAAATGGTCCATGGTTTTGAGTGAATCTTTCTATGTTTTGTCTTCTCAGCTCCTTACTTAAGTTTCTGGAAATGAAGTTCCTTGAAGACAGGATCTATATGTTTTCTCTGCATATCATTATTGCCTTGTACAGAACTTGACATACTAGGTGCAGGCCAATAAACTGTTAAATGAATAAGTGAATAAATGAAGTGAATCCATGAAAGAATGAAGCTAGAAGTAAACTCAAAGCCCTTTGCTTATCTTTCTGCCGTTGAACATGATTATACTTAGTCAACTCCAAAGAGTAGGGTGGATCCTCTTCAATAAAGATTGTTAGTCCTCATGTTCCTTTGTTCGCAGCAGGCACCAAGCCTCAGTGCTTCCAGGAAGGGTGATGACCCTCATGCCTAATGATCACTTTAAGTTTATTTCCTTGTGCTGGCTTGTGTTCCACAGACAAATTACAGTGTTCAGGCAATTATTGCGATAACTCAGGTAATAAACCTGCTTTTGCTAAAAGATTCATTGCAGTACAAGTGGAAAACACCATTAGATAACATTTTTATAGAGAGGATTGAAGTCCCCATTTAACTGTTTTGGGGGGAGGGCAATATGTAAACCCCAAATAATTAATATTTCTTTCTTAATAGATGTATGTCTCTTTTGACCTGTTTTATCACTTCAGCCTTCCATTTTCTTCTGTCATATCTGCAAGTTACCTGAACAAAGTGAGTACCACATTAGAATCAGTGTTTTAAGTTCTACCATTTCTATCATTGTTACTAAATGATAGAGCTATGTTTGTAGAGAACTTCAGTAATAATTGTCCTGTTTTAAGCAATGTCCCAATGTAAGCAAACATGTAAAGGACCCCTTAATGGTAAAATATTCCTTGAAGACTTGATGACCTTTCAACATTACATCCAGCTGTACAATTTGATTTTGTAAATATTCTCAAATTGTGTAGCCGGCAGTATTTTTCTCAGGAAAAAAATCAATAGTAATTTGTTTTTATATCACATATGGTACCTGCGAGTCTCATTCAAGGCTGTCTGTGATGCCAGCAGCTGTGAGAGCTTTCAGAGTTTGGGAGGTGGATAGAATATGCTTCACAGGAAAGTTTCTCATGCAAGGCTCCTGCGTACTATTTATATGGCACAGTAGGTTTACACAGTGCTGTCCAGAAAAGATGAATTTCAGTCTAAGATTGTCAATCTTTACGAAATCAGAAACCAGGGCAGTGCACTAAACCACTGCAAATGGAAACAGAAACAGTGGGCCTAAGGAGAATTTTGCCTAAAGGCACAAATCACTCTGTCTGTATCCTCCAATTAGACAGAGAAAAACAGTGAATTATAACAAGGCTGCTCCAGAATCTGAATTTTGATCAGTAATCAGAATTTTCATAGTAGTAATAATTTATAAACACAATTAGGGACACTGAGGTTTCAAGTATATGATTTCCCCTTCTCTGCCTTTTAACATTTTATCAGAGTAAGAGGTGAAATTTTTCAAATAAGAACCATCGTGATGACCTACAAAAACTAAATAACAATTACAGCTTTCTATGAAAGATCAATAGCAAATACTAGATTGATTAGTAACTAACACACAAAAGAGAAGACTTTGATATTTTTCTCTGCCTGCTATCATTATTTCAGAGCAAACTCCCTTTGTTAACTAATGTCTACGAATTTTATAAAACATGAAAAACAGGAAGAGGGCAACAACACAAATACTGTATATAAAGTCTCTATATATTAGTTAGTGGTTAATTATTGGTAATGGACTGCATACTTATGTATTAGCTGTTAACTCGTTACTTCTGACTACCATTTTGCTTTCCAAAATATATTATTTTGGAATATTCCCTGGAGGAAATCTTACCTTTTCTCTTAGGATTATCCATCAAAACTTAGTAGCTATGTGTATAAAAAATCTTGAAGATGTGCAACTCCAAAAGAAATACACCCAGTTTCATTTTATAAAAGCTTCTTATGACCTCAGTGATCGGTAACAAGCTTTGGAAAGTGGGTGAGTGCTGCTGATAATATTGTTCATAAGCTTGGACAATTATTATTTTGCACTTTAAATTACAATTAGGTCCTTCCATTAAAAAGAAAGCTATATATAAGGCACTTTTTCAGATTGACATAATGGGCTTATGTCAGTTTCTTTTGGGACTTGCAACCCAGAAATACTATAATGAGATGTCATCTACACTTGCCAAGTCATATTATATGATTTAGCTACAGCTATAAGGAAGGGATATGAGTGCTTCTTTTCCCTGGTGAAGAATTTAACTAAAGTTTCTGTAGCCTTGGCCAATCAGGCATACTGTATTCTGGTAATGGAATTGCAGTTACTCAATGTTCCACTTAAAGACAGCATTGAAAATCTTGTCAGGAAACTTTCACATGTCTGGGGAGAAGAGTCCTTGATGTTGAATGGACAGGAAATTTTTTCTTACACAGTTTGGGAATGAAGGTACAGATAACTGCAACCATAGTCTCACTAAAAATGTTTGCCATCAGCAGTATATAGTTAGTTGCTCCTTGTTACCCTGAGAAGTAGACGGAAATTTGACTAAAGCTAAACTACCCTGAAATTCTAAGCATCATTTCTTCTTTCAGACTTATTGGTTTTTTATGAAAATAACATTTTACTGAGGAAATACAATTCTTCAGATTCTAGCTACTAACTAAAGGGGCAAATGGATCTTCCAATGAAACAAAACCAAAACAGAGTGTATTAAAAGCAGATAGTTAGAACTAGAGAACTCCACGAGTACCTCAAAACTTCTGTTATGTCCTTCCTACACCTGCAAAGTGAGACTATTCTAACAGAAACTGGTGAGAACTGAGGACATTTCATTGGACCTTAGTCCCAAAGAAGTAGGATATGCTGTTCTGAAGGAGAGAATTAGTGATTAGAGCCCAAGGAAAATGTGTCTCTTTTTGGATAAGCTTTGCTTTTCACGATGTCTTCCACAAGGAGTGGGCCATGGTAATTGAGAACTCAAGTAACTATAAGTGTATGTCTAAATGTTTTTGAGTTGGTAATTGATTGAAGGTTTAGGATTTGAACAGCCTACATAATAGAAGTATAATTAGAACTATAATTTAATTGAAATTGTGGTAATTATCGGTTTTCATTTACAATATTCCAGGTAAAAAAGTCATTTGATCATCAGTAGGATTAGCTCATACTGTGTATGTCCAAATAATATAAAGTTTCAACTTCTGATTATTAAATCATGTTTTAAAATAGCAATCATTTTTGAGTAACAAAGAAGTCATTAGTACTGTTCAGCAAATATTTCCTGCTCTTAGCTCACTAGGGACATGTTTTCTGGCCCTTTTATGAGTGGGATGAACATGTGAGTAGTTTTGGCACATGAGTTGTGAGCAGGAGTGATGTGTGTTACTTCTGGGCCAGAATATTTGATGGCTGATACAAAGTTGTCTTTTGATGTTGATTCAGAGTTTACTTTCTTTCTGATGTCATACCCAATCACGGCTGCTTCATCTGCCTTCCTCTAGGATATTAATGATGCACAATAGAATCATTGGCCACCTACGATGGACATATAGCCGAAAATGGAAAAACAAACAAACAAACAAAACACTTGAACATTTTGAGCCAAAATGATAAAGAGATTTAGAGTTGCTTGGCCAATCACAACTTAGCCTATGCTAAAAAAAAAAGTTTTGAATTAAGAAAAAAATATATTTATATATGAAGGCACTGTGGTCCAAAATCAGTAAACTATTAAGAATTTCGTATTTACGAGGAGCCTCAGTATTAAACAGCCGATGTAATAGCCTGGTAACTTTAGTTCTCTTGAATCTCTCATAATGCTTTAATTGTTCTTGAGAGAGTTAAGTCCAGACTGTTGTTTATTTTCTATTCTGAAAGCATCACTGCCAATGCTTTAGATTTAAGATATATATGTATATATATATACATATATATACACATACATACATACATACATATATACATACATGCATATATATATACATACATACATATATATAAATATATATGCATATGTATGCATATGCATACATATATGTATGTATATGTATATATGTGTGTGTGTGTGTGTGTGTGTGTGTGTATATATATATCTCAAGTGAAATTGACAGGGCTTGGTAATAAATTGGATGTAGGGAATGAAGTAGAGGGAGGTGTCAATCTTGGCTCTCAGGTTTCTGATTGAATGTCTGGATAGATGGCAATGATTTTCACTGAGATAAGGAACATTGACAGAGAGCCAGTGCTTTGAATGAAGACTGTAAGTTCACTTTTGGGCATGTTGACTTTAAATCACCTCTGAGACATTAAAGGGCAGATGCAAGATGCTAATTAGATAGAAAAGTCTGGACTTCAAAGGAGAGGTCTGAAATTCAATGTACATTTGTGAATTATCTGTATCTGGGATAAGTCATGTGCATGAATGAGATGGTGGAGGGAGAAAGAATGGCATGAGAAACAGAGAGGCTTTAAGGCCAAAACTTGGATATTAATGTTTATTATACAGACCAAATGCGAAGCAGATATTGAAGGAGCTATAAAGACGGGATACATAAATAAAATTGGGGGAGTATTTCATAATAAAAAAACATTGCATAATAAAAGCCAAGAGAAGAATGTCTTTTAAGAATTGTTCCATAGTGTTGATGGTGCTGAAAATGCAAGTAAAATGTGTACTATGAGATTTAGCAAAATTGAGATCACTGTTGACTTCACTAACTTCATAAGAGCTGTTTCAGAGTAGCTTGGAAGTAGGGCATCATTTAAAAAAAAAAAATGTGATGCTATTTTAAGTAGATTTTTTCCCTCTTCATTTCTACCTACTTTATTGGTTTTTTGGTGTGTTTTTTTTTAATTTGTAGGAAAAAAATGCAGAAAATACATTTGATAAAATATGGACAGTGCTTAATTAAAATCTTAAAAGCACTGCAATAGTAATATAGCATATATTATATGAAACACTTTCATGTACATTAATTCATAAGAACCCTGGGATCCTACCTTTACGAACACTGTTTTAAAATGTATAAATGAACACCTACTTCATTGCTTTAAAAGTAATCATTTACAGAACAACGTCTCAATATTTTGTTCACAAATTGAACAATTCTGAAAATAGCAGTTTATTTACTTACATCTTAATTTTTCAGAAAGTCTATGTGCTGATGAAAGATTAAAATGTACATGCTTTTTACTAATCAGAAACTACTTTAGTATTAAATTTCTATCTAAACAGTGAATATAGATATTAAAACGTAAGTCAGATGTTCAAGGGGTTTAGTAGGAGAATTAAGGCAAGCTCTTTCAATGGAAGATATAGCATATATAGCTCCATTTTGAAAGAGAACAAACAGGCAGGAAATCTGACTGAGCTTTATCTGTTTGGACAAGAATTTCCCTAGAAACTCATGAAGGACAGTTGTCCATTTCTAGCTCTCCAAATAAGACATGTACAATTAAATCCAGCACATGTGCTATTTCTTCAAACATCTATAAAAATAGCTTTTAAAATATAAGATTAATTGAGCACTAATATGCTTTGAAGCTACTCTCTCATTTTGAATTAGCACAAATGCCATGCATGAAATCATTGAGACTGCATTTATGGCAGACCATGAATGAGTAAAGTGGAATAGTAACAAATCTGAAAACAACAAACTGATTAGTGTATGATTTAATGTGATTTAAGTTCCATTTTATTAACTTAAAAGCTCAAATGAAAGAGTAGTGCATATTAGACTGAAAAAAAACTCAAAGTTGATCTTTCATTTATTACTTAGTGTCTATTTAATTTATTTTATTTGCCAAATGTTTGCAACAGTGAAGTGATCTAATTCATGGTCCCATTTGTTAAATATTTTGATTTATTCAAGTATCTCTTTTAAATATTCATTTACTTGTTGCTAATTATTATCATTGGAAAAAATAAAAATTCTGTCCCTCAAATACAAGTCTATTTTACTAAAACAAAACCTCTTTTGATTTATGTGGGTGCATATGCTGATTTTAATTTTAGAGAGAAATTTTATCTGAGAGGCAACTGGACATTAACCTTTACATCTTAAAATAAATGTCCTGGAAAACAATTCAATCAGCCCATATTATCATTATATCAATACAACAGTCAGAGCATGTTTAATGGTAGCAATCTAACAAGAGGTTAGGAAACTAACAAATATTTAGGCTGGAGTCAGTGGCTAATTAAAATCATATAAACAGGATCAGATATCCAAACCTCCAAATTTATTGTGGGCCTTTTAAAACTCAAAATCCAATGAGCAGAGCCTTTAAAGAATAAATAAAGATGGATGGATGGATGGACAGATAGATGCTGGGCGTAAGATAATTTTCTCTTAAAAGGTCCTTAAAGCTTTTTCTGTATCTGTCTCAGTTTTAAAGTAGCTTTTTAGTATTCCATTTGTAATTATAATTTATTTAGCCAGTCATCTGATGATGAACAGTTAGCTTGTTCCCAATGTTTTACTACAAAAATAAGTTACAAGATGCCACAATGAACATATTTTATGTGTGTATATGTGTATTCTAATATAATAATATACTTTTAAAATTAAACCTAAGAATAGCATATGTACATTTAAAATTTTGACATTGCCAAATTTCTTTGTATTGAAGTAATACTAACTTACATTTCCGTCAATCATAGATAATGTTTCCACTTTCCCACATCATTTTTAACACAGTCTAGTAGGAAAAAACATAATATAATTATAACTTTGAGTGACATTATGTACCTTTTCATATATTTAAGGATTATTTATATATTTTTAAGTGAAACTTCAATGTTGTTTATCTGTTTTTTCTAGTGTTTATTATTTTTTGGAGGTAATATTTTCATGTAGCTTTTTGTATATTTAGAAAATTAGACTTCATCTCAAATGTGTAAAGATTTTTCTTTCTTCTTGTTGTTTTATTTTGCCATTTAGATAATTTTAGTATTACATAATCAAATCCATTAAACTTTCATGGTTTTTGGGTTTCTATCATCATTAAAAAATCATCTAGTCTCCAATATATTTCTAATTTAAAAAAATTTTTAGTTCACATATAATTTTTGTATACATTTATATTTGTCATTCATTTTCAATTTATTTTAAGAATGGTGATTCAATACATTTATTTTCCAAAATGATGACCATTGATCATGCAGATATTATGAAACCATTTATTGAAAAATCAATTTTCACCGTTTAGTTGCAAAATTGCTCTTAAATATATATTAAATTTATACATATATATTAATATTGATTTACATATACATACATATGAGTATGTATACTCTTCTGAACTTTATGTTCTATTTTACTCTATTCATGCTTTACTATTGCTTTATAATATATTTTAATATATTTATTGCTTTATAATATATTTTAAATCCAATAAAATCCTTTCTCCTATTTTGGCATCTTTATTTTTCCATATGAATTTAGATCCTTTTTTTTTTTTTTCTGGATCTAAAAATCAAAGTCCTTTTGGCATTTGTATTGTGACTTTATTAATTGAAGTTTAGTATAAGAATTGGCATATTTATGATACTGAATGTTCCTCCAAGAATGGCATATAGAATGAATTATCCTTTGGGATATATTTTCTTACCTCATCATTGTAAAATAGGTTATGTATGTGATAAACAGTATGCTGTGAGACAATTGTACTCTTTTTCTTCACTTGTGATTTACAATGAACCTTATCTGTGCTTTGCTCTCCACAAATGACCTAACTCTTGACTTCACAGAGTAAATAAAATCCAACAAAGTTTCTTCAATTTTCTGTTGTAACATTCTTACTTTCTTGATTCTGTATCAAACCTTTCCCCCTTTCTTTCAGAAAAAAGCTAGAAATAGTTTTTTTCTGAGCTATGCATTACTTGTTATCCAAATACATCTTTTCCTGCTCATCAGAGTAAACTGTCCATTGCCTTTGGTATTTAAATTTTCCCTCTAAATATTTTCAGATATATCCACTTCTTTCTATCTATGCCACCATTGTGACTGTCCCAAATATCAGCATCCTTTGCCTACATAGTTGGAATAACTTCCTAACTGCTCTGCATAGGTCTGGTGCCAATTTCCACCCACTCTCCCCAAATCCATTCACCAAATTTTCATTCACAGCGTTCTTTTTCTTTCTTTTTTTTAATTAAAGTTTATTGGGGTGACAACTGTTAGTAAAGTTACATAGATTTCAGGTGTACAAACCTGTATTACACCATCTATAAATTTCATTGTGTGTTCACCACCCAGAGTCAGTTCTTCCATCACAATATATTTGATCCCCTTTACCCTCATCTACCACTTCCCTCCCTCGTTACCCTCTGGTAACCACTAAACTATTGTCTGTGTCTATGAGTTTTTGTTTCTCATTTGTTTGTCTTGTTCTTTTATTGTTTTTGGTTTATATACCACATATCAGTGAAATCATATGGTTCTCTGCTTTTTTTGTCTGACTTATTTCGCTTAGCATTATATTCTCAAGATCAATCCATATTGGCACAAACGGTGACACTTTTCAACTACTTTTCAACTACACATTTTATTGTTACACTGTCTTGCTAAAAATCCTTCATTGATTCTCATTGCTTTGGGAATGAAGGCCAAAATTCTGACCCTGTCTTACAGAAAGGAGCCTACGCATTTTGGCTTGTTCACTTTTCTAGACTGATCTTGTTCTAGTCCTTGTGACATTTGATATGCTCCCAAGGTAGCCAGTTCAGTGTCTTGAAACTTAAATCCACTGTGTTCTCTATCAGTGCAGAATTGTTGCTTTTCTCTTTGCCTATAACTTTCTTCTTTTAGCTTCCCTACCTCCAAAGGAAAGCTCTCTTAATTCGGGTCAATTTTACTATTTACTGACTTATTAGCAGCAGTGGAACATAGTAATTGAGAGTATAATATGGAGAATCAGAATTCCAGGGTTTGAATCCTGGTTCTACCACTTATATACTGTGTGATCTTGGGTATTTTCTTAACTAGTCTACACCTCAGTTTCTGATTTAAATGAAGATGGCACTAGAATCTACTTTACAGAATTGTGATAATACATGAAGCACTTAAGACGTTGTATAGCTCTGAATAAGTAGTCCATAACATTGATTTGTCCTCTTACATCCATTCCTGCCCTCTTTCTTCAGGCCATTTTTCACAAAACTGAGCTTTTCAAAGCAAGAGTATGTTGGAAAATCTTCAATATCTATATAGCAAAGAGCAAATCCTTTCCTTTCTTGATTCAACACATATTTGTTGCGAGTCTTTATTAGGCATGTTGTTGTGTGGAATGATACTAAAACAGTGGTGAACTAATCACATGCAATACACTGCCTTAAAGGGTACTTTCTAATGGGAAAGTCGGACCTATTATTTATAGAATCTAACTCTCTTAGATTCTAAAGAAGAATTTAAGAGTGTTATGAAACAGTGAAACTGTGTATCATGGGCCCCTCATGGTTTAGAGGCCCAGAAATAGTTTCCTTAGGGAAGTTAATTTCTAGCATAACCTGATAATATGACCAGAAATTATTGAGGAGGACACTGGTGACTTCAGTAAAAATGAATTGGGCTTATAGGTCTTTAATTTGGTTTGAGTCCTGTCATGATCTTGCCCCAGTTTGCTTTTCCAGCTCCTTCTGTTGTTATTGCCCTTTCAAAAGCCGTGCATAGGCCATAAAAATTATCTAAATTTCCCCAAAGATACCAGATTCTCTTGACTCAAAGCCTTTGCATATATTCTTCTTTCCCCCTTGGGCTGATTTTCTCATCCTATTTCTTAGATAACCCTCCTTTTTCAGGTCTCAGCTTGGCTATTTCTTCTCTGACATTTGGCAATGCTTCCTACACCTCCTAAAGTTGAATTAAGATTTTTTTTTCAATCTTGGTTCTCTAAATTAGTTTTTTTTTTATACATACCTACATTTTTTTTCATAAATAATACTGTACTGTATTTGTCTCCTTAGTTTGTAAACATCCATGAAGACAAGGGCTACGTTCTGTTCTGTTTCCTTAGTTCCAAACACAGTGTCTGGACCACTGTAGGTGGTCAAGAAATATTTGTTGAATGGGTATACAAATTTAAAATATAAAAATAAAATGCAAGTCATATGTATAAATCAGAATGCAGTGTTTTCTAATATACTGTTGGATAATGTAGTGTGTGCCAAGATGTAGGAAAGATGACATCACCCCTTCTCAATCTAAATAATAGAGCATCCTTCTTCCTAACAGAACAAAATCAGAAAAACATTATAGCACAGAAATGGCTTTGGAAAGTGAACTGTCATTTTGAATAAATGTAGTGGAGCACACCACTCCACTACTCTAATAAATATTGGAATTATTGTGTTTTCATATTGCAAGTGAATGTGCATATTCTCACATTTAAAACTGATGTATGAAAATGGTCCTAGCGAGATTGAAAGGAACTATAAAAATCTATGTCCATACAATGACTTACACAAAATGTTCAGAATTATTTATTATTTATAATTGCAAAAAAACAGGCAATAATCCAAATTCCATCAACTAGTGAAATAGTAAACAAAATGCATCAGAATAGCATACTTTTCAGCAATAATAATTAACAGACAACAAAGACATGCTATGGCATGGATAAACCCCCAAAACATTCTAAAATAGTGAAAGAAACACAGACACAAAAGACTATGTGTTAGATGATTGCATTTATATAAAATTTCTAAAAAAGACAAATCTTTGAGAGACAAAAAGCAGTGTTTGCCTGGGATTAGGAGTGAGTTTACGGATTTGACTGTAAATGGTCAGGAGTGAATCTTTTATGGTGATGGAAATGTTTTTCTGTTGTGATGGTTTCACAACTGCATAAATCCACTAAAGGTCATTGAAATATAAATATCAGTGGGTGACTTTTATAGTATATAAATTATACCTCAATGAAGCTCTTTACAAAAAGATTGAAACAAATACATCCTAGTGCATTTTGATTGGAGTAGAAATTCATATAGACTTTTGGAGGAAATTTTGGTAACATATATCAAATGCCTGAAGATTACATTCTCTTTGACATAGCAATTACACTTCTGAAATTTTTGCCCAAAGGAATAATAGATAAATTATAGACAGATACATAGTTTATACAAAATAATTTCATTTCAGCATTTTTTTTGTTAAAAACACAAAATGTCCTTTACTTGTAATCATCTTAAAATTTTCCTTTTGTTTGCATATAATTAGTGCCTTAATAAAATATACAAATTCTGGTTTTAAGATGAATTAGTAGTAAAATAAATTAGAATTACCTTAAATGTTCCAAGGGAGTAATGGAAGGGTTAGCTAACTCTCCTCCATTATCAGTGATCTCCTTTGTAATGGAAATAATACGACTTCTTTTCGCCCTCACCCATACCACCAGCTTTAGCTGACTGCGTGGCTGAGGACACAGAAACTGTTTTTTCTAGCGTATCTCAATAGCCAGATGTACAAATGGCAAATGGAATGCGAATGAAACTGATGTGTTCAATTTCTGGATCATGCCTCTTAACATGAAATTACTTATACTATACTTTTTTTTTTTCATCCTGTCAATTGGAGTGTAAATGTGTTGGTGAGGCAATTTAGATCATGTGAATGATGGCAATATATTGTAGGTTATAACAGAGTCAAAAGATAGAAGGAATCTGGGCCCTGAGTGATCTCACGACGCTGAGTTGTTCTTCTAGCCTGGACTGGTCATTCTCGATGTAAAAGAGAAATATACTTAGATTGTATATGAACTGCTATTGTCCTTGTTCTCATTGTTAGAGCAGCTTATAACACTTTCTAATATAGGAGAGTTCAAGTCAAAATAATGCATAATACATTTAAATGAGATTTAACCATTAATTATATATTAGAATTGACTATTTAAAGCTTTTGGCACGAGGTATTATATATGCTATATTGCCAGATTTAAAAAAAGTTTATATATACATACATACATATATATATATGCAATGTACACAATGTATGTATGTTGTGTATTATGCCTTCTCTCTCTCTTCCTCTATGTAAATAGATAGATAGATAGATAGATAGATAGATAGATAGATGATATAGATATCATTCCATCAGTTGACACACCAAGTTATAACAGCACTCAACATTGACAAAGCATGGAAACAGTTTACCTAGTACAGATATTTGGGATTTCAAAGGTAAAAATGTATTATGTGCAGGATGATAAAATGATGCTAAGATATTTATTCATACCACACATACCAGTATAGCAGTATGGTATTTTCCATTATTGTTTAATGCTTTATCTTTGAGAACTCATAAATTCATAGGACTTCAACTCACTTCAGATCTATTTCTCTAAGCCCAACAATTTCTTTGAGTCCAAAACCTAATGTACATACAAAGTTGAGGTAAATATAGCATCTGTTTATGAGACGCAGGAGGAAACTTGGCTTCAAGGAATCTATTTGGTGCCTAGGACCACTGACTGTGTGCTACAGGGATAGATCTGAGATTGTTGTGATATTGAACAGTGAAAGCTATCTGACTAGGAAGTGAGCTGGTTTGGAGGTACTGGAGCTATCCTCTTTATTCTATTATAAGCTAGTCAACTGCTGAAGATATGAGATGCTGTAGAGGAAAGGAAACGTATGTGTTGGCCTAACTGCTGATTCAGGCTCCTGATCAGTTCTGAAGTCACCACTTTTCGTTGTCACCATGAATTGCCGGACAATGCCACACCTTTTTTTCTTTCTTTCTTTTTTTAAAACATGATAGTATTTTTAATGTATTAATCTTCTAAACCAAAAGTATAAATAAACATTCTGGGCTAGTTTGACCCAGGGGCATTTTCCTAGTGTGTATGTTTTTTTTTTTGTTTGATTGTTTTTTGTTTTTTTTATTAGTTTCAGGTGTACAAAACAATGTAACACTTAGACTACTACACCCCTCACAAAGTGATACCCCCCAGTCTGCTGTCCTTCTGACATGGCATACAGCTGTTACAATTCCATGGTCTATATTCCCTGTGCTGTACTCCCTATCCCGTGCTGTGTGTGTGTGTGTGTGTGTGTGTGTGTGTGTGTGTGTGTGTGTTTAATTATAGTTATCCCCCTTGTTGTTGTTTTCAACTTCATTTTATTTTTTTTGTTAGCTTGCATGATTGCCTTTAAAACGTTTAAACAATGCAAAATATATAAAGTGGCAGCATCTACCCCAACCTGGCCCAAATAATTTTAGTAGCTAGAATGGTATTTTCCCTTACAGAACTGTTTATGAACCTCTACATATATAATATTTCCTACAGTATTGAATAAAATACACACAAATGGGATCATACAATCCATACAGTTCAACAACTTATTTTTCTCATTTAGTAATACTGTATTAGACATTAAAGAGTATTTCTTTCTTTTTTTTTTAAATTAGTTTCAGGTGTACAAAACAATGTAATAGTTAGACATTTACACCCCTTGCAAAGTGATAACCCCCCCAATCTACTACCTCTCTGACATCGCATACAGCTGTAACAATTCCATTGACTATACTCCCTATACTGTACTTTACATCCCGTGATTATATATATATGTGTGTATATATATATACACACATATATATATATACACATATATATATATAATTATAGTTGACATTCAATATTATTCAGCTTCAGCCTCAGGTGTACAGCACAGTGGTCAGACATCTACACTCACATATAGTCGGGGATATGAAAGACAGTATGAGGAATATAATCAATAATATTGTAAAGACAATGCCACATCTTGAATGCTTGCTACAAAGTATTTCCTCTCTGAAATAATAATTCTCTTAATTTTTGAAAATTTTATTGCATATTAAGCTTCAAGGCCTATGCTAGCTACATTTATCTTCATAATTAGAGTTTTTGCTATAGTTACTAGAAACTCATTGCTATGGTGTGCTATTATTCGATTTTTTTTTCCAGTTTCTTAGGGCCTCAAATACTGTCTTTTTGGGGATATTTTTCAAAAACAACACATCTTCCATAAAAAAAAAATTGCTATTTTTTTTTGGCTTCTGGAAAGTTTACAGTTAATTTCTAGCTTTATAGATTTGGTAACCATTTTTAAGTTTACTTACACAAGCAAGTAAGTGTATGTTATCTATGGTATTAAAATACAAATTTTACATGTTGGTGTAACAGAAGACACAAAGAATGTTAACTAGAAAAGTACTCAGAAACATCTTCAAGTTTTGAGATAGAAACAACTGCTGTTTTATATGTCCCTACTAAAATTATAAAGATGATTAAACAAAATCAAAGCACTTGTGACTAATTTTTCTATTAAAAGTTAAAATTAACACTCTGCTTTTCAATACCTACTCTTTTAATCTTCTGCAGACTGGTAGTTTAGCCATGGGGAAGAAAAAAAAAGAACGCTGATTGATATGTGCCTTTGATGAGTTTCGTAAAGCTAGGTGCAACTGCAGGCTATGATTCAGAAGTCCCATAGCTGAGTTAGAAGGGGCCTGTATATTGCCAAGGGAATACACTATCTGACCTAAATTAGCCTAACAGCGTATTCAAATGCAAAGTGAAAATGCTAAGCACTTAGGTGTTTTCAGGTCCAGTTCAGCTCCCTAAATGGAAAAACTGGCTTGATAGAGAAAGTGCCTGGCGGCAGAGATAGTGCCCTGAACGTGGCAGGCAGACATGATCTGGTTACATCCCCATGCACATTCTGTCTACAAACCACATAATAAATGTGCGTCAGCCAGGGTGAAGTGAAATGACGAGCAATATACAACAGAAATATGAACTAGCTGAACACATCAGCAAGTGAAAGCCTGGCCTCCCATCTTTATTGTGAGATGTCATTTCCATTGTGTTATGTTTCTTCCACGCTAGTCCTCCTCATTTTTCTTCTTTGCACTTTCTCCCCAGACTTGGATGGAGTCAGTTAACATTCACCTGCTCTATTATCCCCACCACTGAATAAAAGAGATATGGCTGAAAATTCAAAGGTGCTTGCTGCTGCGTGAATAAGGGCAGCCGGCACTTGCCTCAGCAAAACAACAGCAGGTGAAACATGGTGAAATGCACATATTTATAGATGACCCTGCAGTATTTACAATGTGAAGCTGGAGTCTCTCCGGGGGAGATCTGGCTCTGGGTGACTGCGCCATCGGGGTCAGTTCAAGGCAGCTGACGGGCTTTCTATATATGGCCCGGGGAACAGCTGTTAAGTTTTGAGAGGAGAGCATTTAAAACAAGTTTTGGACCTGTTAAAGGCTAATAATAATTGAAATGAGAAATGGCAGGACTGGGAGCATAAGATGCCATAATCCTGACGTTAGGGAAACATTTCCCAAAGAAATGATTTAATGTCAAGTTATCGTTGTTAAAACAAAAATATTTCATTATTTTTAGGGTCTTAGTAACAAGTAGAACAAAAAAATCAATGCAATAAAGTTTATAATTTTGATTATGTGACTCTCTCATTGAGTAGCACTTTAGCAGAAAAGCAGATAGGCTCTGATTAGCCTGATAAATATAGAAATGTATTGATCACCCAGACAGACTCCTTGAAGTGTTCCCTGCATGAGGTCAATGCATCTTTAAAAAGAGAGAAAGAAGCTGTAGCCTGTCTTTCCAGGCTCCAACTAACTTTGTGGAGCTGACATCTCAATAAATGACAGAGAGCTGTATTGACTTCTCTATGGCCTATGCACAAACACAAAGGGATTACGTTGAGCAGCATTTACAGAAATGTACAGAGCCCAGTTTTGATTCCAATATATGGACGTAAATATTATCAGTGCTAAAGAGTCCAAAGTAGTGGAGAGAAGTGTGGACAAATTTGCATTAAAGGATGGGAGATTTCTGTAAAGTCGGAATATTTTGGCTGCAACCAATTCTGATCCATTCACCTCAACTCCGCTCCTTTTTGCTTATACAATGAATGAAATATGTTTTCGCCTTCAAAGCCTTTTACCCACCCCTACTTTTTGTGGCTGTGAATTATCTCTAAGCACCCATACTAAACCCAAACAAGAAAGTGTTCCTGCTGAATGTCATCCTATCACTCCAGCTTCCACTAGGAATTTTGAAATCTTGATGGAAACTCCCGAATAGGCCCCTGGCGACTTTCCCTTCTTCCATGTACACCTTTGGTTCAATTCTCTCTTTTTCCGGGGTAAATAAAGAACTATATCATTCCTCTTAGTAGCCAACTATATTTGTCATAAAATTATGTTATATGAAGCACATAGCAAATATAAAAGAAAGTAAGCACTTCCTCAGAAAGCAGCTCTCATGGACTATAAACATTTTTGTTAAAATAGCAATTATGTAAAACGTCTCAATTATTTCTTTATGGCAAATATTTTCAAGACCAAAGTAGTCAACATCCACTCAATAAGCTTTAAAGCTAAACTTGTCATTTAAGTGTCACGATTTTATTCCCAAGTTACTCAAAGATTTTTAGAAATAAGACTCATCCTATTCATCTTAGAGCTTTTTATCATGGCCATTAGAAGTGTAACTCAGCCCAAAATAAACCAGGCTAGAACTGAAGGCATTTAGACTAAAGACATCTCTATTTTAAAATATGAGTATTGAAATCGTATTATCAACTCATGTCATGTTTCTAGGATCATGTGATACATTTTATACAGTTTACTATTTTATATCTATATCTATGCCTTCAAGAAGATTTAGAACAGCTATTATAAAAAATTAGGGGAAATCAGAAACTGTGTATACAATAATCAAACTGAAAGAAACATTGGAGATTTTAAAAGATACAAGTCTCTCATTGCATATTTATTTATGTGTCTCCTCAGTTAATAAAAGACAGTTGGTAAATATCATGCTAAGGGTTTTGTAAATATCATTTCAACCATTTCAAGAATTCTTTAAATTTGATATTACTAACATTACTCCCATTTTATTAATGAGAAAACTGACACCAAAATAAGTTAAATAATAAACCTATAGCTTGTAAGTGGCAGAAGAGGCAGTCAAACCTTGCTGTATGTATACCGTATCTACCTCTTAAACATTAGTATACTGCATTTCTATTCAGCAATGGAAAACAAAGTAACGAATAGAATGCCAAAGCCAAGCAAAGTAATTAAGGTCTCTGATCTAACTAATAGCAAAGCAAGAATTGAGGCTGGAATCCCCTGACTCAGAATCATTGATACATTTTTACTACATAAAAATACATATATATATATATATATATATATATATATATATTAGACCTATTTGTATAAATATGGTGTGGTACATATCATCTTATGACTGTTGTATTTATAACTTACACAATTTCATTATATAAAAATGACTAAAACATTTAATATTTTATTATTTCAGTGATAAACTTTGCAATTTTGCCCATTGTTGTTGAAATGGATACTCAAAAACATCTCTCCCATCTATTTTACCAAAAATCTTATGGTAAATCCTGGAAAGAATTACTCAATAAATGAGTCATTTGCATTTTTGGGTGGTTTAGTTTAATTGAATGATTCAGTTACTCTCCTTTGAATATCTGTCTGCATTTAATTACATGGAAAGCACAGAAATGTGGTGGTCACCATTAATTGTTGACTTAATTAATTTTTGGTTGGTTTAGTGGATTTTGGAAGAGAAAAATTTGATATTGGCACCCCAGGGGATTTGTATGGAATAAAGCTGGGTGAGCTTCACCTACACAATACAGCTTAGGATGATACCTCAAGCTCCAGGAGACTGGGTAACTGCATGGTCAGAAACTAAGGAAATCTGCCAAAAGGGATGGAAAAGTCACCACAGGTACTTCAGGTAGCTGTTTATTTTACCAAGGGAATTAGCTGTGATTCCATGTGGTGCTATAAGAGGTGTAAAGGGAGAACATCCCCCAAAATAACAAGCCAGTAGGACTATGAGGGGTCAAGAATGAAAAATGACAAGCTTGCCTTTACTCATACTGTTTTGTTTTCCTGGGACAACATTCAATCTCCCCGTATCCACCTATTAAATCCGACTCCCCACAGATAGCCCTCTTTTGTTTGTCCATGCCAGAAAAACGGGGTCAGTAGTTTAGCACCAACCTTTGTAAAGGTTGTTCATCTGTGATTCAAAAACTCAAATACCTTCCACATCCATGCAGGTGACTTAAAAAAGAAAACAGGCAGTGTTACTCTAGGCAGACTGAAGGGGGCATCACCTCCAGTCACTGAATGCTCATCATTTACCTTAAAACTTGAGTTGACATTGTTTTCTGAGATGTGTTGCGTCTTTTGCCAATTTAACAGTGCCTGCTGAGAGCCTGATGATTTATGGTTGCTGAAGGAAAGTCCATTATTATACTCCACAGTGGTACAAAAAGCTGGGAAAGTGTCTTCCAATATTGAATACAAGTAGCTCCTATGCGAAATGGCAACAATTTTGAGGCCCTTGAGCCTATATTTTATACATTTTTTTAGTGGTTATTCACTGTATAGATATTGGTTCACACCAACATCTTTGGAACTTTTTCTTCTACCTTTCAATTTATTGCTTCTAATTGGTTGTGGCCTAGGACTCTGGGCTTTTTGGAATTTTGCATAAAATTAGTATAGATTTGAGCAAGCAATCAGAGCTATCTGTAAAGTGCAAGATACATTTTAATGTAATATTTGATAGCTGTTAAGTATATGTAACCTAGAGGTAAATTTAAAAGTTTAATAAATATTTATTATAAACTCACTGTCAAACTTAAGAATTATTAAATACTGATAATACTGATACTATTTGTCTGTTCTTCCCCAATTTCATGTCCTAAGTTCCCTACCAGAACTAACTACCACTCGGAATTTTATACATATCACTCCTTTGCTTTTTTAAAAAATACTATTACTACATATTTAAGTGTAAACAATATGTTGCTGAATTTTCTTATTTTTGAGATTTATGAAAATATCAAATATTATGTTATCCACTATGAATTGCATTTTTTCTCTTTACATTTCTCAGACTCATCTATGTTGTTTTACATAGTTACAATTCATTCTTTCCATTCTTTCATAACATTCCACTTGATGATTGCAACGTTTATTTATCCACACTCTTATCAATGTATTGTTTTTAGTTTTTTTACTTTTTTGTACAATACTGTTCTGAACATCTTTCCTGGTATACATAGGCGGTCATTTCTCTCAAACAGTGTGTGCAAACTTTACTATTATTTACATTAAGGGATTAATTTTTATGTATCTGGTACACATTTAAAATAAGGAGTCTTCCAATCCATGAATATGGTATGTTACTCCACTTATTTAACTTTCTTAAGTATCTTTCAATAAAGTTTCATATTGTTTCCACAGAGACCATTCGCCTCATCCAATCTCTTTATTCCCTCCTTCTAGAATTACAATCAGAAGGTAGACCTTCACATTTATCCCATCTCTTAACTATTTTCATATTTTCTATTTTGTTGTGTCTCTGAGCTATGATATGGGTACTTTCTTCAGATCTCTTCCAGTTTTCTAATAACCTTTTGACTCTTTTGTTATCTACCCGTTAATTGTAAGTCTTTATTCTAGAATTTTACTTTGTTCTTTTCCAAATCAGTCTTGTTACTGTAAGTTCTTATTCACTAAAAAACAAAACAAAACAAACAAAAAAACCCTGTCTTTTTTTTTTCTTTTGAATATTTCATGTTATTTTATAATTTTTCTAATTCCCTAATCTGGAAAGGAGTCCTTGGGGATCTAAAGTTGTCTGCTGAGTCGCCCTTATATTATCCCATTTTATGAGTTCTTTTGTACTTAAAAAATTTCTTAGCTATATTAGTTTGAACTTAATTGGTGAGACCACTGGGATGCTTATTTAGGGGTGTTTTCTTCTAGAGAAGATTTAATTTGTTTCTGCAGGGGCCCAGAACCTACTATGAACATGGGAGGCCATTTTATAACCTCTTTAGGATTTCCATCTTGATCCACACATTTTAGATCCAGCTTCTGCACTTTATGGCAGGCCCAAGGACTTGGCTGTAATCTCAGCATCACTATAGGTATTAGTGCTTAGGGCAATCATATGCCACTCACAGCTGCCTTCTCTAGTTAAAGTTTGTTGTTATTGTTGTTTTGACTTTTTTTTTATTACCATCGTAGATTTTCCTTGTTCTGAACCCATCAATATCTTTCAAAGCATGTTTTATTCAGATTTTAGTAGTATTGTAGTAAGAAGTCCTTTAGAGTAGCTAGTCTACCTACCTTCTTCATTGTCAGAAATGGAAGTCTAAGTGCACGATGTTGACTTCATGTCTCTTTCGCATCTACTCACTGAATAATGAATGCTTTTCATTAACAAAATAGAGAATATAATCAGCAGGATAGAATCATTGCTTGTGTGGATATATGTGGGGAAATGTGTTTGTATACCTGTGCTCGATTTAGACAAATAACTGTATATGTTACTTTGGAGAATTGAAATTAATGAACTTCTTTGTGGACTATACAAGTATTAAAAAAATGGAAGCTAATTTGTTTTTATCTTTTGGATATAATGGGATTCAAATAAGAATCAGATGCTAATTTCCATTAATGAGATGTCTCTGATGCTATGAAAAACAAGGTTTTTGTTTTATTGTAAACTATCAACTATTAAATAAATAAATACTTTTACATGTTCAAATTAAAATGAGAAGGCACATTCTTGTTGGAAGTATACTTATAGCATTTCATTCTTCTAATTAGGTGGACACCTTTTCCCCTCCTTTTCACATGGAATACATATAAATATGTAGTTAAGTAAATGCCAGTTTTTAGACCAAAAGGGATTTAATAGTGTCTGAGAAAAAATTCACCTATCTGCTCATTGTTTTATGCTAAGGAAATACCATAAATTACCCATATAACCTTAAAATTCTTTGGGTCTTTCAGTGTATACTGTACATATCATCTTTTGATAGAATATTCCATACTTGTCATGGTTTTGCTTTATTATTTTGGCAAGTACTGTCAAGTTTGTGTATGCATCAGAATGGCTAAACAGGTCTCCAGGGTGTCCCACGAGGTGGTGGAAGATAAACCCTAGGGTTGAAGAGGAGATACGGGATATTGCATAGAGACACAATGCTGTCAGAGTACCCAGCTATAATTGGGATTGGAAAGGCCACTACAATTTAACAGTCATGTAAAAAATAGTTTTTATTGAACAGACAGAAGAATTAGGTGGTAGTAGGGAGGTTTATACTGCATGACACACACTAACAAAATTCATTATGGCATATTGTTATTATTGTAATTAGTTTTGTGAGTATAAAATTAAAGCACTTATACGCAGATTTAGGTGTTAGAGTTAGTGACTTTAAAAGGCTTAAATATTGAATTACATTCTCAGGATTTTACACTTTATTTTTTTTTCTCTGTTCCTTTTTGTAGTTTCTACTCTCAAAAAATGAACCTCCCAAAAATATATAGCTGTTGGTTGGTGTTTGAATAAGTGATTCATTCCTGTTTGACCGTATGCTTTCTGATCTGAATTATATATTGTTGTGTAATAACACCTAAAACTTACTGTCTTTTGAAAAAAACTATGCTGGATTGGAGGAGTGTCCTAATTGATTATTCAAAATGAGTATTATAAGCACAGCTGTGTCTTTTGATGATTATTCTTAATTATTGGAAGTAGAATAATCATGATTATTCTACTAATTCATAAAAAAACATGTAAAACAAAATTCATAAAATGAATTAAGCTAGGTTACTGTAAATTTACTTCATTAAGGTGTAATGTGAAATAGTGGAACTGTCTTTTCCCTTAATCATAAAAATAACTGTTTTATACTGACCTTTCCATAAAAAATTCTTAAATATGCCTAAGATTGTATGATAAATAAAAATACTAGAATTACTCTTGTGCTTAATTACAGAAAAGAAGAATAATTTAATTCTATACTGTGACAAGGAATACTGGAAATTGAACTCAATATGTATCAAGTAGCTGGGATAACAATCCATAATTAATTTGATAAATACTTTTAAAAAGTCACAAAAGAATCGTCATAAATGCATAGATTGTGATATAGCGTAGATAATCGAATTGCTTGTATAATTATAAATTTTAGAAATGCAATATCTTCTGTTTTGCTCATGCAATAAAAATTTGAACCTAAAGCCTCCTAATTATACATTCAATATATATGCGTACTATAGGTGTTAATCATGCAATTAATCTTTCCAAATGTGATAAAGAAGAGGATTAGGGTAGAAGCTGAATGTATGAGTTTTTAGAGATAACTGATGGTTGAAAATCTAGGCAGCTGAGCTGGGTTTTGTTTATTTTTCTCTGGAAATAAGAATCATGGGTCAGAGCACATAGGAGAAATATTGAAATCAAACTGGAATTTGAAAAGAGATCATCTCTCAGAGAGTCAGCAAGCCTGAATGCGATTAGAGAGAATAAGTGGAATAATTTGAAGAAAAATTAAGACTTCTGTGAGACACCTTTATCAGGGGAGACCAGAGTCATGAAGCATAATGTAGCTATAGGAAGGTAATAAAAAGAAAGATTATGGACCAAATGGGCAGGAAAAAATTGGAGATGAAAAAAATAAATTTCTGTAAAAACATTGGGTGCTTGTTAGGCTAAGGGCGTGGAATATCAACTAAAACAGAGGCTGATGGTCTTATGGTAGTGTTTTAACCTCCTGCGTAGATAGAAGCATGGAAGGCAGGCTGGTATAGTCCTTTGAATGGGCAAATTGGTCTGATTAAGCCATACTAATTGTATGCATCTTATGACTGAGCAGTTTTGTTCCCAGGCATATATCCCATATATATATGTGAAGGTGTTAATTACAACAGTGTTTGTAATTGGAGGCAGAAGTTGGAGGCAGAAGTTGGAGGCAATTTGGATATCATCACTGGGAAAGTGCATATGAGTAAATGTATACCATGGGAATCTTTCAGCAATTCAACACAGTGAATCAGGTATACAGTAGTCCCTCCTTATCCACAGTTTTACTTGCCATGGTCTGTTACCTGCAGTCAACCATAGTCCAGAAATATTAAATGGAAAATTCCTGAAATGAACAATTCATAAGCTTTAAATTTCATTCCATTCTGAGTAGTGTGATGAAATCTCACAGCACCCTGCTCTGTCCTGGCTAGGACATGAACATCCCTTAGTCCAGGCTTTCCATACTAGATAGCTACCCACAATTTGGTCACTTACTAGCCAACTTAGTTATCAGAACTACAGTTGTGGTATCCAGTTACAGTGCTTGGGTTCCAGTAACCTTTATTTTACTTAATGTTTGATTCACCTCCTTTCTTCTCATCATGTAGACATTGTATCATTTCACATCAAAAGAAGTATGAGTACAGTACAATAAGGCATTTTGGGAAAGAGAGAGACAGACTGCATTCACATAACATTTATTGCAGTGTCTTGTTATAATTGTTGTATTTTATTATTAGTTGTGAATATCTTACTGTGCCTGATTTATAAATTAAACTTTATCATAGATATGTATGTATAGGAAAAACATAGTACCGTGTTTCCCTGAAAGTAAGACCTAGCCAGACAATCAGCTCTAATGTGTCTTTTGGAGCAAAAATTAATACAAGACTTGGTCTTATTTTACTATAAGACCCGGTCTTATGTAATGTAATATAGTATAGTATAGTATAATATAATATAATAATACAATATAATATAATGCTGGGTCTTACACTAATTTTTGCTCCAAAAGACGCATTAGAGCTGATTGTCTGGCTAGGTCTTATTTTCGGGGAAACGGTATATATAGAGTTCAGTATTATCTGCAGTTTGAGCATCCACTGGGAGTCTTGGAACATAAGCTCTATGAATAAGTGGGGACTACTGTAGATATAATAACATGTGCAGATTCTTTTGTTTCTTTTTTTAAAGATTTTTTAAAAATTTAGCTACCATATAATATTATATTAGTTTCAGATGTACATCATAGTTATTAAACATTCAGGTCTTTTTTACTTTTTAAAGTCAACTTTATTGATTTAATTCACATACAGTAAATTTTACCTTTTTAAGGATATATTTTGACAAATTTTGACAAACCTGTACAGTCAGGTAAATACATCCATAATCAAAATATACAAAATATCCATCCCCTCAAAAGTTTCCTTGTGTCCCTTTGCAGTTAATTTCCTCTACCACACTCATTCCCTGCAACCACTAATTTATTTTTGGTATTTGTAGGTTTGCCTTTTCTAGAATATTACAGAAATAGAGTCATACTGTATGTAGTCTACTTAGCCTGGATTCTTTCCCTTAATTAACATTATGCTTTTGAGATTCTTCTGGTGTGAAAATATCAACACTTGTTTGTATCATTGAGTAGTATTCTATTATTGAGCTGCAACCAAAATGTGTTTATCCTTTCAGCAATTGATGGATATTTGGGTTATTTCCAGATCTGGAAATAACCATCGAAAACTTCCTTTTCACACTTTATTTATTTTGATATTCAATATTATTTTATATTAATTTCAAGTGTACAACATAGTGGTTAGACATTTACATAATTTAAGAAGTGATCCCCCGACTAGTCTAGTACCCACCTGATGCTATACATAGTTATTATCATATTATTGGTTATATTCTCTATGCTTTACATCCTCATGACTGTTTGTAACTACCAATTTGTACTTCTTAATCCCTTCCCCTTTCTCACCCCGCCCCCAACCCCTCTCTCATCTGGCAACCATCAAAATGTTCTCTGTATCTATGAGTTTGTTTCTGTTTTGTTTGTTCTTTTGATTCCACATATAAGCAAAATCACATTGCATCTGTCTTTCTTTGTCTGACATACTCCATGCAGATCACAAAAACTCTCTTCTATCCATGGCCGAGCAATATTCCATTGTATATATGTACCACCTTATCTGCTTATCCATTGATGGACACCCAGGCTGCCTCCACACCTTGGCCATTGTAAACAATGCTGCAATGAACATATGGATATATTCGTACCTTCAAAGTAGTGTTTTGGGTTTCTTTGGATAAATACCCAGAAGTGGAATTACTGAGTCCTTCTTTGTCTCTTGTTATAGGCTTTGTTTTAAAGTCTATTTGTCTGGTATAAGTATTGCTACCTCAGCTTTTTTGTTTGTTTCCATTTTTATTAAATATATTTTTCCATCTCTTTACTTTCAGTCTGTGGGTGCTTTTTGATCTGAAGTGAGTCTCTTGTAGACAGCATATGTAAGAGTCTTGTGTTCTTATCCATTCAGCCACCTTATCTTTTCATTGAAGCATTCAATCCATTTACATTTAAAGTAATTGTTGATAGATATGTAGTTATTGCCATTTTGTTATTCATATTTTTTATTTTTATTTTTATTTTCATTTTAAAAAAGTCCCTTTAAGATCCTTGTGATACTAGTTTGGTGGTAATGAGCTCCTTTAGCTTTTTCTTGTCTGGGAAGCTCTTTATCTGTTCTTTGATTCTAAATGATGGCTTTGCTGGGTAGAGTAATCTTGGTTGTAGGTCCTTACTTTTCATCACTTTGAGTATTTCTTGCCAATCCTTTTGGTCTGTCAAAACTTATTCAAAATAGTTATTCTGAATAAGTGGTTATGAACATTTGCATACAGATATTTGTGTGAACCTATGTTTTCACTTATCTTGAGTAAATACCTGTGAGTTGAATGCTAAGTGATATGAGTATTTGCTGGGTAATGACTCATCTCACCCAATGCTGGGTAACTGAGTATTTCACTTAGAAGAAATTGCTAAACTGGTTTCCAAATGCTCAGATCATTTTTTATTCCCCCAGCAGTGTAAGGGTTCTAGTTGCTCTACATTTACATAATCATTTGCTAATGTCAAGCTTTTTAGTTTTAGCCATTTTAGTAAATGTTTGCTGGTATGTTGTTATGGATTTAAATTACATTTTCTTGATAGCTAATGTATTTGAGCATCAACTTCATGTGCTTTATGGGCTGTTTGTTTACTGTCTGTGTAGAAGTGTCACAACTAATTTTTGCTCTTTTTATATTAGGTTGTTTGTATACTTATGTTCAGTTTTAAGTGTGCTTTTTGTGATGTGGATATATTGATGTGGATATATATATATATATATATATATACAATTTGATATATATGTATATATCTATATCTATATCTATATCTATATCTATATCTATATCTATATCTATATCTATATCTATATCTCTCCCAATCTGGGGCTTATACTTCTATTTCTAACAATATCTTGGAGAAAAGACATTTTTAATTTCAATGTAGTCCAATTTATCTAATTTTTCTTTAGTGGTTTATACTTTAGGTATCATATTTAAGACATTTTGTTATCACAGATTTTTCTGTTTTCTTCTATATATTTTATATAGTTAGGACTTAAATTTTTGTCTATAAACATTTTTGAATTATTTTTTGTGTATGATATCAAGTAAGGATCAAGGTAATATTTTGGTATATGAATACCAATTTTTTAGTACCGTGTTGAAAATATCTTTTATTTATTAAGTTAACTTGCCACCATATATTCATATATAGATGGGTACTTTCTATTTTGTTACATTGATGGATCTATCTATCTAATCTCAAACCCTATATATAAAACTTTTTAAATTTATTGATTATTCTAGCTTTATAATAAATACTGACGTCAGGTGGTATGAATCCGCTAACTTTTTTTTCAAAATTGTTTTTGCTATTTCATATCCTTTTTTTTTTCAATATAAATTTTAGACTCAGCTTTTCCATTAATACAAAAATACTCCTAGACTTTTGGTTGAAATCTTATTGAATATGTAAATCAATAGATATAGAGAAAACTATCTTGGTAATGTTGATTCTTCTGATGATGGATATAGTTCAGTTTCTTCCTTTACTTGATTTCTCTAAACAATGTTTTGTAGTTTTCAGTGTACAGGTCCTGCAAGTATTTTGTTAAATTAACCCCTATGTATTTCATACTTTTGGATGGAACGAACATTGCAAATATATGGTTTCTAAAATTTAAAATTACATGTTTGTTTGACAATATCTAGAAATGCAATTGATTTTTGTATCTTGACTTGCATCCTGTGTCCTTGCTAAACTCACTTATTAGTTCAAGTGGCTTTTTTCTACATTTCCTGGGATTCCTATATAGAGGGCATATTGTTTTCTAATAATAACAGTTGCATTTCACCTTTCCAGTTTGTATGTTCTTCATTTATTTTTCTTTTCTAGTTAAATTTCCTTTTGTTTTAAAAATAGGGAACGTTGCTACAAATCTCTTTGCTTTGGAAATTCAGGCAATCATATATATATATATATATATATATATATATATATATATATATATACACACATACACACACACACACAAACATTTCTATGTAATTTAAAATTTAAACAAAATAAATATTCATTTAAATCTGCAGTTTTTGGTATGTCAATTACATTTATAAATCTGTTTTTATATAAAATATATGATGTCATTTTTAATACATAATAGTATCTTTATTGACTGCCTTCACTGGATTTTCTAGTTTGCATTTTCTAGAGTTTTATATAAATGAAATCATAGCTTATACTATTTTTTTCTTTGTTTCTCTCATCATAATTATTTTGAGATTTATCCTTGCTGGTGCATTATTAATATCCCCTTCCCATATATATGTGTGTATATATATATATATATATATATATATATATATATCCCCTATATTAGTATGTATTATAGTATACTAATTAGTATATATTAGTATATATATATACTAATATCCCCAAATATATATATTTTATAAATAAATACATATATATTTATTTATTTATTTTTATTCATTTTAGGTAAACACCTAGGAGTGCAATGGCTTGATCGTATGGTAGGTGAGTGCTTAACTTTTTACAAAATCACCAAACTATTTTACAAAGCAGTTGTGCAATTTAGCATGCACCACCCAGCCGTGAATAAGAGATTTAGTTGCTGCCCATACACATTAGTGTTTGATATTGTCTGTATTTTTCATAGTAGCCATTCTGTTTAGTGTGTAGTGGTATTTCGCTGTGCTCTTGATTTGCATTTCTTAATGGTTGAATGTATTATCATGTGCTTATTTTCCATCTATATATACTGTTCAGAGAAATGTCTCTTTATATCTATATATAGAGACATTTATAGATATATATTTATATATATATATATATATCTATATATCTTGCCAATTTTCAAATTGAATTATTTGCTTTTTCATTGTTGGGTTTTGAGAGTTCTCTTTTTTTATTGAGATATAATTGACATATAACATTATAGTAATTTGAGGTGTACATTTACTTTTTTTTGTTTTAACTTATTGGGGTGATAATTGTTAGTAAAATTACATAGATTTCAGGTGTACAATTCTGTATTACATTATTTATAAATCCATTGTGTGTTCACCACCCAGAGTCAGTTCTCCTTCCATCACCATATATTTGATCCCCCATACCCTCATCTCCCACCCGCAAACCCCCTTACACTCTGGTAACCACTGAACTATTGTCTGTGTCTATGAGTTTTTGTTTCTCATTTGTTTGTCTTGTTCTTTTGTTGTTTTTGGTTTATATACCACGTTATTAGTGAAATCATATGGTTCTCTGCTTTTTCTGTCTGACTTATTTCGCTTAGCATCATACTCTCAAGATCCATCCATGTTGTCACAAATGTTCCTATATCATCTTTTCTTACTGCCGAATAGTTTGGTTTTATTTGGTTATATTCTATTTTGTGAATTTTTGCTCTTACCTTTATTATTTCCTTTTTTATTCTTGCTTTCTGATTAATTTGCTCTTCTCTTTCTAGTTTATTATATCAGAAGCCAACATCATTACTTTGCATTTCTTTATAATATAAGCATTTACTAATACAAATTTGATTTTACAACATTGTTTAGTTGTGTTCCACAAAGTTTGATGTTATGTTTTCATTTCTGTTTAGTTCAAAATATTATCTATTGTGCCTTATGGTTTTTGTGAACCGTAAGCTACATAGAAATGTGTTGTTTACTTTGTGATTACTTGAGGATTTTCTATACATATAGTTCAATTTTATTATGGTAAAATAATATGTATTGTATGGCTTCAGTTTTTTTGTTTCTTAACGTTTGATCTGTGGTTATGGTCTCTCATGTTGAATGTTTTGTGTCCACTTGAAAACATTGTGCATTCTGCTATTGTTGAGTTAAATGTTCTTTAAATATCAATTAGTTGGTTTTACTCTCTGGTGAATGTTCTTGTTTTGAAGAAAACTTTTTCTGATATTTATATAGCCAGTACAATTTTCATTATTCTTTTTAGGGTGTGTCATTTTTCATTTTACTTTTAAACAGCAAATAGTTGGGTATGGCTTTATATTTCAAATTGACAATCTCTACCTTTTATTAGAGTGTTTGGACAAATTACATTTAAAACAATTATTGGTATATTAGGATTAATATGTCATATTGATATGATAGCAAATATGATATATTTATATCTTTCTTCTTATTTTTTTTTATTTTTTTTTAATTTGCCCCATCTGTTCTTTGTTGTAAATTCCTCTTTTTGTGCCTTCTTAGAATTAAGAGTTTTAATTTTTTTACTGCATCTCTACTAATAGCTTAATAGTTGTATCTTTTTATTTTTAAAATGATTGTTCTAGGGTTTCCAATATGTGTCTTTAGATTATAAATACCTACCTTCAAATAATATTATCTATTTCACAAATAGTGTTAGAAACTAGACTATACTTTCATTTCTCCCTGTCTTCCTTTGCACTATTGCTGTCATATAATTTACTTGCATAGATGTTATAACCCTCAAATATATATTGTGCTTTTAGTTTGCACTTTGTCTTATAAAGATATTTAAAATAAGGAAAATACAGTTTATATTTTCTTCCATTTTTACTATATTGTTATTCTTCAATTGTTTGTGTGTGTAGTTATAAATTTATCTGTTATCATATTCTGTTTGAATAAGTTTTAAGTTTGACTTTCAGAAGTTTGATGTACCTATATGTGGTAGTCTTCTTATTATTCTGTTTTACATTCTCTGAGCTTCTCAGATCTGTGGTTTGTTGTCTTTCATTAATTGTGTGAAGTTCTCATCCACTATCTTTTCAAATGCTTCTACAACCCTATTATCTCTCTCTTCTAATGTTGGGGCTCCAATTACACATACGTTAGATCATTTGTTAATGGTCTTAGATATTCTGAGTGTTTTTTTTTTTGTTGTTGTTGTTTGTTTGTTTTGTTTTTCTCTTCCTTATATTTATATTTCAGTTTGGAGAATTTTTGTCAAAACATGTTTCAGTTCATTGATTACTTTCTCCAATGCATCCAGTCTGAAAGTCAGCCATTTAAAGAAAAATTTCAACTTTGATATGTTTTAGAATCTTTGTCATTTCATTTTGATTTCCTTACTGTGACCATCTCTCTGCTAAAATTTCATCCATGTTGTTCTTATTTCCATTAGATTTACGACCATATTTATTACAGTTATTTTAATGTCCATGTCAAATATTCTCAACATGGAGATTCTGATTCTGGTTTTGTTGACTGCTTTATCTTTTTATTTTATTTTTTTTCTGGTAGGTCCTTTTTTTCTTGATTATTTCTCTCTTGTAATTATTATTATTTTTGGACATTATGTGTAAAAGAAGAATAGAGACTGAAGTAAATAATGTTTACTCTTAGAAATCAGTATTCCTTTGCTTTTGTCGGGTTGTGCGGGGGGATTGAGGCAATCTAATCATTAGTTCCTTTAACCCTGAACTTTAGGGAGTACACAGGGGACTCTTTCTCTGCTTTTTTGTCCTTCTCCACATAGCAGCCAAACTGCCTCTTACAAATTGTGTCTTCCTCAGGGGGTCGTGAACACAAGCAGATTTCTTGTTCCTCTTCCAGTGGCAATAGCACTCTGCCTTGTGTATGATGCTTGAAACAAGAGACTTTCTATCCTTCCACCAGCAGCAGCCAAACTTTGCCTGGGGCAGGAAGAAGGCAGGTTGTCCTTTTCTTCCTAAGAGACAACTTATATTTTATTACTTGTCCAGTGACAGCTCACCGATTTGGGGGATCAGAGGACAGTCAGGTTTCCTGGCCTATACCTGAAGGAGGACAGCTTTTATTTTATGTGAGAACAGTCCCAGTCACTTGTGGATTTTATGCTTGTCCCACAGCAACAGCTCATCATAACCTCCAGGCTTTCACAACTAAGGAAGGCTTTCTCAGGTATCCTTATTTTGCCTCCACTCTTTTTCATGGATACCTGGTAAAGGTTTATGAGAAGATTCTGTCAAGTGGCTTGGGAATCATTTGTTTCTGGGACTACCAGAGATTTTAACCTGTCATACTAGTCTATACTGTCATACATTTGTTAACATTTCTTTTTTTTTTTCTTTACCTACTTTAATGAGTGCTATTCCTTTGTCTTGTGCTTTGCCAGTGCAAAATTACTTTGAATGTCCTGTCTTTCGTGGAGGAGTTTGTCATCTTTGAAATTCAATTCACGTCATTGTCTTGAGACCTCAGCTCACTGATGGACTCAAAGAAAACAAAATGAAACAAAACAGCAAAACCCCTTTGATTTTGTACATTTTCTTTACTTTTCTTATTTTTGGGGTGGGATCTATGTTCTCTTGTGGCTTGTTACATTCTAGGTAGACACAAATCTCTGGGTCTATAAGCATAATCTTTAGTGGAAAAAAATAGTTACTATAATGCGATACACAACATAATAACATTTAACTAAATTAAAATATTTGTACATTATGCAATCTGTGTTTTGTAAAAGCATACTCAAATAAACAGAAACACATTTAATATATTAAAATTGTTGCCTGGGAATGAAGAGAAGGGAAGTGGAATATACAGATATAAATGAATGATTTAAAGAATGAATAAATAGAATAAGAGAGGAATCTTGCATCAAAGAAGGTTGAATATGTGTTGAGGAGTTTGATATACTCAGTCCCCTATATTTGAGATCCACAGGTATAAATAAACATCAAACACAAAACAAATCAGTGATGTGGCATTATCTTATGCCATTTGTATTATAATAAGGTGTTACTTAATGGTGTTCATGCATATTATCTTCGTACACATCAGAATATGCTGCCCAGAATATATTATTTGTTTTTGTTTCATATTAACATTATTAAATGTCTTGTTAAATATAAAATGTTGCCCATTGAATGATTAAAATGTTTCATATAATTTTTTGCTAACTATATGTAGCTCATTGAAAGATGAAATACAATGTCTGATCAATATAATGGAACACAAGGATTACTATATTTTGGGAAAAGAGTAAAATGAAATACTGGTAATATACATCATGGGGGAAATACTGTATTTATTGATTTAATGCTAATTTATTTTCTAGAAATAATTTTAGTTCTCTCTAACCATTTGAGGTACAGGCAGTAGGCAAATAAATTTATTAGGCTATTAACCATTTGGATAGAGTGCCTCAGGTCAGCTAATTTAACACTTTTTGACCCTCAATTTTTTTCATCAGATTCATTAGGTGGTTAGATTTTAAGTCACTTACAAATCTTATAATAAGGAACACATGGAAGGTGAATGGCTGTCTAGACCTGAAGCAGTATAGACAAGGTAGTAGAAGAGTACGACCTAAAATAGGACATTTTGATAAAGGAAAAAGAGAGAGACCTTAATAGGCTGAGATTCATCAAAGTGGTTTAAAGAAATCAAGCCAATAGGATATCAAAAGAAGAAGGAGCAACATAAAGCTGTAAGTAGAACTGAAAAAAATCTTAATTCCACTCTTTTGCATCACATACACTTTAGCATGAGTCTTGTTGGCTCTACAGATTTAGAAAACTGAGATTTCTACCACAAAACCACTTATGAGTATTCTAAAAGGATTAACTTTCTCTATAAATTTCCTTGGTTTCTTACCAAAAGCAGAGATGGAACTGAGGATTTGCATATAGGTGGCTTCTTTGAAAAATTATGGGGTATCAATCTAGGGAGAGTAATTGAGGTACCAGTGAGGGTGAACAGGGAAAGATGAAGAGTCCACATGAAAGTCTGTCACCAGACTGCTTACTTGGTGTGGCCACTGGAGTTTGATTCCATTGAGACCTTTTGAGAAATAAACAAAATGTTTTTCAAATTGCCCGAAACAGATCTCCAAGGAGAGATCTTTTGTCACATCCTTTTTGAGAGCATCCCTGGTTGGATGAGCAAGGAATGCCTCGTATTTCTGAGCTGGGCCCATTTGCATGCCATGCTGTCTCTCTCCACTGCCTCACATCAGAGCGTTGGAAAAACCCTGAAAGGATGCAGAAATCACATGGAGTGTGTTGAGCCAACGTATTGTTGCCATAACTGAAGGCAAATCCTGTAGGAAACGACTCATAGAATCAGGTGGTCCTGAGAGGATGCCAGACAGAGTACAAGAGGGTCTGATACATTCTCTCGCCTCCTGAAGCTTCAGCAAAGAAAATAGGTGTTTTAATTTTTCTCTCCATCTGAGATTTGAGAGAAACAGTCCTCCTGTATGATCCTAGGGGAATTTACTTCTGATTTTTTCCCAGCTAGCCTGAAGACTATGGTTTAGTCTCAGAACCATTGCTCAGGTCTCAGCCTAATCTTCCAATATACTGAAAGGTCTGCACAGAGTTGTTGGGATGGGACATTTTTCTAATATATTGTATTTCTATTTCATGATAAAACTAATATATATTTTCAGTTGGTGGGGGTGTAGGTAGAGCACCAGTAATTCTCAGAGTTGAGCACCCTTTGAAATAGGAAAAAATATTTTTATTTATATACACTTGAAAACTCATTTTCCCCTGCTATTTTCTTTGCTCTTCTCATTCTGTTGGCAGAGGTTTTCTGAGCCTTTGAATAACCTTTCCAGTGCAGGAGTTGCCTCATTGAAATCTTGCTTTCATCAAGATCCAATAAACTCAAATTCATATTATCCTCATAGTAGAGACTCAATGTATTGGTTTTCTACTAATCATAATAAGGATTTTTAAATTTCAGGTTGCATTGTCTCACCTTCATAATACAAAAGCATAAAAGCATGGAATAAAGATATTTCTTGGACAACATTATTAGTTGCTGCAAGTATCTTCCACCTTCAGGTGGAAAATAAATTGATGTGAAAAAGGAAAACTATTGAAGTTTCAACAAAAGTACTTTTCAAAATTAGGGTTTTATATATTTTGATATGTTTAGAAAAGTTAAACAAAAAAGTCATTTAGAAAGAGTAATAGGATGTAGTCTTCAACAAAAGAAGGTTTAGAGACAAACTTCTAAGAAAAAAAGAAATACATTTGGCATCAATAAAAAAGATGGCAGTGCGTGGCAATGAGAAGATTGGAGGTAAATTGTAAGAGAAAAAGGGGGAGGAAGCCAGCTGAGAGATTAGATCAGAGAAGCTTGAGAAAAATGGATGAATCTTGGTGAAAACCTCAAATACATTTTGAATAGTAAAACAAAAACAATTACAATCCTAATTTCTTACTCAGGATTTAAAATATGTGAAACTTTTAATTCAGAATATTTAAAATAGTACATGCAATGTCCTTTTCGTATAGTGTTATGTTTCTCATGGGACTTACATTACTATAAATGTTTTTCTTTTGTAATTATTTACTTAACATAGTTTGCTCTCAGTATGAAATCAAATATAATTTCGTTACTTTTTCATAGACCTTCATAAAAAATTGTATGCTATGAAGTAATCAACAAAAGGTAAAGCTGACCTTTAAATTGCCATCCACCTTTTGGCATTATCCACTGTGAAATTGAAAGAAATAAAAGATGCAACCAGTGCTTTCCTCTCACTGTCCTTTTCCAGTCTCACAGGATGCGAGAAATCCAACTCAGACTGTTGACACCACCACTGTTGACTTCCATATCTTTTAGCTTCTTACATAAGTGTCCAACATCCAGATGACCTTTTCTAACCCAAACTATTTGTAGGTTGCCCCTTTGAGAATCAGGAATGAATTTTCCTGTAGAAACAATATTATAAAGTAAACAGAGTCACAGATATCCTCATCAAAATCGTTTGCATTTAGCATAGCTCGAGTATTAACTGGGACAGTCTCATTGCTGAGTTTTTAACTGGGTTTAGCAGTAGGTTGAGGAAAGACATGCAGTGAAGCAGGAAAAAGGGGCAGAAAGATTCTCCCTAGTAGGCATTCACAGTTAATTAAAGGAGCAAGTGTTGAAATAAGGAACTTGAAAGAAATACGAAGCTTCTCTTCTCTCATGGCTTTTCAGTTCTGCACCCATGGCCTAAGTTTCCCTCATTAGCATCTTCCTTGGTCCCACAATGCCCTCACATAGGTGTTCAGAGGGAAACTATCTAATTCTGTGTAATTGACTTTGCTGTATTACCTCTTTCATTCTCTCAAAGGGTTAAAATTGAATACTTATGAATCAAAAGATCTTGTAACTGGCTGCGTTTTAAGAAATGTAGCAAGAGCAGTGTCAACATTTTCTGATACGGAGGCAGATGTTGTGTTAGGCCGCTATGCTGATCGTCGTTCATGACAGGACATGCCAATCCTCAGGTCAAATCCATGCTGCCTTTTACCTGGGCCATTTTTCTCTTTGATAAATAACTCCCCTCTGAGGGTTAAGTTCAAATATCACCTAGCATGATATCCCCTTCTTCTGAGCTCCCAAAGCACTTGGCTGTTATATGATTAAAACAGACCTCTTTATTTTTAATAAAGGATGATGAGGAGGAAGGAAAGGGAGGGAGGGACATGAGGGTAAAAAAAGGAGGAAGAAGAAAAGGGAGGAAGGATGAAGAAAAGTAATAGGAATAAGTATCTTCTCTGTTCTCTCTCCTTCTGTATCCTCAGGAGCTTTAATACATATCCAATAATATTATTCATATTTGGTGATTACTTATAATAAATTTTACCTTTTTAAAACTAATACTACTTAATATTTAGAGGACAAAAAATTTAGATATTAACTTTACCTTACACATATTTTTGGTTGAATAAAGAAACAAAGTATTTCCTAAAAGAAAGTCCTTGCTGGGATCCTGTTCCCTTCATACTTTACATTCTATTTACCTGTTTTCTTACAGATCTCTCACAGTATCTGTGGTTTAATTTATCTTGTGTGGAGGAAGTGGCTAAGAAATAGTCTAAGAACAGGTCTTTCTAGATTCCCACTCCTCTTCATTTCCCCAGGTAATTCATGAGAACAACCGATTAAAGTTACATCTGGTGACATAGAATCTCATTCTTGACTATTACAAAATTCATTTCTTACCTCCTCTTCCATTCTACCACATTTCAACAGAACTGTGAGCCATATGTCAGATGTGAGACAGGCTGGACAGAGGTAAGATTCAGGAGAGGTGGACAGAGCAGGTACACTAATTGTAAATTGTGTCTCATGAAATATAGCACATGTGTATGTATGTGTGTGTAATGCATTATTATAAATATATCTTATTATTTGATTGGAAGATTCAATTTACCATGTTTATAGGGTTTACTTATGCCAGAAACAAGTGTTCCACCTTACATAGTACTAAAACAGCGTTTCTTGAAGGAATCCTATCACGCCTGCCTCATATTTTGAAAAAGCTCCTTTTTACAAGTTATTGGAATTATTTGTTTATTCGTTATCTCCCATAGTAGACCATGAACTTCTAGAGGGCAAAAGTATTGTTTACCATCTTTTCACTTTTCAGTACTTAGCAAAGTTCTTAATGTAAGACAGGTGTTCAATAAATATTGAATAACTGAATGGAAATTGTCCAAATGTTGTGCTGTCTGTAGAATCTTTTCATCCCTTACATTTGATTTCACAGGCCCTCTGGTAGTTATTATTAAATTATTAACTCAGTTAAACAGAAGCTCCCTTGGGGCTACTGGAAGGGCCTGTACTCTGTAGCTACAAGGTCAGCAAGAGCAGTCACCTGTGAAATAACTGTGATGGGATGGTTCTCTGTACCTCTGAACCTCATTTTTTGTTTAGCAGATGTGTTCCTAAATGGATGACTTGTTGAGATTTTTGTGAAACTTATGTGCTTCAAGGGAACTCAAAGAATTTCTAACAAATATTCATTATACAAAGTGAAAAATCATGTGTCTCCATTCACAGTCTGCTCTTTACAAGTGAGGTCTTATTTGATATCAAAGTTGCTAACCTCTAGATATACGTTTTGCTCAGTTATCACCTTCATAAAATATTTCCTTACCGTTCTCAAAGTCTAAAGTACAGATACACAAGAATTTGAAAAGGAGCTTAGTAAACAAATCAACTTCTTAAAGTGGTTTTCCTAGATTTACCTTATTCTTCCCACCTTTTCATAAAACGTCACACTGTGTAGCTGAACAGAGAAGACAGGTAGCCACAGAAAAAGGTAATATTTGGTTTAGGATTCAAGAGAGAAATACGTCGGTCGTCTAGATTCCATTGAACCCTTCAGGCTGGTGCAAGTAGCTCTCTCTCCTCACTGTGCCTGCAGTTTGTACAAAGGCTTCACCTGAGTCATATAGATGAGAAGATGGTATGTCTTCACGACACTTCCCCTACCATCTTTAGTGATTCTTAGTGGATAACAAGAGTCAACATTCAGCATAGCCAGGAAAGTACAGCCCATGACCTGGAGGAAATAGATCTTACACAGGAGGAACTGGAGGAGTGGGCTAATACACAGTAACAGCTTCCCAGGGAACATGTGCAGGAGGGGTGCAATGGACTGTAGATGTGTGCAGTGTTTCTCAAAGTCTGGGACCAGGAGCATCAGAATCACCTACAGAGTTCTTAGAAATTGAATTATTTAGCCCTACCTGAGACCTTTGAAATCAGAAACTCTGGGGGTAGCACCCAGCAATCTGTGTTTTCACAAGCGCTCTGCGGGCTTCAGATATCTTCAACAATTTGAGAATCACCTCTTTTCTGCACCACTTTACAACCTTTCGGCTTCGCTGTGCCTTGTTACAAACACTGAGAGGGGCCATTTCCTTTGCGTGGACTCTAACAGACTTTACAAGCGTTCGACTTCACTATGCCTTGTTACAACCACTTCGAGTGGCCGTCTGCTTTGTGGCGGCTCTAACAACTTCCCACAGGTGCCACCTGATAGCGCCTTCTCTTATGCCTGTGTTCCACACGCCTTGTCCCTGTTCTAAGGCTAACGTTTGATTTCCACAGGCACAAACAGAGTATGGGATTCAGCTCAGTACCCATGCATATGTAATCTGAAAGTATATGTCCTCCAACTTCCCTGAGGACATTTTTTTTTCTTTTTGACACATGACAGATAGGAATCAGGGAATATATTCTTCTCACTTTCTCCCTCTGGATTGACTGTTTTGACATGAACTTTCAATGATTTCATAGGGAACAGTTCTATGAAATCATACAATCAGCAGCTATCAATTTGATAACATGTTCTTGTAATTTACTCTATTTTTTTTAACTCCACCTCACTCCCCTGTCCCTATGGTCAGTTCTCTGGGATTGCATTTCCTGCAACAGCGTAATCTTTTGCCTTAGGCTCCAATTTCTGAGGGGACCAGTCTAAGACAGGTAGTACATGAGATTCATTGCAGTATCATTGCTGCAGCTCTGATAGGTGTTTTCTATATAGAAAATAATACACAAAATTAATGTTTCTATAATAAAATACAGTAAAAATTTGTTATAATTACTACATTAAAGGATAAATCAAATGCCTGTTAGCAAACTAAGATATTGACTATATACATTTACATCCCTATTTATTGTTAGACAATTCTAGCAGATACTCAGTGAGATCTTAGCACACTGTTTTCTCCTGTTGATCTGCATCTCTAGAAACCTGAACAGAGTTAATAGATTCTTCACTAGAATCATAAGTTTCTGCACAAGAATAAGGAGTATAGTCTTTCAGCACTAGATTTACCCTTCTTTTTAAGTGGACTGAGTTTTATGTTGTTCTTTTGGATTTCCTTTGTGAGCAATTATTTACTTTGCAAATGAGGTAATGAAGAAGAGCATATAAATACATTTGCATTTCTTCTTGAGACTCAGTGGATCTTTATAGAAATAAAATTCCATTGTGAGCAAATGCCTCAGAGGGCAGAGAGTCACACACGTATAGAGAGAGCTAATATTTTTTTGTGATTTGCCTGGACGACAGGAATGCTTAATCACTCCTCTGTTGTCTGAAAAAGTCATTGTGCTCTGTAAGTACCTAAATCATTATAGGGAATGTTTTCTTATATGTTTCGGAGACCAACCCATTTGTGTGTGTGTGTGTATGTGTGTGTGTGTGTGTGTGTGTGTGTGTGTGTGTGTGTGGTATGATTTGGAGGATGCTTTGAAAAAGACTCTGAAGTGAAATATTTTCTTAACCTGCTAACCAAAATTCTTAAATTTCCCATTAAGGATCTCTTTCTTTCTTTCTTTCTTTCTTTCTTTCTTTCTTTCTTTCTTTCTTTCTTTCTTTCTTTCTTTCTTTCTTTCTTTCTTTCTTTCTTTCTTTCTTTCTTTCTTTCTTTCTTTCTTTCTCTCTCTCTCTCTCTCTCTCTCTCTCTCTCTCTCTCTCTCTCTCCCTCCCTCCCTCCCTCCCTCCCTCCCTCCCTCCCGCCCTCCCTCCCTCCCTCCTTCCCTCCCTCCCTCCCTTCTTTCCTTCCTTCCTCCCTCCCTCCCTTTCTTCTTTCCTTCCTTCTTTCCTCTTAGTTAACACCTCCATCGGGTCACATAATTACGATTCCATTTTTGAGGTGAGAATATTTAAGATCTATTCTCTTAGCAATTATCAAATACATAATACAATATTATCAACGATAATCACTATCCTGTATATTAGCTCTCCAGAACTTACTCATCTTACAGCTGGAAGTTTTTACCCTTTGACCAACCTCTCTCCATTTACCCCACCCTTCAGCCCCTGGTAACCACCATTCTAGTCTCTGTTTCTATGAGTTCAGCTTTTTTTAGATTCCAAATATAAGTGATCTTATGTAACATGCCTTTCTCTGTCTGACTTACCTCTGGCTAACCCTCCATCTCTGACTTATTGGATCCTCATCAGAACTCTACACCATTATTTCTGAATCATACTTATCCCAAGGGAAAATCCATTAGTAATGATACCCTCATTAACTTATAGCCACATCCCTAAAGTTATGCCAACAAAGTGGGAAAATGGACAAATGGTAGAGGTCCGTACTTGGGGAGGGGAGTGGACAGAGAGCTAGTCCTCTGGGGTTTTATATCTTAGAAATGGGGATGGAAATGAGAAAAATCCATGAATTTGTCATTAGAATAGGACAGACAAAAGCAATACAAATGTCATTTAGTCTTCTTAAAAAATCCCACTTAGACACATTTCCATGGATTTTCATAGGTCTCTTTTAATGATAATTTTTAGAAGTTTTGAAATATTCATCCAATGAACATATACTGTATTTATTTTAACCACTTGTCTCTATGTGGTTCTATTGATTTTCTGCAGTTTCTTAAAGTTAAAGGTATTGAGGGGGTGGCTGGTTAGCTCAGTTGGTGAGAGCATGGTGCTGATAACACCAAGATGCCGGTTTGGGGAAGTTAAAGGTATTGTAATGGAAGCCTGATTCTGCATATAAGTAATACTTTTGTGTGGAATTATGGTCTTTGGATGCATATTCTCAAAGATGGAATTACTGAGTCATATTGGAAGGACATGTCGTCTTTTGCTACACATTGCTTATTAGAAAGCAAATAGCTGTGTTCAACTGTATTAGTTTTACCATAGTCTCACAAGCTTTGAATATTTTTACTTAAAATTGTTTTATTCACAGATAAAGAATACAATGGTGTCCTAAGAAATGTCTATTTTCTATTTCTTTAATAATTGACAAAAGTATACATTTTCCACATCTTTATGATCTTTGCTAATATAATTATTTGATCATAAGTTTTGCCTTATTTAAAAATGAAGAGCAGGAGCCCATTAAATAATCTTTAATAACACATATAAACACTTTGAAAATCATGTTTCCTGCAAATATTTTCTGAATATATTAATTTTATATCAGTTGCTTTCATTTGTACAGAATTTAAAATATTTTTTGTATATATTAACTTGTAAATTTTTAATTTTTTTAAAAATTGTTTTGTTGGAGAAGAGTATGTTTCTCCAGGGCCCATCAGCTCCAAGTTGTCCTTCAATCTAGTAGTGGAGGGCGCAGGTCAGCTCCAAGTCCAGTCGCTGTTTTCCATTTTTAGTTGCAGCAGGCACAGCCCACCATCCCATGCAACTGAACCCACAACCTTGTTGTTGAGAGCTCACGCTCTAACCAACTGAGCCATCCAGCCGCCCCACCAGCAGCTCATGGTCTTCAATCTAGTTGTGGAGGGTGCAGCTCACTGGCCCATGTAGGAATTGAATCTGCAACCTTGTTGTTAAGAGCTCATGCTATAACCAACTGAGCCATCCAGCCACCCTCCAACTTGTAAAAAATTTTTTTGATCTCTCTTCTTCTCTATTTCTAGAAGTTGGCATGCCCATGGGGTGAATTCTGTGTTTATCATCTTTTCTGTATCTGTTCTCATTTATAAGTGATTTTATTTATCTCCTACACGTTTAGTTTTAATAACATTCATATAGAGATGATTTCTAAATCTTTCCATCTTGATTCCTGAGTTTTCCCGTGAGTTTCATACACATGTCCAACGGAGTTTCACATCCATATATGCTGTTTTTACTCTTTCCCCCTAAAATATGCAGCCAGTGAGCCTAGTCAAGCCTTTTCTTTGCATAGGTCAGACCACTTGACACGTGTATGTAAAATCTTCCATTGGCTCCTCATCCCACTTAGAATACCATCCAGTCTTCTTGCTCTAGCCATCAAGGATGTGGATGGCTCTACATTAGGGGCCACATACTTACCTCTTAATTCATGCCATTCGAGTCCTCGTTCATTTCGCTGTATTCACTCTGTATGTTTTTCTGTCCTCAAACATGCTAGCTTGTTCCCACCCCAAGCTCTTGCTTCAACTGGTCTCTGAATAGAGTGCTTGTTCTTTTGATGTGTGCATTCCTGTATCTTTTTCACCATTCAAGTCATAGTTCGAATGTAACCTTCCACGTTCATCTTCAAAGACGCTTCCTCAGACCACTCTACCAAAATAAAAAGCCTCTCAAGTTATTGTTTATAGAGTATCATGCTATTTTATCTTAATAATAACACTTAATACCATGCGATATCATCCTGATTTTCTTATTTAATAATTTTACTTGTCCATTGTCTTTCTATCTTCCTGAAATAGAAGTTCCAGAAGAATAACCATCTCACCTACCCCTGTTCAGTTCAGCATGGTATCTCCATCATCTCGAATAGTGGAAGTAACGCAATAAACATTTGTTTAGAGAATGATTGAATTAATGAGTCTTTGTATTGCTGTGATTCTTAGAGAGTCATTTTGTGATGAATCTGGACATCAGTACTTTATTTTATTTGCTATCTTTTTTTCATAATTTCTTTCTTAATTTAATTTTAAATTTGATATGAAATTCCTTTGCACAGTTCCAATAATTTAATCTATAAAAAGTCATGTATGTATGCATCTTTCCCACGTCTCTTTCTTGTCTCTCTCTTTAGCTATTGCTTCCATCATTCAAATAGGGAACAATTGTTTTTAGCTTCTTGTGAGTGCTTCCAGAGTTCTTTGTGTCTATACAAATTACTGCAAATAAATATTCCTATTTTCTACCTTCTTTTTTTTCAAACACAAAAGGTAGCATGTAAATACTGTCTTGACTTATACTTCTTTAATCATATATCCTGGAGATCTTAGGAGAATTCTCTCATTTGTTCTATAACTGTATCATATTCCCATTGAGTGGATATACTATAATTAATTTATACAGTCCTAGTCCCCTATCTAGGGGAATTTGATTTTCTCCCATTATTTTACTTGTAATAATAATGCTGCAAGAAATCACCTTATTTGTCCTTCATTATACACATGGGCAGGTCTCTAGAAAACTACCCAAAGTAGAATTGCTGTCAAAAAGTATATGCCTTTGTACTTTTGGGAGATATTGCCAATTTGCTCTCCATAAATCTCACATAAATTACATTCCCATCAGCGACATATGATAATAACTGTTTCCTCACAGCTTTGCCAACAAAAAGCTTGATCAGTATTTGGATTTTTGTCAACCTAATAGATGAAAAATGGAATAATTCATCTTATTATGACTAATGATTGAACATTTTAAATATGTGTAAAAGCCATTTTTATTCTCTATTGTACAATCTGTAGTCTTAGACAATTATTTTATTGGACTCCTGTATTCCTTCAACAAATATTTACTATATGGCAGACAGTATTCTATGTACTTGTGATATAGCAAATATAAATATGAGGTATACATTCAAAAATACATATGTGTTTTGATTTAGCTTATGTTTTGTTTTCCTCTTGATCGTACATAGGTTTTGATATGTACTTTAAGTTTTACTTCTTTTCTAAACCTTATCAAGGAAGCTTCTGCTGCCAGTCTTCATATAAAGTATATTACTTTTGTATTTCAGAATGAACACCCCGGCTTCAGAAAGTATATTTTTCTGGTGCTTTTGAAGAACTGCCACTGCAGGGCTTCTTTCCACCCTCTTCTCTTTTCTTTCTCTCTTACAGCTTCTGCCAAACCTCCCTGACTTACTCAGTCAATACATATATATTAGCTAAACATGCATAGTACACGTATCTCCTAGTGACATTGAAAATGGTGTGTGTAGAAGAGATCTTTATTTTTTTTCATATAATTTCCAGGAGGAGCAGCTGTGGAGCAGGGAGCTGATATAGACCGCCATATTCATACCCAGAAGTCTCTACATATGTGTTTATTTTTATGAGACACATGTAATTATATCTTCTCAAATTGACATAGTCACAAAAAACAGCCAGAAAAACAGTTTTGGCTGCTCCCACAGTAGTGAGATAATAGGATTAATGGGGAAAATTCATTCTAGAAAGTGAATACTCCTGTCAGAAAATTATCAAGAAGGTATAAGACACAGCATTGCAAAGAGAAACTCTGACTTCTAAGACTTCTAAGACAATGTAATTCTACATAAAATACCTCTTCAATCTCTTCACCAACAAGATTAAAGATATAAACATTTTAGAGATGCTTATACCTTCAGTAGAAATGAATCTCCCCAGAAAGGGGATCAAAATGGCGGCGTGAGGTGAGCCTCTGTAAAGCTCCCCTGGAATTTACAACTAATCAGACAACAATAACTCCACAAATGACTCCCTGCACAGCAGACAGGCAAGACGAAGAGGCCCACTACTAAATTCACCTAAAGGTGGGAGAATCGCGCAAGCGGGGGAGGAGGGAAGGGAGAAGTGCGGGGACAGAGCCGCTCGGGCGCAGGACACAGACCTAGCTCAGTGCTCCGAGCTCGCTGCTCCCGGATCTTCCGCAGCTGCGGGAGAGGGAAGGACTCGGACTGCTAGGGCTCCGCTTACGGCCCACAGAGCTGAGGGGGCAGCATATAGCACGGCTGAACCCAACGCTCACAGCAGAGACCTCGGAGAAAAGACTGAGGGAACAATGCTGAAATCGGTGGTTTAAGCCCTCACTGCTGAGCACAGAACAGAAGCCTTAGGCACTGAGACTAGCCGCCCCCTCCTTACCCTCCCAGAGCTTGCCCCACCCCCACTGGCCCGGTGCTAGAAGCGGAACAGTAGCAGTGTCATATCAAAAGAACACAATATTTGCTGTTCTGAGAACTGTGGACTACAAACACAGATTTGCAGCCCAACTAGTTCCGGCAAAGGGGTGGGAGCTGTGGAAGCAGGACCAGCTGTGGTGGTGGTCAGCCATTGCTCTGGGCCACCTCTCACAACTAACCCCACTGCTGACCCCACCTATCTGGGCGGGTCCCTGCAGGAGTAAACAGAACTGCTGAAACATATGGGCTCTGAATCTGGTGCAGGAAGAGCTTTGGAACTTCAAAAGTTCTCCGCATACCCACACGGACACTGCGCCCTGTGACCCAGGCGAACTATTAACAGAGGTGAAGCCCGTCTCCCAGGAAATCCCCACCATTTTGTGAGAAACTGGATTAGTGCAGAGAATACATAGCACTACTGTGTGAGAGAGAAAAAAAAAAGGCTGCAGTCAAAGAGAAAATAAAACATTCTACCAACAAGTACTGGAAAACAAAAGAAAGACCTCTTCCTATCAACCTGTTGCAGAAGCCACTCCTGTAGATGTCTAGGAAGAGATATACTAAATCAGTAATTGCCATGAATAACCAAGGCAATAAGACAGCTCAGAAAGAAAGTGAAAAGTCTCCAGAAAAGGAACTTAAAGATACGGAAATATGTGACTTAAATGACAGAAAATTCAAGATTGTGTTTCTGAAAAAACTCAGAAAGATGCAAGAAAACACAGAAAGGCAGTTTAATGAACTCAGAAACACAATCAAAGAACAACATGAGCATTTTACCAAAGAGATTGAAATTTTAAAACAGAACCAAAGAGAATTTCTGAAGATTAAGAACTCAATAGAAGAAATTCAGAATGAAATAACCAGCTGAGGCAGTACAGTTGACTAGATGGAGGAAAGAATCAGTAACATCGAAGATAGAAACCTGGAAATTACACAGATGGAAGAAGAAAGAGACTTGAGACTTAAAAGAAATGAAAGAACTCTACAATAACTTTTTGACTCCATCAGAAAGAGCAACATAAGCATAATGCTCATACCAGAAGGAGAAGAAAGAGAGAAGGGAAAAGAGAATATATTCAAACAAATAGTCGATGAGAACTTCCCAAACTTGTGGAAAGAATTGGATCCTCGAATCCAAGAATCAAAAAATCACCTAATTATCTCAACTCCAAAAGGCCTTCTCCAAGGCACATTGTATTGAAGCTGTCTAAAATCAACGACAAAGAAAGAATCCTCAAGGCAGCCAGGGAAAAGAAGAGGGTAACCTACAAAGGAAAGACCATTAGATTATCATCAGATTTTTCAGCAGAAACTCTACAAGCCAGGAGGGAGTGGAACCAAATATTCAAACTATTGAAAGAGAGAAATTATGAGCCAAGAATAATATATCCAGCAAAGATATCTTCAGATATGAAGGAGGAGTAAAGTCCTTTCCAGACATACAGAAGCTGAGGGAATTTTCTAATAAACGAGCTGCACTACAAGAAATACTAAAGGAGGCTATTTGACCACCATCAACAGGGACAATTTGTGGCAATCAAAACATAAAAAGGGGGAGAGTAAAGGCCTGAACCGGAATATGGGAATGGAGAAAGTAAGTGTGCTGAAGAAAATGGAATACTCTAAATATCAAATTTTCTTTTACATAAACTTAAGGGTAACCACTCAAAAATATCCAGAACTGAAATATATACTGTAATAAAAAAAGAAACAGAGGGAAGCATCATAGAATACCACCACACAGAAAGAATAGACAACAACAAAAAGGCAAAGAAACAATGGAGACACAACCTTACTAGAAAACTAAAAATAGAATGACAGGAAATTCTCACATATCAATAATCACCCTAAATGTAAATGGTCTGAAATCACCAATAAAAAGACACAGAGTAGCATATTGGATCAGAAAACTAAACCCAACCATATGCTGTCTCCAAGAGACACATCTCAGCTACAAGGACAAGCATAGACTCAAAGTGAAAGGGTGGAAATTGACACTCCAAGCAAATGGTATCCAGAGAAAATCAGGTGTGGCCATAATGATATCAGATGAAACAGACTTCAGGGTGAAAAAGATAATAGGAGACAAAGATGGACATTTCATAATGGTAAAGGGGATGATACAACAAAAAGACATAACAGTCATCAATATTTATGCCCCCAATCAGGGAGCACCAAAATATACCAAGCAACTACTAACAGAAGTAAAGGGAGAAATTGACCAGAACACAATTTTACTAGGGGACTTAAATACATCATTGACAGCTATGGATAGGTCATCCAAACAGAAAATAAATAACGAAATAGCAGCCCTAAATGACACATTAGATGAAATGGACATAATTGACATATATAGAGCACTTCATCCTAAAACATCAGACTATACATTGTTTTCTAGTGTACATGGAACATTCTTAAAGATAGACCACATATTGGGACATGAAATCAGCCTCAGCAAATTTGAGAAGATTGAAATCATACCAAGCATATTGTCTGATCACAAGGCTTTAAAATTGGATATCAACGGCAAAAAGAAAGCAGGAAAAAACACAAATACATGGAGATTAAACAACATACTTTTAAAGAACGACTGGTCAAAGAAGAAATTAGAGGAGAGATCAAAAGATACATAGAAACAAATGACAATGAAAATACATCCTACCAAAATTTTTGGGAAGCAGCAAAAGCAGTTTTAAGAGGGAAATTTATATCATTACAGGCCTATCTCAAGAAACAAGGAAAATCCCAAATAAATAACCTCATGTCACATCTTAAAGAACTAGAAAAAGAAGAACAAGTGAAACCCAAGGTCAGCAGAAGGAAGGAAATAACAAAAATCAGAGCAGAACTAAATGAAATAGAGAACAAAAAGACAATAGAAAAAATTAATGTGACAAAGAGGTGGTTCTTTGAAAAGATTAACAAAATTGACAAACCCTTGGCTAGACTCACTAAGATAAAAAGAGAGAAGACACTAACAAAATCAGAAAAGAAAAAGGGGAAGTTATCACGGACACCACAGAAATACAAAGGATCATCCAAGAATACTATGAAGGACTATATACCACCAAATTCAATAACCTAGAAGAAATGGACAAGTTCTTAGAAACATATAGCCTTCCAAGGCTGAACCATGAAGAACTGGAAAATCTAAACAGACCAATCGCCAGTAACGAAATTGAATTAGTCATCTAAAACCTTCCCAAAAGCAAAAGTCTGGGACCAGATGGCTTCACTACTGAATTCTACCAAACCTTCAAAGAGGATCTAATACCAATCCTGCTCAAACTCTTCCAAAAAACTGAAGAAGAGACAGTACTCCCTAACTCATTTTATGAGGCCAACATTACCCTGATACCAAAACCTGGCAAGGACAACACAAAAAAAGAGAACTACAGACCAATATCTCTGATGAATACAGATGCAAAAATTCTAAACAAAATTCTAGCAAATCGAATACAACAATGCATTAAAAAGATTATTCATCACGACCAAGTGGGGTTCATCCCCGGGGCACAAGGATGGTTCAACATCCGCAAATCCATCAATGTGATACATCACATAAACAAAATAAAGGACAAAAATCATATGATTCTATCAATTGATGCAGAAAAAGCATTTGACAAGATGCAACATCCATTTATGATTAAAACTCTTAATAAAATTGGTATAGAAGGAAAATATACCTTAACAGAATAAAGGCCATATATGACAAGCCCTCAGCTAATCTCATAATTAATGGTGAAAAACTGAAGCCCTTTACTCTATGTTCATGAACACGGCAGGGCTGTTCCCTATCACCTTTGCTTTTCAACATAGTGTTGGAAGTCCTCGCCAGAGCCATCAGGCAAGAGAAAGAAATAAAAGGCATCCAAATTGGGAATGAAGAAGTTAAATTATCACTCTTTGCGAATGACACGATGCTATATATAGAAAATCCTAAAGACTGCACGAAAAAGCGATTAGAAACATCAATGAATACAGTAAAGTTGCTGGCTACAAAATCAACGTACAAAGGTCCATTGCATTCCTATATACTAACAATGAAATCTCAGAAAAAGAAGTACAAAAAACAATTCCCTTTGCACTTGCAGCAAAAAGAATAAAATACCTAGGAATAAACTTAACCAAGGATGTGAAGGACCTATATGCTGAAAACTATAAGACATTTTTGAAAGAAATTGAAGAAGACATAAAGAAATGGAAAGACATTCCATGCTCATGGATTGGAAGAATCAACATAGTTAAAATGGCCATATTACCCAAAGCAACATATAGATTTAATGCAATCCCCATCAAAATCCCAATGGCATTTTGTAAAGAAATAGAACAAAAAATCATCAGATTTGTTTGGAACCACAAAAGACCCCGAATAGCCAAAGCAATCTTAAGAAAAAAGAACAATACTGGAGGTATCACACTCCCTGACTTTGGCTTGTACTACAGGGCAACAATAATGAAAACAGCATGGTATTAGCTGAAAAACAGACACACAGACCAATGGAATAGAATTGAGAACCCAGAAATAAAACCACATAAATATGGACAGATAATTTTTGACAAAGAAGCTAAAAACTTACAATGGAGGAAAGACAGCCTCTTCAATAAATGGTGCTGGGAGAATTGGATAGCCACGTGCAAAAGAATGAAACTGGACTGCTGTCTGTCACCATGTACCACAATTAATTCAAAATGGATCAAAGACTTAAGCATAAGACCTGACACAATAAACTGAAAAAAAAAAAAAAAAAAAAAACCACAAACAGGTACTAAACTTATGGACCATGGGTTCAAAGAGCATTTTATGAATTTGACTCCAAAGGCAATGGAAGTAAAAGCTAAAATGAAGGGGACTATATGAACCTAAAAGCCTCTGCACAGCAAAAGAAACCATCGACAAAATAAAGAGGCAACTAAGTGAATGGGAGAAGATTTTTGCAAACAGAGCCTCTGAAAAGGGGTAATATCCAAAATATACAAGGAATTCATGAAACTCAACAACAAAAAAGTAAACAACCCAATTGAGAAATGGGCAGAGGACCTGAAGAGACATTTTTCCAAAGAGGACATGCAAATGGCAAATAGACATATGAAAAAATGCTCAACATTACTAATCATCAGAGAAATGCAAATAAAAACCACAATGAGATATCACCTCACCCCAGTCAGAATGGCTATAATCAACAAGATGAATAGTAACAAGTGTTGGAGAGGCTGTGGAGAAAAAGGAACCCTCATCCACTGTTGGTGGGAATGCAGACTGGTGCAGCTGCTGTGGAAGGCAGTGTGGAGGTTCCTCAAAAAAATTACGAATAGAATTACCATATGACCCAGCAATCCCTCTCCTGGGTATCTACCCAAAGAATTTGAAATCATTTATCCATAAAGACACGTGTGCTCCAATGTTCATTGCAGCTTTGTTTATGGTGGCCAAGACATGGAAACAACCAAAATATCCTTCGATAGATGAATGGATGAAGAAGTTGTGGTATATATACACAATGGAATACTATTCGGCGGTAAGATGATATAGGAACATTTGTGACAACATGGATGGATCTTGAGAGTATAATGCTAAGCGAAAGACAAATGAGAAACAAAAACTCATAGACACAGACAATAGTTTAGTGGTTATCAGAGTGAAAGGGTGTTGGGGGATGGGAGATGAGGGTAAGGGGGATCAAATATATGGTGATGGAAGGAGAACTGACTCTGGGTAGTGAAAACACAATGGGATTTATAGATGATGTAATACAGAATTGTACACCTGAAATTATGTAATTTCACGAACAATCATCACCCCAATAAATTAATATATATGTGTGTGTATATATATATATATATGTATATATATATATATATATATATATATATATATATATATACACATATATATATATATATATATTTAAAAAAATGAAACGAATCTTCCCTGAGACTGATGGCATTGGCAGTTATTAAATGTAATATTTAGCTATGGCTTGGGAAAAAATGTAAGTGATGTTTCTGTTTCTTAATTTCTTTCTTGCATGGAAACTTTTTGGGAGGTGTTAGGTCTTGACACTGCCTATTTTGTATAGCGTATATTCCTAGGCATATTGAGAGAACTACTGATGAAAATGAAAGAGAAATATTTAGATCACAGTTCATCCAACTAATTGAGGACTAGGTCTGACAGATATCATTCCATCGTAATGAACGGAATACAGTCAACACATGATATTTTTAGGGGTATATTAACCAATTTAAACGTGATTCAAGCACAAGTAATAAACTGGATCGTGTCTTTTTCTCAACCAGTCTCTTTGGTCAGACCGTAGCCTTGCAGAGTTGGTTATCACTCTCTTCTGATTGGGAGGCTGGCAGAGCTCAGTAGGGTAGAGGATGATAAGAGGGAAACTGAGCAAGTACATGTTATATGGTTGAGAGTTTTAGTAGTAGCCAACTAAAGTCTATGTACTCTATTTTTTTATACATTTTTTAAAAATTTATAACCCATGTATTCAAATGAAAAGCAAAAGTGAATTCACTTGTTTTCTATTGTTACTAAGTGGGGACCTCATGGAGATAGTTCTGAAACATAAGATTCTACTTAATGAAGTATCCTCAGTAGTAAGAGTAATAAGTGATACTATCTTTATACTAGCAGAATAAGGCTTGTAAGAATAAGGAATACTGTTCTCTAATTAATCAGGCAGTAGATTTGTAGTTTGAGGTGATATACATAGAAATGGGTAATGGAGATGAGCAACACCAGATTTGAGGAATCTGGAATATGTGTTCAGAATAATTTAATTCATTAGGAGAGGAACAAAGTCTACCTTGGTATTTATAGGCTGATAGACCCAAATGCCAAAGGGATCCCTGCTATAAGGTCCGTAAATCCTACATTCAGTAAATATAAGCCAGGTGTTTCTGGATGATTCATTAGAAAAACACTTCGTAGAAAACAGCTGTAGGACATAGCTTTCAGTTTATTTATCTGGAACTTACTCCCATCCCTAATTCTAACAATGAATAATATCTTTCCAATTGCATATTCTTTTTCTTTATATTACAGACATTTTATCAAAGGATTATGTCCTCTAGTCTTCACTATAATAGTAACAGAATTTACTAATGGTTCAAACTCTTTATCTATATAGCCAATTAAATGTTTTTTTTTGTTGTTTTTTTTAATAAATTTCGATTAGTGCAGCACTGACACTCAGTAATGAAATAAAATGAAGGATCTTTATAATTCAAACGGGCAAATTTAGATTATCTGCTGTGCTCTGTATCTACAGGCAGAAGTGTTTTAGATGGTGCTCGCAATACGTAGGCTGTCATGTACTGAATGATTTCAGAAGGAAATAAATTTTATTTTGTATGACATTATTGAAAATGTTTTTTCTCTCTCTCTAAAGAATATGTGCTACATCCAAATTTGTTGTATGCATAACCTTGAAAAATCAATGAATTAAGGTAATTACTTAGAAAATTCAGAATAACAAATGCCTTCACTAAATCAGAATAATTTGAGGACAGAACACTTTGTAGCTGGAATAATAGGTGAGTATTGCATGCTTTGAAGCCAGAAGAGAAGTATGAAATAAGTGAGCATAAGTGTGTGCATTTATTTTATTTTATTTTAGTGTTCTGGATTTATTATACCAATGATCACACTGAAAATTAAATGTACTGTTTGAGAATCACCCCATTTTTGCATTGTTTCCATATTTTTCTCACAATAAATACTAGGATACTGAAAATTTTTCTAGTATACAATATTTATAATCAAGTAATTAATCAATGACTACATATAAAAACACATTCATGATATTACAGGAATTCATAATTTTTCAAGAAACAATGAAACTGCAATGAAAAAGTTGGCATTTTGAAACTACCCTATCCTACAATTTACACATCCTTAACTTTCTCTTTCAAGCTGTATTACCTCTCAGGTTAATACAAAGGACCTTTCTAAACTGGTCTCTTCTTTCTCTTTAAATTCACTTACTTATAAGAGCTTTTTTTTTTTTTCATGCCAACAGGGATTTAAAAAGATTTTTTTATTACACTATTTATACCAACTAAGTATGGCTCCAAAAAGAGTCGTCATGTTTACTTTATAAGTCAAATGATTAAAATATCCTAGAGAACTATTCTTCATATTTCATCTTTTAAACAAATCTCTATAATTATTTATTTTTAGTTTTTCATTAGTTCATGTTCTGCTCACAATTTAGCAGATTAGTGATCTCTCTGCTCCTGAGGTTCTTTTTTGCCCCCAAATCCATGAAATTGAATTAACTCCTGAAATTTGCCAAATCCATAAAATTAATTCTTAAAATTTGCAAACTTTAATTTTTTGGATTTTTTTAATCACATAAGCTCTAGAAGACTATTCAGGTGATCTGTAACAATTTTCTGCATCCATTTCTAAAAGTTAAGGAAAAACACTTAATGGTATTTGAAAATCAAGGACTTAAATCTTTGACTTGTTGAGAGCCTTGTATCTCATATATTTCCTCTGAAGAGTTTTGTTGCTCAAAAATGGCTTTAGGCTTTAGGTTTGTGGGTTTTTATCCAGGGGCAATGTTACTATAAACCTCTCTCACTGCCCTCCTCATCAACTTCCTACTCCACTTATTGGTAAGAGTCCCAGTTTTGCTATGAAATACTCCTTTTTTGGAATACCAGGCTGCTCCATCCTGTCAAGTGGATGACGGTCAGCCTGGAAGGCACCTGTACATGTAAATTAATCAGCTTTACTTTATCTGCCCAAGTACATCTTCTGTTTCTTTGAAAAAAAACTCCAACCATTTTCCAATGCACCATGCAGTGAATGTAGACTCAGGAGATTTTTGTATATTTGACTGTTTTCTTCTGCAGTCCAGCAGGGCAGTTGCATTGTCTCCCGGAGCCCTTTGTGAAGCCATTTATGAATAAAATGATGTAATTGGCCTTTCTAACAAAAATTCTAAAGGGTTCATTCGGTGGCTCAGGACCATGGAAACACAGTGAACTTTGCGGGTTCCCCATTGCCTTTCACTGTGGTTCTCGAGCTCTGGTCCTTGTAAAAGCTGCAGCAGAATCATCTTCCCATTTAGAACTCTGGAATAGAGGCCAAAGAAACTGTTTTGCATCTGAAATTTCATTGAACAGTTTAAAGTCCAAACCTGGTTTGCAACCTGGTTCTAACTGACTTTCTGTGGCTCTTGTTTGATCACTACCTTCCAGGCACACTAAACTTCTCATGTTATTTGGCATGCCCTCCTCTCTCTTCCCTCCACTCCTTTGTGGTTTTCTCTGCCTAGTCTACCCACTCTGAAAAGCCCTTGCTCACTCTGTAAAAACCCAGTTCGAATATTATTTTTCCAGATTGTATCTGTAACTCCATCTAATATGCACCTATGGCCCTTTGTATGGTTCTAGCATCATGTTTTTGTACATCAGGCTGCAATTTACTAATCTGATTCTCTCTTGGATTTTGCATTGTCAAGGATCAGAATCATCTTTCTCTCTCTTTTTTAAATCCCTACAATTATTGGATTTATTTTCCAACAGCATTTAATCTATCTGCAACAATCTTCTAGACACAATCTTTGAAAATACTTTTAAAAATTATATAGAAATGTGAATGCTTTCCATGATATGTAATGTGACACTTGCCCACTTACCCCCTTAAATATGTTTTGTAATTTAGAGTACATTTTTAGAGCTTTCCAAAATTATATCTGTAGAAAATCAGGAGTTCAGAAATTTAAGCTTTATTCTTAAAGTACGTTGGATAAAACTAACCCTTTATAGCTTTGAAGTACCTGTCAGTTACTTGTTGTCACTGAGATTCAATTTGCAAATTATTTGAAGAACTATGTGATTTGTTTAAAAGTTAATTTAAGCTGTTGTTTTCTATTAATGAATCTTAATAGGAGTCATCAGAGATCAACTCTCATTACTTTGTCTCCAGGTTGAATCAAACTATTTACTTTTTATAAGCCTGTGGAGAAGAAGAATCTGTAACCTGATTTATTGCAGTGATTAAAAATGATCACTACCAAGACAATTTTATTTATTGTTAATCTTACTCGTTCAGTGTAAATATACTTTCTTTGGTCCTGTTCTCAGAAAATATGGGAAAGAGGTCATTATTCTCTGTGTAGAAGCCCTGCATCTATTTGAAGAGTATCAATAAACCATTCCCCTCTAGGCTTAACAATCTCTGTCTCTTTAGCTTCTAAAATGGTTCTTAAATTCCAGCTGTTAATCATCTTGGTAGCTCTTCTCTGAACACTCTCCTGTAAGTTGTAGGTTTCATAATGATTTTCTAGGTGAAGATTCAGTACACTTGTGTGTGTGTGATTGTTTATAAACAAAACAGCATTTTTCTATAGGTAATTTACTAAAGCTGAATAGTCACATAGTTTCTAGGCCACTCCCCACTGGAAACTTTTCCATGTGCTTCAAAGATGATTGAAAAATTAAAGAAGACACAAATAAATAGAAAAACATCCCATGGTTAGGGATTGGAAGACAATATTGTTAAAATGTTCATAATACCCACAGTGACCTACAGATCCAGTGCAATCCCTATCAAAATCCCAGTGGCATTTTTTATAGAAAGAGTAAAAAATCTAAAATTTATAAGGGTACAAAAGAACCTGAATAGCCAAAGCAATTTTAAAGAAAAACAAGATTGAAACATTATATGTCCCAATTTTAAATTATATTGCAAAGCTACGGTAATTAAAACAGTATGGTACTGGCATAGAAAGGCATGTAGACCAATGAAACAGAATAGAGAGTCCAGAAATAAGCCCATAAATATATAGTCAACTGATCTTTGAAGGGGTACCTAGAATACAGAATGGAGAAAAGATAGCATCTTCAACAAATGGTGCTGGCTACTTTGGATATCCACATGCAAAAAATTAAAATTTGACCCCTTTTCTTACACCATAGGCAAAAATCAACTCAAAATGGATTAAAGACTTAAGTAAAAGACCTGAAAGTATAAAACGCCTAGAAGAAAGCATAGGGGTAAAACTTATGCCATTGGTCTTGGCAATGATTTCTTGAGTATGCCATTAAAAGTACAAGCAACGAAAGCAAAAATAGACAAGTGAGGATACATCAAACTAAGAAGCTGCACAGCAAAATAAACAATTGGCAGAGTGAAAAGGCAACCCGTGAAACGGGAGAAAATTTTTCCAAACTAAATATTTGATAAAAAAGTAATATCCAAAATACGCAAGAAATTCATTTTTTAAAAAAGAAAAAGAACAGTGTTGGAAAGTATGGGGAGAAATTAGAACTATAAGCTGTTGATGTGAATGTAAAATGATGCAGCTACCATGGTAAACAATATGGAGTTTCCTCAAAAAGTTAAAAACAGAATTGCCATGTGATCTAACAATCCCACTCCTAGATATTTATTTAAAATAATTGTAAACAGGATTTTGAAGAGCTATTAGTATTCCTATATTTATTGCAGCATTATTCACCATAATCAAGACATGGAAACAACCTAAATGTCTATCACAGATAAATGGATAAAGAAAATGTGGTATATCTACAAATAAGGAAATGTTTTTCAGCCTTAAAAAAGAAGAAAATTTTGCCATAAGCAACAACACGGATGCATCTTGAGGGCATTATGCTAAGTGAAATAAGCCAGTCACAGAAGGATAAATATTATATGATTTCACTTATATGAGATAATCGAAAGAGTCAAACTCATAGCAGTAGAGAGTAGAATTGTAGTTGCCAGGGGCTTGGAGGATCATAAATAGGGAGTTGCTATTCAATCGGAATAAAAGTTCAGTTTTGCCAGGTGAGTAAGTCTAGAGATCTGATATAGAACATTGTGCCTACAGTTAACAGGATTGTATTGCACAGTTAAAAACGGATTGAGTGAATAGATTTCATTTTAAATGTTCTTACTACAATTTTAAAAGTAATAATTTTGAGAGTGTACATTTAGTCAATTAATTTCATATCAGGAGACTTCTTAAATGTATTGCTATGGCAACTCCAGCAATCCAAAATAATACGTTATTTAGAGCCTGGCTCCATTCAGTGTAAATGGAATTTAATGCTATAATTGACTTGAATTTACAAATTTATACAAACTTGGTATAATACACATAGTGAAAAGAGATTATACACTGGCCATGAACAGATCACTATTTTAGGAATATTGATGGGCTAATGTACATATATAACACATCACTTCCATTTTCTCATCAACAGTGCCCAGTAACCAGACATCTATAAATGGATAGCTGTGGCTCCAATGTAATTTATGGCCAAGAAAGATTGTAACTATATGCATGGAAGTGCACAGAGCCTTTAACTGTAATGTGTGATCTCCTAATACAGCAATCATACCTATTGCAAATTCCCCTTTAGATACAAAAAGGATAACCCTTTCAATTTTAACATTGCTGTTTTTTTTTTTTTTTTTTTTTATGCTCTCCCCACACTATTAATAAGCTGGAAAACTTCAAAAACTTAAATGGTAGATGCTCATTCTAGTTCACCATCACTGAAGAGGCGCTGGAATAACAGTGGTATTTTAGAAACTGTGGTGCTACTAAGGAGACTGATGCTTGAATTTTTTTTTAATTTACTTCTATTCTTCCTCTGTTCTTGACAGAACATGGGTATCATAACAGTAGATCCTTATATGCTGTTAATGACATACTCCAAATTATGTGGAAAATATAAGGCCTCCACTTCCCACTGCTCACACCTGCCCTCCAACCAATGATATTATATGTCAAGGCCAAGGATATGTAGCTAAATACGGAAATTCAGATTTATAAGGAGATTTTGGATTTGTATCTGTAGGCTTTTACTTGTTAGTGTCTGTCCTTTGGTCTTTTTCATTAGTATATGTTCTTTTATTGTATGAATTAGAATTTCATTAGCTGGGCTGCCTCAACCAACTAAGCCTGGGGCTTTGTACTGCTAGAAAGGAAATGCTTGACATGAACAGATCAATTAGGAATCTGAGCGGAGAAGAGAGAAAGAAGCATTTCCCAGACTTCTTAGAAATGCCTTGTCTAGGTAAATATGTAGTCAATATATTTGTATCTGTCATCTTTCTTTCTCTCTCTGTCTCTCTGTCTCTGTCTCTGTCTCTGTCTCTGTCTCTCTGTCTCTCTGTCTCTGTCTCTCTCTCTCTCTCTCTCTCTCTCTCTTTCTATGGATAAAGAGGGAGAGGGAAAGACATACATAGAGAGAGAGAGAAATTCAAGAAATCGGTGTACATGATTGTGAGGACAAGTGAAGTAAGTCTGAAATCCACAGGGAAGGAGGTCAGAAAGGGAAGATCATGAGCAGACTGAAATCCCCATGGGCACTGGCTGAAGCTATTGTCACAAGCAATTGGGAAAGGAAGACCCTGTAAAGGGAAAATGAATTGTAGACCAACATTGTTGAAGTATGGCTCCGGGGAGTGCCTAAGTCTTTTTTTAAAGGGCTTCCACAGATTAAGTCAGCTACACCAGGATAGTCTACTTTTCTTAAAGCCAAGATGTTAGAACTTCAATTACTTCTATATAACTTACAGCAGCACCCAGGTTAGTATTTGATTGAAAAGCTGGAAGAAAATGTGTGTATCTTGCAAAATGGCTGCTACACTACCTTCCATCCTTATAGTAGTATTATCAATTTAACACATTAAAAAAAGAATCACAGATAGATTGGTGTTTTTCTGGATTTTTCCAGTGGGTATTTTCCTCATTTGATTTGGTTTATCTGAGGTTGCTCTCGCCACTGCAGTTGTGAGAACAGAATTCAGAGTTCTCATCTTAACTACTTGCAGGCAAGGCTATAGACCAAATTGTTATAATTAGACTCTAAATTAAAAATCAAACAAAGAAAAAATGGATGGCATAAATCTTGAGAGCTAAATGAAATCTTAGATATGACTATGCTTACTTCCTTGTTCATCAATGAGATTCAGTGATTTTTCTATTGTTACAGTGCTATATAGTAATAGAGTCATATTAATCGTCATATCATATCACATCATATCGTATCATAATGACTGAGATTTAAAGATATCATTCTAGTTTTGGTCAAGATGGCAGAGTATGTAAAGGCTGTGTTTGCCTCCTCCCATGACCACATTAAAATTATGACTAAACTACAGAAAAATCAACTTGGAGAACCATCTGAAGACTAGCTGAGCAGAAGTTCTATAACTAAGGATATAAAGAAGCCACATCAAGACTATGTGGTAGAAAGGGTGGAGATGAGAAGTGGGCTGGCCCCACGCCCACTGGTGGCAGTTGAAAATTGGGGAGATATCTCAGCTGCAGAGGTCCCCCCTGAAGAGTGAGGGGTCACAGCCCCACACTGAGCTCCTAGCCCAGAGCACCAGTGCTAAGAAAAGGAGTCCCCCCCACCCCCCAACATCTAGGTGTGAAAATCAGCAGGAATTCTGTCTACCTGGTTGAGAATAAAGGCTGCTGGAAACCTAGGCATTCCTCTTAAAGGTTCATACATAGACTCACTCCCAGGATCTTGTCCTGCGCTCCGGCAGAGAACAGTTGCTCAGGCGGTGCCAGAGACACACAGGGAAAGACTGAGTTTTGTAACTTCAGGGTGAGGGCTGGAGAGACAGCTGCCATTGTCCCTGGGTTGAGCCCTCCTTCCGTGCAGCCAGTGGGTGGGTGCCAACTTTCCTGTGTTGAGCCCTGCTTCCACACAGCCAAATATGAATCTGCATTAACCTGGAGAACACTATTCACCCCACTCTGGTTACTCTCTGAGACCCTACCTCACTGCAACTTATGTACTTCCCAAGACTCTTTCAGCAGTTGAGCCTTACAGGCAGCTGGCAGGTGACATCAGGTGTCGGAGTGCCCTGAGCCTTTTATTAAGCTTCCCTAGGCCCACTATTGGTAGCAGCCAGCCTCACTTCTCAATATGTCCAATCCCACATGCCTCCAGGTCTAGTACCAGCAGTGACCAACTGCGGATTTCTTTGTAACTCCTATCAGGTAGGCCCTGGCCAGTCAAAGGAAGTGGCAGACCTTGGCTTGCACAGGAACCCCTCCCAAGAGGCCCCAGAAAGAAGACACGTGGTGGCCTGCTTCAGACCACAATAGAGTGCCACATAATTAGTCCCACAAGTGGCACATCCAAAGGATGATCTCAACAGGTAACAGAGCCTATTGGGTCAAATCCTGCTCCAATGACTGGAATCAGCCATCAGCCCCCGCAGCAGTGGTGATGGCAAATACTCAACCAATCAGCCTGAGGGTCAGTCCATCAACTGATGTACCTACAGCAATGAAGCCTCAACTACAATAGGAGAGCACACTCAACACACATAAGGGACACTCCAGGTAATCATGGACACTGTGTCACTGGGCAACATAGGAGCCTACTACCATGTTTCCTCCAAAATAAGACGGGGTCTTATATTAATTATTGCTCCAAAAGATTCATTTGGGCTTATGTTCAGGGGATGTCATACTGAAAAAATCATGCTAGGGCTTATTTTCTGGTTAGGTCTTATTTTTGTGGAAACACAGTATACAAGGCCACCCAGCCAAGATGGGGAGACAGAGCAGCTCTACCTAATACAAAGAAACAAACACAAAGAGGCAGCCAAATTGAGGGGACAATGAAACATGTCCCAAATGAAGCAACAGGAGAAAACTCCAGAAACATAACTAAACAGAAAGAGGTAGTCAATCCACCAGATTCAAACTTCAAAACACTGGGTATAAGGATGCTCCAAGAACTTAGAACTTCAGCAAAGACATAGTAAGCAAAAAAAGGACAAATCATAAATGAAGACTACAATAACTGAATTGAAGAATACACTAGAAGGAATCAACAGCCGATTAGATGAACAGAGGATCAAATCAGTTATTTGGAAGATAAGGTAGCAGAAGACACCAAATCAGAGCAGCAAAAAGAAAAAAATAATTAAAAAAAAATGAGGACAGGTTAAGGAACCTCTGGGGCAACATCTAGTGTAAAAACATTCACATCATAGGGGTACCAGAAGGAGAAGAGAGAGAACAAGTGATTGAGAACCTATTTGAAGAAATAATGACTGAACCCTTTCCTAACCTGATGAAGGAAATAGACATACAAGTCTAGGAAGTAGAGAGAGTCTCAAACAAGATGCATGGGAGCTCCCATAAGACTATCAGCTGATTTCTCAACAGAAACTTTGCAAGGCCAGAGGCATTTAGCAGGAAACATTCAAAGTGATGAATAGCTAGGACCTACAACCAAGACTACCCTACCCAGCAAAGTTATCTTTTAAAATCAAAGGACAGATGAAGAGCTTCCCAGAGAAGAAAAAGCTAAAGGAGTTCATTGTCACCACACTAGTGTTGCAAGAAATGTTAAAACGGCATCTTGAAGAAGGAGGAGGAGGAGGAAGAGGAATAGGAGGTAATCAAAACATGAATAATAAAATGGTAATAACTGCATATATAGCAATAATTACTTTAAGTATAAATAGATTAAATGCTCAAATCAAAAGACATGAGGTGGCCAAATAGATAAAGAAAACAAGACCCATACACATTCTGTCTACAAGAGACCCACCTCAGATTGAAAGTCAAGGGCTGTAAAATGTTATTCCATGCAAATAGAATCAAAAAGAAAAAAAGCTGGGGCAACAATACTTCTATTACACAAAATAGACTTTAAAACAAAGGTTATAATAATAGACAAACAAGGACATTACATAATGATAAAAGGATAGATCCAGCAAGAGGATATAACCTGAATATATAAAGTAAACATAAGATAACCTGAATATATAGAGTAAATATTGACATGCACAAAGGAAGAGATCAACAGTCATAGCAGGCAACTTTAGCACTCCATTGACTTCAGTGGATAGACCTTCCAGAGAGAAAATCAGCAAGATAAAAGTGGCCAGTAATGACACATTAGACCAGAAGGATTAAATTGATGTTTTTAGAGTATGTCACCCCCAAAAAGTAGAATATGCATTCTTTTCAAGTGTACATGGAACATTTTCCAAGATGGGCCACAAAAGAAGATCCAGTAAATTTATGAAGATTGAAATCATATCAAGCATCTTCTCTGACTACAGTGATATGAAAATATAAATCAATCACAAGAAAAATACTGAAAAACACATAGACACATGAAGGCTAAATAACATGCTACTAAGTAATGAATGGGCTAAACTTAAGATCAAAGAAGAAATCAAAAGATACCTTGAAACAAATGAAAGTAAAAACACAATGACCCAAAATCTATGGGACACAGTAAAAGCAGTCCTAAGAGGGAAATTCATAATAATACTGGCCTACTTCAAGAAACAAGAAAAACATCAAATAAACAATTTAACCTTATACCTAAAGGAACTAGAAAAAGAACAACAAACAAAGCCCAGAGTAGAAGGGATGAAATAATAAAGATCAGAGTGGAAATAAACAAAATAGAGGCTGAAAAAAAAAAGCAAAAGATCGATGAAATCAAGAGCAGGTTCTTTGAAAAGATAAACAAAATTGATAAACCTTTAACCAAACACATCAAGAAAAAGAGATAGAAGACCCAAATAAATAAAATCGGATATGAAATATGAGAAGTAACAACTGACACCACAGAAATACAAAGGGTCATAAAAAATATTATGGAAAATTATATACTAAAAAATTAGACAATCTAGAAGAAATGGTTGAATTCCTAGAAACATACAGTCTTCCAATACTGAATCAAGAAGAAATAGACAGATTACTACTAATGAAATTGACTCATTAATCAAAAAAAAATCACAAAAAATGAAAGTCCTGGACTGGATGGCTTCATAGGTGAATTTTACCATTCAAAAAAAAAAAAAAAGAAAGAAAGAAAGAAAAAGAAAGAGAGAGAGAGAGAGAGAGAGAGAGAGAGAGAGAGAGAGAGAGAGAGAGAGAGAAAGAAAGAAAGAAAGAAAGAAAGAAAGAAAGAAAGAAAGAAAGAAAGAAAGAAAGAAAGAAATGAAAAGGAATACCTATATCTCTCAAACTATTCCAAAATTCAAGAGGAGACAATGATCCCCAACTCATTTTGATGGACCACCATTACCCTGGTTACAAAATCAGAAAAGGACATTACAAAACAAGACAATTATAGGCCAATATGTCCAATGAAAAGAGACACAAAAACTGCAACAAAATATTAGGAAACCAAATTCAGCAATACATTAAAAAGATCATCCACTATGATCAAATAGGATTTATTCCTGGTATTTAAGTTTGGTTCAATATCTCAAAATCAATGTGATACAGCACATAGACCACATGAAGGATAAAAATCATATCATATCAGTAGATGTAGAAAAAAAACCAAACATTTGATAGTATCCTGCACCCATTTATGATAAAAACTCTTAGCAAAATGCAAATAGAGGAATACACCTCAACGTAATAAAGGCCGTATATGTCAAACACACAGCTAACATCATATTCAATGTTAAAAAGCTAAAAGCACTTTCCTTATGATCAGGAACAAGACAAGGATGTCCATTCTCACTACTTCTACTCAACATAGTATTGGAAGTTTTAGCCACAGCAGTCAGACTAGAAAACAAAATAAAAGAAAGATCCAAATTGGAAAGGAAGAAGTAAAACTTACTATTTTCAGATGACACGACACTATATATAAAGAACTCTAAAGATGCCATCAAAAAACTATTAGAACTGATAAATTAATTTGTTAAAGTAGCAGGATACAGAATTAATATTCAGAAATTGGATGCATTTTTATGTATCAATACAATCAGGAAGTGAAATTGAGAAAACAATACCACTTATGATTGAATCAAAAATAATAAAATACATAGGAATAAATTTAACCAAGGAGGTAGAAGAACAATACTCAGGATATTATGAGACATTGAAGAAAGAAATTGAAGATACAAATAAATAAAAGCATATACTGTGCTTATGAATAGGAAGGATTAACATCATTAAAATATTCATACTACCCCAAACAATCTATAGATTTAATGCAATCCTTATTGAAATAACAATGGCATTTTTCACAGAATTAGAACAAATAATCCTAAAATTTATAAGGAACCACAAAAGACGTCAAACAGACAAACCAATCTCAAGAAAGAAAAACAAAATTGGAGGTATCATGCTACCTGATACCAAACCATACTACAAGGCTTTCATAATCAAGAAAATATGGTACTAGCATCAAAACAAAATCATAGATCAATGAAGAGAATAGAGAGCCCTTAAATAAACCCATGCCAAGATGGTCAATTAACCTATGAAAAAAGAGGCAAGACTATACAAAGTGGTAAAGATAGTCTATTCAATAAATGGTGTTGGGAAAACTGGACAGATATATGCAAAAAAAAAATGAAACTAGATCACCTTCTTACACCATATACAATAATAAAGTCAAAATGCATTAAAGACTTAAATATAAGACCTAAAACCATAAAACTCCTAGAAGAAAACATAAGCAGTAAGTTCTTGGACATTGCTCTTAGTAATATTTTTTTTATGATATATCTTCTGAGGCAAGGGAAAAAAATAAACAAATAAACAAACGGAATTACATCAAACCAAAAGGTTTTGCACAGCAAAGGAAAACACCAACAAAACAAAAAGCATCCTACTGAATGACAGAAGGTAACTTGCTAATGATACATCTGATAAGGGCTTAATATCCAAAATTTATAAAGAACTCATAAAACTCAACACCAAAAAGAAACAAAGCCTGAAACAATAAACTGCATAGAAGAAACCATAGGTACTAAACTTACGGACCTTGGGTTCAAAAAGGATTTTATGAATTTGACCTCGAATGCAAGGGAAGTAAAAGCTAAAATGAGTGGATGGTATTATATCAAACTAAAAACTTCTGCACCACAAAAGAAACCATTGGCAAAATAAAGAGGCAACCAATAAAATGGGAGAAAATTGCAAACAACACCTCTGATAAGGGGCTAATATCCAAAATATATAAGGAACTCACAAAACTCAACAACAACAAAAAAATTCTATTGAAAAATGGGCAGAGGACCTGAATAGACATTTCTCCAAAGAGGACATACAGATGACCAACAGACATGAAAAGATGCTCAAGATCACTAATCATCAGAGAAATGCAAATAAAAACCACAATGAGATATCACCTCACCCCAGTCAGAATGGCTATCATCAACAAGACAAATAGTAACAAGTGTTGGAGAGGCTGTGGAGAAAAAGGAACCCTCATACACTGTTGGTGGGAATGGAGACTGGTGCAGCCATTATGGAAGGCAGTGTGGAGGTTCCTCAAAAAATTAAGAATAGAATTACCATATGATCCAGCAATCCCTCTCCTGGGTATCTACCCAAAAAATCTGAAAACATTTATTCATAAAGATGTGCTCTGAGGTTAATCGCAGCTTTATTTATGGTGACCAAGACATTGAAA